>NW_026622819.1:7219444-7527407 GCF_023065955.2 Ursus arctos | reverse complement strand
AGATGAAAGGTACACACGTATTCAATGATTACACCCTGTCTTCCTACCTGTGTTGTTTTTTGCTTGTTTTCGTTTTTGTTTTTTAGAAATTAAGATTAAAATACCCATAATAAGGATGACGTGCACTTGACTGGCTTGATCCTAATTTTTTTTTAAAGATTTTATTTATTTATATATTTATTTGTTTGACAGAGAGAGTGAGCATGCACGCACAAGCAGGGGGAGCGGCAGGCAGAGGGAGAGGGAGAAGCAGACTCCCCGCTGAGCACGGAGCCCAATGACAGCTGGATCCCAGGACCCTGAGATTATGACCTGAGCTGAAGGCAGATGCTTAACCCTGAGCCACCCAGGCGCCCCGATCCTGACATTTTAAAAACTGAGACCTAAGGCAGGTATTACTGATTCCATTACCAGTGAGGAAACGGGGACTCAGAGGCTGAGACGGGCCTAGTGGCAGAGTTTCTAACTCACCGGTACAACACGCTGGAGAGCAAGGCTGACCCCCGGGGGTGCGGAGGGCCAAGTGCAGGGCAAGGCCAGGTTCCCGGAGATGATGGAGGAGATGAAGGTGGAAATGGAGGTTAGGTCCAGGGACCGTTTGCTTCACAGAAGAGCAGAGACAGGAGGAGGAGGAGGAGCTGTGGGCCAGAAGAGGTTAGACCAACCTCCAAGTGCGGCTGGGCCCTTCTGGAATAAGAACAGAAGTCCGGTCCGGGGCCGGCTGGAGTTCACCTTGGCCAGAGAAGGAGCTGAGGAAGGAGGTGAAGAGGAGGCGGGGAGAGCCACCTGTAGGGCTCACCGTTCCCATGGGGCAGGGAGCTGAGGATGGAGATGGAGCCGTGGGGCAAGGTCAGGGTGTGCACTACAGCTGCCCAGCGCCCAGGAGCCACCCAGGCCCCCACCCACAGACGGGCTGGAAAGTCCCCTGTAGCATCAGCATGGAGGACCCTAGAGTCACACTATGTGGGTGACCAGACCCAGGACAAGGGGCTGGTAGGCCCTTTAAACAGAGTTGATTCCCCAGGACCCCTGGCCCCCTACAATCGGTTTATCAATGGTCACGCGCCCCTGCACACATGGTTTTCCTTTGCCACTCCGGGTTTCTCGGTTTCGGGTCAACACTTTCCGTGTTGGATTAAACTGGGAGAAAATCGGGAAGGGGACGTGGAGGATGTTTTTTCCTCATTGTGCTAGACCTGGTCTCCCCACTTTGACGCTATGAACATGTGCTGGGTGACCTTTGGGGGGGCTGTCCTGTGCGCCGTGGGACGCCAAGCCGGGTCTCTGGCCTCACCCACTAGAGGCCAGCTGCGCTTCCCCTCCCCACTGTGACGTCCAGCTAAGTCTGCAGACATTGCCCAGTGTCCCCGGGGGCAAATCCCCCCTGGGCGACAGCCGGGCTAAGGGGACTGCTCTTTTCCTCTACAAAGGGAACTGACCACATCAATATGTAGACTAACAATTTGATAACTTTAAAGTCATCGGTGACTACTGTTCTACAGTCAAGTAATAGAGCACCCGCTGAGTTTCTGTGAATACCACCTTCCAGAAAAGAACTGTGAATTGTGTCATTCGAACCAGATTCAAACTCAGTCTGGTTTGGTCTTTCTCTCTGAAAATTGCTGGAGGACTTGTCCTCTCTGGCTTCCTATTCCAAACCATCCTTTGTCGTCTCTAAACAACAGCTGCTGGACCCCCAAAGTGAGGGCATCCCAGTGGTTCTGGGTACATCCCTGTGTCTGGGGGTGTTGTAGGACTTAATACATTAGTGGGTACAAAAAAAATTTAAAATAAATAAATAAATCGATGGGTACAAAACTCAGTGCCGTTGGGACAAATCACAAGAGAAGGGCAATTTAGCACGTGGATTAAGAAGTCCGTGGATGAATAACCTCTCCCTTTCATTTGTGGTCCTGCTTAAGGAGGATGCTGTCCTTAAATCCCAACTACATTATCTGGTGATCCAAGTGGGTTTTAGGGGTCACGGTCCAAATGGGGGTGACTGCGGAGCGGGAGGACGAGATTCGCAGCTCCTTTTCCAGACATTTGCGCGTCTGCTTCTGGGTTCACTGAGGGTGCCGACAAGCTCCCACCACGAGTTAAGGCATCTCCAGCCCAGTCATCCATCATTGCTTTAGACACATGGGGGACGATGTCAAGGCAAACAGGCAGGGCTGCTCTTCAGCTCCTCCCCGAGAAGCCAGCTGTGGCCACTCCAGTTGTGGGGACAGCCCTATCCCCTAAGGAGGGCTCACAGCAAAGGAGCTTAGGGACTGAGCCCTGTCTGATGGGAGCCGTGGAGCCTCAGGGTGACTGCTCGGGAGACTCTGACCCTGTGTGAGGGCGAGTGTGCTAGGAATGTTTGTGTGACAAGGAGGGCGAGCAGTAGCATGACTATGTTTTACATTTTTTTTTTTTTTTTTTACACCAGAATGCCACTGTCACTGAGACAGCCAGCTGGGTTAAAATGTAAACATAAGTCTTTCACCAACAGAAGATAAATTGCATATTCATGGAATTTGGGGTGGGGTAGGTCTTTCTGAGCAGAATATCAAAGTCAAAAAATCCATAGAGCTGATGACATAAGAATTTACAATATCTCTGCCGAGAAAACATCTCAGTGATAATCATCAGAATATTAGGAAACTCTCCCAACACATATAACAGAATTAATATGAACAGAGTAGGAACTCCCAAAAGCAACAAGAAAAAGACAAGCGTACTCAACAGAGTAGGCAAAAGATACGGAGTAGGAAACTCAAAAAGAGCCAGAAAGTGCATGAAAAAGTCTTCACCGGGGCGCCTGGGTGGCACAGCGGTTAAGCGTCTGCCTTCGGCTCAGGGCGTGATCCCGGCGTTATGGGATCGAGCCCCACATCAGGCTCTTCTGCTATGAGCCTGCTTCTTTCTCTCCCACTCCCCCTGCTTGTGTTCCCTCTCTCACTGGCTGTCTCTATCTCTGTCGAATAAATAAATAAAATCTTTAAAAAAAAAAAAAAGTCTTCACCAAGATGCAAACTGGGACAACCATCGGGTGGCAGGGTAGCCTAGCTGGCAGGTGAACCAAAATGGAAGAGCGTGGCGGGGGCTGGCGAGCCCCACATGCACCCAGGAGGGTCCGACAGCAGCACAGAGAGCTGCCGGCCAAGGTACCTTGAGATTTCACAGCATGGATGCCCTGCCCTCGCAATCCCGCAGCTAGGGACTTAGTAGCAGGAAATAATGAGATCAGCGCCCCAGATGAAAATTGAGAAAGCCTCATTTCATTGACATTCGGTGCTGGGCGGCTCACCCTTCAGGGGCGATGGAGGCTGTCCTGATACATGCTAACCACGTGACAGGGTTTTTGATGAAAGTGAAAATGTGGAAAACCCTAAATGACCACGAGAGTGTTTACATAAACCACGGCTGAACCGTGCAATGGAATACTCCCGCGTCTATTAAAAATATTTATGTTGACCTACATGGGGATGTTTGTAAAACATTACATGCAAAAATAGTCAGGTGATGCAGATGATGTTATTTATTTATTTATGGCTCTCTTTCTGCCTTCTGACCTTCGGCCTTACATTCAACGCTGGGCCTTGGTCTGAATTCCCCTGACTCTCATGGGGCTCTCTCGCTCTCATTTTTATCTCGTGCACATCCTGTGTTCACTCCTGCCCAGCTGTTCCCTGTGGGATCTTCTCCTTCAAGCTTTTGGTAGGACCCCAAAAACAAGTTGCCCAAAGCCAGCTTGAAAGCAAAAGAGGCCTATCACGCACCAGCGGCTGTTTTAAAATATGTAAATCTGGTTTCTCACTCTCCTGTTCAAATCCCTCCATTGTCTTGCTTTCATATTCAGAATAAAAGCCCTACTTTCTTTGTAGTTCATAAGATCCCATGAAATGTGAACCTTCTCTGAATTCTTTCTGATTTCTTTCCCTCTGTCTCTTTTCCTTACTTGGTCTGCATTGAATACATTAGCCTCCATACTGTCCCTAGTTAACATACCAAGGCTATGTCCACCCCAGGGCCTTTGCACTTGCTTCCCTTTGCTCAGAAAATGCAGCCTGGTTCTCTCCCTTGCTCATTTAGGTCTTTGCTCAAATGTCACCTCCTTGAAAAAGCCTCTCCAGATCATCCCAGGTAAAACAGAACCTTCCCCCGTCTTTCTGTGTCCTCAAACTCAGCCTTATTTCCCTCCTAGCATATCAATTACCACTTGATAACAACATATGCACTCAGTTGTTCTTTTGTTTATTACCTTTTTCCAACCAGAACAAAAGCTCCATGAGGAGGAGGCTTTGGCTTGTTCTTCGTGGCATCCGTGCTTCCTAAAAGAACATCTGGTCCGTATTTATTGGTGGAAAGATAGAGAGGGAACAGGAGTAGAAATGAAAAGACCAGAATTGAATTTTATCAATGGTGACAAAGGAGGCAAAACCCACAAGGGAAAAGTTTTAAAAATTGTGAGAGACTGCCTTGACTGACCTCGTAACAATAAACTGGAAGCCTCTGCTCAGGTTGGGACCCTGCTGTGCCCAGAAGCTTCCCTGGCAGGCCCTGTAAGCAGTGGGGACAGCACCGACCGGCTGGGGTGGGGCTGGAAGCGCCTACAGCAGACATTCGTGACAGGAGGGAAAGAAACCCACAAATGTGCATGCTAAGAAGCTGACAAATGTTACAAACCCCGTAAAATCCAGAAAACTAACATGAAATCGTTATTCGTAGCAGTAGCAGTAATTGACAGCCTGACACGTCTGCGACGCTTATTTCCCTGGGTTTGTTCTCGGCACTCTTTTATTGCCTCCTCCTATGAAAATAATTTTGTAATATCATTTTCTGTAGAGAGAATAGAAAACTAATTCCATCTTTCCTCTGGCAAGGTTGACAGAAATTTGTTTTTTATTATTGATAGTTTAGAAAAGTTTCTTTTGGCACCACCTCTGAGAAGGGGTAAGGCCACAAAGGGTGACTTTCCCTACAGTTTCTTGCTCTGTGGGTCCTCCCAGTGGGACTGGGGAGGTGTGCAGACTCAAGGGAAGCTCTCAGGGGCCCTGGGTCTTTCTGGGGACGGGCAAGGGTGCAGGATCAGGCCAAGGCGTCGGAACCTTCATCCCCCAGTCTTTCTGGATAGGACCTCCTACGGCCACTGCCTAGGTGACACGTGCAGCTCCTCACCCCCAGGCCTTTCCTAGATCCCCCACCAGGAGGGCGTCAAGGTGACAGCTAGGCTGGAGCTGAGGAATCTTCCCTGCATCCCTGGAGCAAGACACAGCCCAGTGGAAGCCTCATTCTCTCACGGCAAGACCACCACTAAGTGGGAGCCAACCTTGGAGCGGGTGGGAGCAGATCAAGAGCCCGCACGAGGGGCAAATGGGACTGCCCCCTGGTCCAGGCTTTACTGCCGTGGTCTGTTTCTAGGTGTTCCTCCAGGTGTGTTCTCCCCCTGATGCTTGCTCACTGCAGCAGGTGTCCTGGTATTATTGGCCCTTCATCATCCGCATCAATCCTTGTACCAGGGACAAGAACGTTCACTTTGTTTTTGCATCTGCCATTTTACCATTTGTTTTTTATGTTTGATGTCTTTTTTGGTTCCTCTGTTCCTCTATGACTGCCTTCTTTCATGTTAAGTATATACACTGTAGGGTGCCCATTATCATTCTCTTTCCATTTATTCACTGTATATGTTTTAGCTACTTCCATTGTGGTTGCTCCGGGATTACAATTTATGTCTTCACACATAACAATCTAGCTTGGATTAATACCAATTTAATTTCCATAGTGCAGAAAGATTTTGTTCTTATGCAGTGCCTTTCCCTCCCTCTCCTTTGTGGTGGTATCATCACAAATTACATGTGTGTACAGACGCACCTCAGAGATACTGCGGGTTTGGTTCCAGACCACCACAATAAAGCACAAATTGCAATAAAGTGAGCCAAATGAATTTTTGTTTGTTTGTCAGTGCATATAAAAGTTATGTTTACAGTATACTGTAGTCTATTTAGTGTACAATGGCATTACGTCTTAAAAAATGTACATACCTTAATTAAAAATTCCTTTAGTGCTAAAAAATACTATCACCTGAGCTTTCAGCGAGCTGTGATCACTGACCACAGATCACCATAACAAATATAATAGTAATGAAGAACTTTGAAGTATCGTGAGGAGAACCAAAATGTGAAAGACATGAAATGAGCAAATGCGATTGGAAAAATGGCATGATAAAATTTGCTCAACTCAGGGTTGCCACAAACTTTCAATTTATTAAAAAACAACAATAGCAGGGAAGTGAAATAAAATAAGGTATGCCTGTACATTGCAAGCCCATCAACACACAATTATCATTATTTTTTTATGCTGCTGTCATTCAAATTGATAGGAGAAAAAGTTGTAAGCAAAATATACGTTTACACTGTCTTATATTTACATATGTTTTTACTTTTATTGGTGCTCTTTATTTCTTTTGTAGATTCACGTTGCTGCCTAGTGGCCCTGCATTTTGGTCTGAAGAACTCTGGTTAGTATTTTCTGTGGGGTAGGTCTTTTAGAGACAAATTATCTCCAATTTTTAAAGTATGGATGACACAGTCAATTAAGTGTCTGACTCTTGGTTTCAGCTCAGGTCGTGATCTCAGGGTTGTGAGATCAAGCCTTGTGTTGGGCTCTGCACTCAGCAGGGAGTCTGCTCAAGATTCTGTCTCCTTCTGCCCTTCCTGCTCGTGCTCTCTCTCTCTCTCAAATAAATAAATATATCTTTAAAAAATAAAATAAAATATGAGAATACATTAGTTTCACCTTCTTTTCTGAAGGGTAGTTTTGCCAAATACAGAATTCATTGTTGACAGTCCCCCCCCCCAGGGAGGGGCTTTGAATGTGTCATATCATTGACTTCTGCCGTTCATGGTTTCTGGTGAGAAACCAGCCATCAATCTAAATGAGGATTACTTGCACCAAATCAGTCACTTCCCTCTGGCTGCTTTCAGAATTCTCTCTTGGTCCGTGGTTTTTGACTGTTTGATGATGATGTGTATGTGAGGATCTCTTGAGTTTATCCTCCTCGGAGTGCATTGAGCTACTTGGATGTGTAGATTTCAAGAGTTTTCGGCCACTATTGCTTCAAACATCTTTTCTGTCCCTTCCTCTCTCTCCACTCCTTTGGAGACTCCCATTATTCATATGTTGAGAATCTTGACTGTGTTCCACAGGTTTCTGAGACTCTGTTCATTTTTCTTCATTTTTTTCTTCTTTTTCTGTTTCTCAGACCAGATAATCTCAATTGGTTAGCTTCAAGTTCATTTATTCTTTCTTCTATCTGCTCAGATCTGCTGCTGAGCTCTCTAGAGAATTTTTCATATTAGTTATTATACTTTTGAACTACAGAATTTCTATTTGATTTTTTAAAATTATTTCTATTTCTTTATTGATATTCTCAATTTGGTGAGGTATCCTACTTTCTTTTAGTTCTTTACACATGGCCTTCTTTAGCTCTTTGAACTTATTTAAATAACTTATTTAAAGTCTTTGACCATTAAGTCTGATGTCTGATCTTCCTCAGAGATAATGTCTATCGACCATACTTTCTTGTTTCTTTGCAGGTGCTGTAATCTTTTCTGTTGAAAATCAGACACTTAATATAATGTGGCAACTCTGAAAATCAGATCTTTCTCCTCCTTCATTCTGGTTTGTTGTTGTTGCTGTTGGTTGTTGTAGTTATTGTTTGTTTAATGACTTTTCTGTGCTAATTCCACCCCCAAAAACTTGTGTTCTTTTTCATGTGTGGCTACTGAAGTCTCTACTCAGCTCGGTGGTTGGCTAAGGATTGGACAGAGATTTCCTCAAATGCCTGGAACCAATAAGCTCCCAACATTTGCCAAAGGCTCTGTACATGTTTGGAGACAATCCTTCAACACTCAGTAAGTTAGTTGAGAATATTGCCTCTGCCTTCCCTCCCTGCTTGTGCAAAGCTTCAAGGTCAGCCAAAGGTGAGAGCTTAGGACCTACTCAGGTTTTCCCGAGCATGCACACAACCCAAGACATGTGCTTGGCTCTGTCATATACATGACCTTCTAAATTACCAGAAACACATCAGAGCTTTTCTAAACCCCTGTGAATTCATTTCCTGGGTTTTCCTCTTAGGTTTGGTCAGTCTATGGTTTATCCCCGCTGTATCCACCACCTTAGGCAACTAAAAGTTAAACATGTCCTTATAATGGATTTCAACAAATACCCTTGGAGAGAAGGCTCTTTGCACTGGGCAAGCTCTAAGTCAGGTCAAAAACAGATAGCTTTGCAAGTGAGATCTTTCACGGAACCACGGGAGGGGTCAAATAATGATAGTTCTTTGGAATTGCAAGAGCTTCAGCTGTGTTGTTACCTCTGGTGGCTGCCAGGTTCAGTGGGAATACAGGCTTCCATTTCACATGGTGATTGTAGATCTGGAGAGCAGAGGATGGGAGTAGGGCAAGTCAAATGCCACAGAGCTCACTGATCTTACTGAGATTTAGCCAGTTATTCCGAATATGTTCCTCAGATTAATCCACACCTTTGGTTAATTTCCAGAGTTCTGAAAAAGTCGACTCTGACCCTTTTCGCCACTTTTCTCATTGATTTTATGAAGAAGAGAATTTCTGGCAAAAAGAATTTTCTACCTTTTCCATTGATGTCATTTAACTCTCTCTTGATACGTGAGATATCATAATCATGCTGCCTTTATGTAACCTCCGCCTGACCTGATGGCTCTGTTTCTAAAGGGGGTTTGCCCTGAGTCTTGGTACTTGTCTACTTATCTCTTCACCTAAGTTTTCACTGTTCTATAACATGAGTATATCCCTAAAATAAGTTGGAGTAAAATGTGTGCTTACTGAGGCTCCAAACTGTATATATATTAGCAGCAGTATTGTTTGCATACAGAGCTTCCACAGTGAAGGATTATTGCAGCCGAGGCTGCAACCACCCACATCTGCAACACCTGTGAGTTTATTAGAGATGCACGTTCTCAGGCCCTAATGAGATTTATTAAACCAGAAACAAGGAGGCCCAAGTAATTGTTTTAACAAGAACTTCAGGTAACTTTAATGTTCATTAAAGTTTAACAACCACTGGAATAAAGCAAAGCACATGATTTATACCAGTTAAACATTCTGATCACCTGTATAGCCCTTTAATCTCTACCTCCACAACTTGACTGAAATTGGATGAATTACTTATTCTCACTTATAAGCTTTATATCCAAATCTGTAAAGTGATGGAGCTTATTTATAATCAAAGACACCATGGGGTTGTTTTGTTTTGTTTTCTGTATGGCATCTGAATTATCAGTCTTGCTTAGAAGTACCTTCCCCACTCAATGGTTAAAAAACAAAGGATAGCTCCTATATCTTACTATGTCATTAAATGGATTTTATCTAGATTTTTAATCCATCCTAAAATCATTAATAATTTTGCATAAATGCACATATATGCCATTTAAAAATTTTTTAAACTGTTAGCTATGTGTCCAAGTATCATTTATCACATATCAAAAACTCAAGTATTTTTGGTTTGGTTTCTGGATTCTGTTCTGCTCTGGATTCTATGTTCTGTTTTGCTCAATTTATCTGTTCTCATGCCGTATTGTTTTGGTTAGAGTAGCTTTTACATACATTCTCAGAAATTGTCAAGTTTATTCTTCCATATAAAACATATAATCCATTTGTCTAATGCCAAAAGCAAGGTCAGAATACATAAACAACCATTAGAATTTTGATTGGAGTTGCTTGAAATTTATGCACTGATTTGAGAAGCATTTACAATGTTCAGTCTTTCCATTCAGGGATATGACATGTCTTCATTTACCAAAGCCTTCTTTTATGTCTTCTGCAAAATATTAATATGGAAAGATGTATTCTAGTCTTATGACATCCTTGATAAATTTACTTTTAGTCATCTTGTAGTTTTAGTAACTGTCATGAATGGAATCTTTTACCATTTCATTGCGAATTGGTTGTTACTAGTATCTAGGAAAATTGTTAAGTTTTCAAATATTTATCTTACGTAGTGACATCTTCATGTGGTTGGGTTTTTTTTTTTTTTAATGCATTCAAAGATGTTTTTAGTTAAGCCTCCTGAGTTTTCTAGGTATAAAATCATATAAATGGTTCTGTTTTCAGCTCTTTTCTAAAATTTACACTATTTAATTGATTCTGTATTATCATATTAGCTAAAACCTCCCAAACAAGATTGAATTTTAGTGGGAGGTACCCTGTGCCTTGTCCTGTTTCCCACTTGTGTAGGAATGCATTTAGGATTTTACAATTTCATATCAGGTTTTATAATGATCTCTGGTATCATTTTAAAATCATTTTAGGGAGTTTTTATTTTATTAGATGTACTTAATCAGTAATTTCATTTTACTTTAAGTCTCTAATCACACAATTTTCTTCCCAGTTAGATCAAATTTTTCAGGACCTGATGATAATTCTTTATGCAAATTATTTATTAATGTAATTAACTATATTGCTGGATTCCCTGATGTGGAACCATTCCGGCAAGTGTGGATTAAAACTTTTGTATAGAGAGTGTAGTAGAAGGTATCATAAATTACATTAAATGGTAAATGAGAGGCTCAGAGAAAACACTTGCAATACAGTGCATACAAATTGTATGCCGTGTAACGTATATATTACCTGTAGATACACACAAGACAGAGTATCAGGTGGTCTTTACTATTAATAAAAAAGTAGAAAATAGACAAATGGTGTGAATATGCAAAACACAGATGAAAAATACAAATGACCAGTAAATATGAGAAAATAAACTCAGTCTTGCTAATAATTTTTAAAATATAAACTAAAATGAGATGCAGTTTTGCTTTTCAAAATGGCGATATCTAAAAACACTATTCACATTCTTATTCTCCCTCTCCCTCTTCCCTTCCCCCCACTCACACGCTCGCGCCCTTGTGCACTTCCTCTCTCTCAAATAAATAAATATTTAGAAAGACCATTCACATCAACTGCTAGAGAGAATGGGAAAAATTGGTGTCTTCATGCATATGTAGTGGGAGTACGAGTTAGTATAACTTTTTAAAATATAATTTCATTTCCCATATTAAAATTTTTAATATGTATATGTGATAATCCAGCAACTTTACTCCTAGGAACCTATACAAAAACCATGATGTGAGTTTGTAAAGATAAATGTGTCGGAGTTTTCACTGCTACCTGCATATAAGAAGTAAAATAGGAAAATCTCTCAAATGTAAGTCAGTAGGGGGCTTGTTAAGCAAATTATGGTGAAGGATTCAAAGCTGTGGAATATTACGGATTGGTTCACAGGAAAGGGTGGGTCTAAGCTAACCGAGTGTGTATATCCAAGCTCCATTCTTTCTGTTGATTTGGTTTTGTTTTGATTTGGTTCCATTCTTGAACATAAAAGTACATCATTGCTTTTATACAGACTCTGGGACATGCTTTAATAAGGATTGGATAGCCAGGGTCAGACCAGGTGATTAGTTGCAAGTGACTTACGGTATGCAAGTAGTTAATTATGGTAGATTTAGCTAAAAAGAGTAGACTGAAGAACCCACAGTATTCTTGAGACAGCTGGAGAAATAAGCTCACTGCTTCCAGAAATTGTGCCCCACGCCACGCACGAGCATGGCCTGGCAGCGGGACCTTTGCTGTCACTGAGCTGGGCGTGTTACAGTTTGCACGGCCGCCAGGCTCCGTCACAGCTGCTGCCGCCCCGGGTCCCATGTCACTTTTGTTCCCAGGTCTAGCCAGGCAAATACTGCTGCCCCAGGAGCTAGATACCTCTCCTGGAAGCGGATTCCATTGGAGCCTCCTTCCTTGCTGCTCCTTCCCAAAGCAGAGCCTGTGTGTGTGGACCAGCTGTGTGGAGCCTGGAAACATTGGGAATTCCACTGCCAAGAGCTGGGACCCCCCCCATCCTCTTGGTTTTGCTTTGGGGAAGTGGGACTCACAGAAAACTCTACTTCCTTCTTCCCCCACCAATTCTCCAGCACCCCTCCCCCCACCTGCTCTCCTGCCAGATTGTTAGCTCCACAAGGAAAGGGACTGCTGTAGTCTGAATATATGTGTCTACCCAGAATCCGTATGTTGACATCCTAACCCCCCAAAATGATAGCATTTGGAGGTGGGGCTTTTGGAAGCACTTAGATCAATCACGCCGGTGGGGTCCTTATGGATGGGATCAGTGCCCTTATAAAAGAGGCTCCATCCACAGAGATCCCTCACCCTTTCCATCACGTGAGGACACAGCAAGAACTGTTTTCAGATATTAAATGTGTATAAACTGCGAGGATATTCATATACAGGTTTCAATTGGTTTAAAAAAATGAATGAATTCTGGACATTTCTTTGTGGCTGATCTGAGGACCATACATCTAGAAGCAGATTACACTGGAAAAGGCAGAACCCACTTAGGAACCATTAGGAGCTATTGGAAGAAGGTGGGTGGATAGCGTGACCCCAGGTAGGCAGATAAAAAGGGTTTTGAGCCACCGGCAATGTTGTGCAGAGATGCCCAGAGGCACTTACGATGGGTCTGCATGGTTGGTTGTCCTAAGCAGGTTCATTAGTGGGGTGAGGCCATGGGGGATGGGAGCACATTGGAAGAGACAGGTATGCAGAAAAGGGCCACAGGACCAACAATGCAATCAGCTTCCTTACACGTTTGGGTGATAAGAGTTCAACAGGAGGCGGATTCCACGGGAAAGAAGCCCGCCAAGGATTCCAAAGGAAGCAAATCTACTCGGTCCTGCAGTCCAGCTGGTGGTGTCACAAATTAACGCCAGCGGTCATCCCTCCAATCCCCGTTTACTGAAGGTCCGCCATGTGCAATCACTGGGTGATGCTTCCAACTGCTGTTGGAAGAAAGTGCGATGTCGTACAGCGTTCTTGCAGAGAAATTGCTCATGGGTTTGCAGACCTCTTTCTGACCACACCAAGATTCTTTACTCAGAAAACACTTTGAACTTTTCCAGCTTTGATCGAAACAAAACACTCCAAACACTTGTATTTCTTTGTCTGGTGTCTTATGGACCCGAAAACATTAGGCTGCTTGAAAAACATACCCTGAGTCACTGTTGGATTCTACCACTGTGTCAATATTAGTTCAAAAGTTGGCATTCCATCTTGTTTCAGCCACCCCTTTGATTACTAAATCGAATGTCTTATTGTACCTTCACCTTTTGATGCGAATTGCTACAAGCCACTACAGTTCCATCAAGCATGGAAAATAAAGGTGAACATTGTTTCCATTATTCATTCTGCTCTTGACACAGGATGGAACATCACAGGAGAATTGAGAAATAAGAATCTTTGCCACAAAGAATGTGTGGTCGGGAAATCGCGAGAAGGGCTGGATGATGTGGTTTATACTAGAGCACTGAAGGGAAACATGGTCACGGGACAGACCTTTAGACGCAGAGGACACCTGCTCTCTGTTATCCCTGCCAGGGACAGGAGCACCAGGGTGGAAAATAGAACACCGTGGACAATCATCGATCTGTCAGGGAGTGAATAACAGGACAGCGACTGCCACCAGGATTTGAGGGGATTAAGGTACAAAGGAAATATGATAGTCTGTAACGAGACAGCTTCTGCTCTTACAAGCTTCTACAGGTAAAGGCAAAGGAAACACGACCTATGTCTCCATCTTGTTTTAGAAATTCCACGACTTTTCCAGGCAACATGTGGGGCGGAGGAAAGAATGAAACCCCTGGAAGCCCAGAGGGAAGCCCGTTGCCCATCACGACGAAGCCATGCGGACATGGGGGTTGCTCGGTCTTATCGTTGAGTGTTGTTTTTAAGGCAAAGATATTCTCCCTACAAGGAGGTTTCAGGGCCCAACTTCGGAAGTTCCCGGTAGTGTATCAGGTGTGTTTCCTAGCTCAGGGCAGTGACGAGCTCTCACTCTTTGTGACCGTCCAGCATCCGTACTCGCCTTCTAGGCCCGGAATTGGCCTTCTGGGGTAGATGCTGTTTTCATGGCTGGTCCAGATGCCTTTCCTGGACCAGCGCGCCGGGCCATGGGCCGTGTGAGCTTTGGCTGCTAATGATCCACGGATGCCCCCACGTTCCACGCCCTCGGCTGTCTGCAACTTGCACTGGCTCCGAGAGCAGCCACAGCAAAGGACCACAGACCGATGACTCAAATGACAGAAGTGTATTTCCTTACAGTTCTAGAGGCTGGAAATCCAAGATCAAGGTGTCGGCAGGGCTGGTTTCCCCCGAAGCCTTGGTTTTGTGCTTTTTGGCTTGAAGATGGCCATCTCCCCACTGTGTCTTTAAACGGTCTTTCCTGTGTACCTGTCTGTGCCCTAATCTCCCCATCTTGTAGGAACTCCAATTGTGTTGAATGAAGGCCCACCCCTAGGACTTCATTTGACCTTAATCACCCTTTTAAAGGCCCCAACTCCAAATACAGTCACATTCCAGGGGCCTGGGAGTTAGGATTTTAACATGTGAAAGGAGTGAACACAGTTTAACCCATAATACACCAGAAGCCTTTTTTTTTTTCTTAAGGAAACTTTCTAAAGCTATTTGGAGTCTGGTCATTAACATCCTCTGAGTATTTGAGGGCCCCCAAGGCAACTTCCTGGTCCCAAAACCTGCAACCACAAGAATTGTGCTACTTTTTCTTTTTAAGATCTTATTTATTTATTTGAGAGAGAGAGCACTAGAGAGAGAAAGCAAGCACGATTGGAGGTCAGAGGGAGAAGGAGAGGGAGAGGGAGGAGCAGACTTCCCGCTGAGCAGGAAGCCCGAAGCGGGACTCGATCCCAGGACCCTGGATCATGACCTGAGCTGAAGGCAGACGCTTCACCCACTGAGCCACCCAGGCGCTCAAGAACTGCACTTCTACAACTATACCCACTCCCCCCACCTGCCCCCCGAGAGAGGCATTCTTCCCCCACGGTCACCGAAGCTGTGGCCAGGGAGAGACAGGACATGGACAAGGAAGCCCCACCCTTGGAGCAGAAAGGGGAGTCAGGGAGAGAGAGGACAAGAGAGACCCTCCAAGTTGCAGGACAGCGCTGTCCAAGAGCTCACTTTGCCGCCAGGAGGCAGTCCTCTCGCCCAGCAGGGGGCGGCACACCCCTTTCCTGAATCTGAGCTGAAGCTGAATCAGAAGCAGAGACTAGGGGGCGCCTGGGTGGCTCAGTCGTTAAGCATCTGCCTTCGGCTCAGGGCGTGATCCCAGCGTTCTGGGATCGAGCCCCGCATCAGGCTCCTCCGCTATGAGCCTGCTTCTTCCTCTCCCACTCCCCCTGCTTGTGTTCCCTCTCTCACTGGCTGTCTCTATCTCTGTCGAAGAAATAAATAAATAAAATCCTTAAAAAAAAAAAAGAAAGAAAGAAAGAAGAAGCAGAGACTAGATGGGACCAGAACAGCCCCATTTCCTGGAGCTTCCACAGCTTTTCAGCAATTCCTTACAGAGTGGAAGGTGGTGCCAAAGCCTAGGGGCTCTGCATGGGTGTTAGGCTGATTATGGGGCCCAAAGACGCCCATGTCCTGCTCTCGGGTACCTGTGAGTATGTTCCTTCGCATGAGGAAAGGGACTTAGCAGATGTGACTAAGTTAAAAAATTCTAAATGGGGAGGTGATCCCGGAATATCTGGGTGGGTGCAGTATAACCCCAGGATCCCGAGGGGGGAAGCAAGGGATGGTGGTGGCAGTCAGAGTCAACGAAGAAAGCAGCATAAGTCCGAGAAAATACCATCCTGCTGGCTGGGAAGACGGAAAAAGGAGCCCCAAGCTAAGAAATGTAGGCGGCTTCTAGAAGGCGAGCCTAAGATTCTGCCTCCAAAGAAACGCAGCCCCGCTAACCCGCTGACTTGGGCCCAGTGATGTGGGTGTGGGGCTTCTGACCTCCACACTGGGAGATCACCAGTGTCTGTTGTTTTGGGTCCCCGAGTCTGTGGCACTTTGTGACAGCCACCGTGGGAACCTGAAGCAGTGTGTAGCAGATCGAAATCTGTGTCGTGGAGCTTTGGTCCACGAACCATCACATTATCTAACTTCCAAAATGCGCATCATATTAGAAATATAAAATGTCATCTGGGATTTAAACGTAGAGCTAACTGGGTAAGAACCGTCCTGCTGGGGAAATGTGTGACGTCATTACCTACCCCCTCGTCCTAGGATCCGAGCAGTACCCGGCGGCCGAGTGATCCGGAGACTTCACACAGGATCTCCTCACTTCCGGCGATGCTGGGAAGGGCGGCAC
This sequence comes from Ursus arctos, assembly GCF_023065955.2. Classification (NCBI taxonomy): domain Eukaryota; kingdom Metazoa; phylum Chordata; class Mammalia; order Carnivora; family Ursidae; genus Ursus; species Ursus arctos. The sequence goes on along the minus strand of NW_026622819.1, from coordinate 7,511,189 downwards.
GCGCGTTGTCTAAACCTGTAGTTCAAGCTAACAGTTTGGGGGTCCGCACCCTTTTTCAGTGAAGAGCCAGAGAGTTATATTCTAGACCTTGCCATCTCTATGTGTTCTCTGCTCTTGGAGTGTGAAAGCTGGTAAGATGTACACAGGTGGACATGGCCACGTGCCAGCAAAACTCGATTTACAATAACAGGCTGCAAGCGGTGTGGCCCGCCAGCCACAGCTTGAGGACTTACCATAGGCCCCCCAAAAGCAGGCAAACTGCTCCTCACCACCTCCACACCCTGGGATGAATTTGGTGACTTGGGTCTTTTATGCAGCCTCAAAGGGCACAGGTCTTAAGGGTAGGTCTTCAAGCCACCACAAACTCCCTTACTGGGTGACCACCAGATGGGGTGCTGCCTGGGGTCCGGGTCTCCCAGCAGAGCTCGTCCCCTGCCCCCCGCCCAGCCCCAGGGACGCCTGTCTGTGTGGGTTGGTCTGCTCTCTAGCTACCCCTTCTTTACACCTCTTCTTCTGCAAGAAACCAGCTCTTTCCTTCCAAGAAGCCCCTTGGCCATTTGAGAAGGGAAAAAAGGAAATAAGCTTCTTTTCCTTTCATAACCTGAAAAAAATAATGTCCTCAATCAGATTATCCTTTATTATCCTATTATTTACAGTCTATTAGATGAAAGGTTAGACTTAGGTTTATTGCTTAGTAAACTGTAGGTAGTTTTCAGTCTACGGGAATGCTCAGTCATTATCAACCAATCCTTTTGTTGCCTTAAAAAGTCACAAGTTATAGAATCCCACAGATAACAATGCACATAAACATCTAAATTGCAGGTCACGGAACTGACTGTGTTCTCGGGCTGGGAGCTGGGAGACTACGTGACCGCTTTCCTTACATAATGGCCCATTAAACAGGTTCACTCCTGTCGGAGTGTCCCACTCATGCCGTCCTTGACCTTTTCCTGCTCCTCCGCTCTCCTCCGCAGGTCCTCTGTCTGATTTTAGGAATCCCCGCGGTCACTGGTTCGGTGAGGAGGACAGCTGTAGATGTGAACAGAGCTGAGCTGAATAGGCTTAAAGGGAGGAGACAAAGGGACTGTCCTGGGTTTGAGCCACCTGCCTTTCCTTAGCATCAAAACAAAACAAAAATAAGCTCTTAGGGCCTTAGTAAATATACTTCTATTCTTTGGCTTGCCAGTTCATGCTAAGCTGATAGCTAATTTCTAGCAATGGGACAAATGTTTCCAATTGCTGCGTATCGGTCCTCATTATAATAAAGAAAATGTTTAATGGGTTCATCTTGAACAAAATGGCACACTTAATGGCAATTTTAAGAATATTTTTATTCAACAAAGCTTTTTATTTGAAAGAAATAAATTTATAGCTTCAAAAGAAACTTTTTAGCAAAGGTTGTAGAGATGGCAAAGTGTGCTATTTTCTTCCCCTTTTGTTCTCTTGCTATTCAGCCTTCCCTCATCCACCTACACTTGCCCAAGAAGAGCCCTTGCCTAACAACGTGCTAGCTTACCTCCCCTGGCAAGAGCTTAGGAATCAGCAGGAGGGGAACAAAGGCATCTGGGAATCACAGGTAGGCTTATCATCAAATCATATCTCTTGAGCATCCAGGAGGGGCAAAGCGCTATGCCAAAGAACGCATGAGCTGAGTGAATGGGAAAACAGCAGAGACACACAAGGGAGGCAAATTAATCTGTTGACCAAGAAAACAAGCTGACAATCACCACTTCTACAAATTTTAAAGAGACGCAGTACAAATGTCTGTGATGTTAGCAGAAAATGATTTTCTCATATGCTATCTAAGAATCTGCTTCAATTAACTTATCTGGAGAACTTGAAAACTCGAATGTTTGAGAGTAGGAACGATTGTCTGGTATTCTTTTCCAGTTCTCCATCATTATTCAATTTTTCTTTAAATGAACTCAGAACAGGACAGTATGATGGAGCTGTGCTGACTTTGTTGACGGACTTTTGTCAGTTACTCAAATTAAGGAGGAAGATAAGTATTGATTGTCCCATAGAAAACACCAGGACTAAGTATCACACTAATTTTTGTTAATTTGGGAAATAGATTGTAAGATTTCTCTTCATCTAGTAATTCGGAAATTGTACTCTGCCGAACACACTGATGCCCTCAATTTAATGTATGTTGTATCAACAATAACTGAACCAAAAGCTAGAACTGGAAAAGCAGACCCTGGAAAACAGTATTCATTCTTCACAAGGCACCTCCCTAGTCCCCTACAGAGAGTCAGACGTCACCTGAGGATCCTTTGTGTTTCTTCATAAAGTAGGAGCTGTGGGCAGTAGGGTGACTTATTACATGGGAACTGGCCAACTTCCTGAGCTGTTGCTCAGGTGAGGGAGAGAGACTGTGAGGCTGTTGAGGGGTGCAGAAGCAGGGGGGCGTCCGGGAGAGCCTACTAGGTGCTCCTCACCTTCTCAAGAGCCACTGGTCATCACAGAGAACTTTCATCCTTTTTTTGCCACACACAAGTAAAAAACAGTTTGTTCTTTGTTGCAGTGCAAATGCCCATGAGATTTCCACACTCCCTGAGAAAAATCAAAGACTGGGAGACTGACACTTAATAAATCAGAACACGAGAGGAAAAGAGGCAAAATGTAAAGTGAGAGGAAGAGGAAGAGAAAGCTCAAAGGGGACAAGGCAGATTTAAAAAGAGGGAGAAAAAGAAATAGGCATGTCTCAGTCCGTTCAGGTGACGGCAACAAAATACTATGCACTACGCAGCTCTACCAGCAGACATTTACTGCTCACATTTCCGGAAGCTGGAAGGCCAAGGTCATGGTGTTAGCAGATTCCGTATCTGGTGAGCACCCAATTTCTGGTTCATGGATGGTCATCCTCTTGCTGTGTTGTCACATGGCAGATGGGACAAGGGAGCTGTCTGGGGTCACTTCTATAAGGGCACTGACCCCATTCCCGAGGGCTCCACCCTCATGACCTAAATCACCTCCTGGAAGGCCCCCCAGCTAACACCATTGCGGTGGGGGTTAGGTTTAACATATAAGTTCTGGAGGGACGCAAGCGTTCAGCCTGGAGAAAGGCTCAGAGGAAGGGTGAGAGGGAGAGGGAGAGTCTAAAGGTAGAGAAGCCAGCAGCAGTGAGGGCAGGAGGGTCACGAAAAGGGGAGAGTGAGCGTAAGACAAGACAGAGATGCTAGTGGGAACTGTCCTTGAGGTACCCCTGCTCCCCGCCCCACCGTCTTTGGAGTAAGTTACAGCATGTTGTCATTAACAACTATCACATCGACTTCCACAGAGAAGTTCTGGGAAAACTGGTATGGTGTTCTGATTGATTAAGTATCCGTCTTATTCTTCTAGCAAATACTGATGTGGTGCCTATTCTTCACCGTGTGGTCCTCGAGATCCTGGGGTATATCAGTAAGGCTCACGGTCTTGGGCGGGAAGCTAGAAATGCTGCTTTCGTCCCTGGGAAACATGGTGTGTTTTTACCAGAAAATCTGGAATTTGTATTTTACTTTATTTTTCTATTTTATTTTATTTTTTTATTATGTTCAGTTAGCCACCATTTAGTACATCATTAGTTTTCGATGCAGAGTTCAATTCCTTAGTTGCGTATAACACCCAGTGCTCATCACAACACGTGCCCTCCTTAATACCCATCACCCAGTGAAACTGGTATTTTAAATAAGGATTCTTTTATCCACAGGTTTCTTTAGCTTTCATATTCATAAGAATGATGAAGAGTTCAAAGTTGTAGTTTGGAACCCTACGGAAGTCTACCTTTTTTTTTTTTTTTTTTTTAGAAGTCTAACTTTTTGGTAAAGATGTAAAGTTTTCCTTTATATTCAAAAGCAGCCAGATGGGTTTGTGATTAGATTAAGGGTTTGCAGGGAGCGGTGGAGATGGGGACTAGGACCAAATCATTTCAGGAACCTAAAGGTTACCTTTGGAAAAATGCTCATTTCCTTGTCTTGGCCTTTTTCCCTCTGCAATCAAACCCAGATGTCTTCTGAGTCCGGGCGAGTGTCGGAAAGCAGCGCTCTTGGCACTCTTTGGCAGGATATTAGGAAAACCTTCAGGTGACATAAAGGAGTGAAACCCAGTTCTTAACTTTCCCATCTGCTCTTATCAAAATGTCAGGCTTCTCCGAGCTCCAGGCGAGGGGACGTCAGGCCATACCACGGTGTCCTTGTGACGGATGGGGTGGCGGGTGGGACAGCTGGCCGCCCCCAATCAGTGCAGGTTGTTTCTTTAGGTCTAACTCTGTGTGGGGGCAGGGCGCCCTGGGCTGTCCCCCTGGGGCTGGCTTATGGCCAAGGTGGCGGTTCCCAGGCAAATAGGGTGGCGTCACCCCCGAGACGCTCTGAATGGAGCATGCAGTGGGAACGTGGGTAGTGAGTGGGATTTCCACAGGAAAATCCCTATAATTTCCTGTCCCTATGCTCCAGAAGTTATTTTGATTAAAAAAAAAATACCATTTGATAAAATCATTTGGCAACATTCATTTTCCCTGGGAAGCGAGATTTCTTTGAACTATTAGGAGCGTCCAGTCGGTACAATTCTGGAACTCAGCAGCGGTGCTGGTTGGCACACCTGTGGTGAATGTCCTTAACGCTACTGAATTGTACACTTAAAAAGGGTTAAAATGGTCCATTTTATATTATCTTGAATTTAGCACAATAAAAAAGTCAAGTTGGTCAATTTTTTTTTAAAGATTTTATTTATTTCTTTGACAGAGATAGAGACAGCCAGCAAGAGAGGGAACACAAGCAGGGGGAGTAGGAGAGGAAGAAGCAGGCTCATAGCGGAGGAGCCGGATGTGGGGCTCGATCCCAGGACCCTGGGATCATGCCCTGAGCCAAAGGCAGATGCTTAATTAACGACTGAGTCACCCAGGAGCCCCTGAGTTGGTCAATTTTATTATGAAGCAAGTTGCAGCAATAGTTAGCCGTCAGAATAATAATATCCTGGTTTTAATCAATGGGAGGAATGAGGTAAAAGTTCACCGAATTTGAAACGATCTGCTCCTTGGCCTGTATTTTAGTATGATTTGATAATAAAGCCAATGAGTTCACAATGGAAACTGATTCCTTGGCAGAACCAGAGCTGCTACGTTCTTCTGATCAAGAGTATTAAAATTGGTACGAAAACAAAGAGACAAAAATTACCAGGAAAAATCCAGGGCTAATCATGATATCTGTAACTCCTAAGCAAGCAACTGCTCTCCCACGAGATAAATTGCACCGTTTGCCATATAATCACTTTGTTTGGGAAACAGTACGTTCAGGGCCAAGGGTACCTGCTAGAGGAAAACATCCTTTTAATCTGATCGGAAACCGCGCCGCACCTAGAGTTTGGAGCCAGCGGTCCTCTCCCTTCATCAGAGGCTCAGCTTCACAGTGAGCAACTCCGTTTGAGGAAAAGCAAAGCTATTTACAATCAGGTTTCTCCCTTCGCAAGCTGAGGCTGTGTGAGTGTTGAGAAGGAGCTCTGTCAGATCCCCAGGCAAAATGAGGGTTTCTTGAAAATGCAAAAACTTACTTTTATGGTAAAATAATTCACCCGATAAAATTAACCGCTTACGTTGAGCTACCATCTGCGGAATAAAATTCACTTTTATTTTGTTTTCTTTTAAGCTTTACAGATGTGCAGAGACCAGGCACATGCTCCGTGGACTCCTCCCCCGAAGAAGAGGTTGACTGTTACACCAGGAGCAGAGCCTCCCGGAAGGTTCCCAAGTTTGCCTGGGGGTGGGGGTGGGGAGAATCCGGAGATGAATTCAGCGATACTCCATTTACCAGGATCTTAACACCTCACAACCTCCTTAGGCAATGAAATGCAAAGTCAGCCCTTTCTCATGTTTAACCTAAGCTGGCTCTGCTATTAAAGAAATAGTTTCTTTTTGTCACCTCTCCGGGAAGAACCGGAAAAACTTTAAATATTATCAAGTCACCCACTTAATGGCTGTTGACTCTTTCTTATCTTTAAGCTAATAAATCCAGAAGCCCTCGCATCTCCATAAAGAGATTCTTTCCCAACGTTCTGATTAGGTCAGTCTTCTCTAGGAGTCCTTTAAGGGGCTCCACTGGACAAGCAGAACGAAATAGAACTAAGTGACTGTGGATCGCGCAGAAGCCCCATTGAACTTGCGAGTTCATTCAAATACAATTATCCTGATGCACTATTATTACCCAGTGTGACAAGAGTCCCCATGGAGGACCGGGGTTGAGGGCACTGACCTGGCTGCCCGGGTGTGCGTCCTGCCCCTCATTACTGAAGGTGGTCCTCTCTCAAAAGGACACCTGGGGAAAACATGTATGTGATCACGTCACCATCTGATGCTCCCCATTGCCCCCAACCCCATCTTCTCCCTGGAGGAGCCTGCAGCACACTCATTCGGTGTGCCCCACGGGGAGGACAGACCGTCCTTGAGGAGACCCACGTGACTTGCCTTTGCCAACGAAATATGAGTGTTCTGGATGGAAGCGTTAAGAACCAGCATCTGCTCCCTTTTTCCTCATCTGTGATGATGGAAGCAGAGAACCCCTAGAAGCCTGGGTCCCTGAGTAATTGAAACGAGCAGAGCCTGTAATAGGAAAGACAGAAAGTTCGTCAGTTAGTCCCTGAGATTTTTCAGGTCGTTTCTATAGCATTACCCAATCGATCCTGTCGGCTACTTCACCATCTCAACTGGAAATAGTGGTGAGTTTTTCTCTTCGGGTTTCCATGGAAGAGTCATGACCATCAGCAACTTTAAAGTTCTGTTAGTATCAATAACTATTTGTGACCTGCTGATTCCGTTCAGTGAGGAGCTGAAACGGGGGGAATGAGCGCAGAGAGCAACCCTCCACGGATCCGCAGCACAGATCCAGTTTGGTAGGTCTCTTGTTTGACGAGACAGTAGAGAAATTGCAAGTGTAAAATAGGGTAGGCACGAGGGCATCCGAAATGAAGTCGTATGTGGGGTAGCAGCCAGAATGGCTGCAAGAAGTTTTAGGGCAGGATTGCTATTCTAGAACTCATGAAAATTTAATGTGAGAATGTATTAGTCAGGGCTCTCCAGAGAACCAGAGCCAATAGTTGATAAAAATGATATAGATAAAAATATAGATTTATTATAAGGAATTAGCTCATGTGATTGTGGAGGCTCAGAAGTCCTGCTGTCTGCAAGCTGGTGACTCGGGAAAGCCAGTCTGAGTCTGGAGGCCGGAGAGCCAAGAGCGCTGATGATGCAAGTCCCAGTCTGAGGGCAGGAGATGACTGTGTCCCAGCCCAAAACGTCAGGCTCTAGAGAGAGATAATTGCCTTGTTGTTCTGTGTAGGCCCTCAAAGGATTGGATGATGCCCACTCACGTCTACCAAATTAAATGCTAACCTAATGCAGAAACACCCTCACAGAAACACCCAGAAATAATGTTTAACCAAATAGCTGGGCACCCTGTGACCAGCCAAGTTGACCTATAAAATTAACCATTAAGAGATATTAGGACTATTTCCCAAGTCTGGTATTAATGAAACTGGGTGTGTATATGTGTACATATGCGTTCCCACCTACTGCAGTTGGGGGGCTAAACCTTTTCCTGAGGCACAACAGACACCCAGACATGCACACAAATCATAAGGATTCCGATCAGTGAATTTTCGCAAAATGAACACACCAGGTAAGCAATTGTCAGAAGAAACAATATTACCAGCGCCAGAGGGTCCTCTCGTGTCTCCTTCCCCTGCGCAAGAGTCCTTACTTTCCTGACTCGTAAAGCAGATGACCTTTACATGCTGTGTGGACCTCTCTTTCTCCACGTTGTGTTTGTGACACTCGCGTGTGCGTAGACCGTTGTCGCATAGCTTCCTAGCACTGCATATGTACACAAATACGGTAATTCATTTATCCACTCCATTGTCAATGCACGTTTCAGGAGTTTCTACCTGGGGCTCTTGCAGAGAGCACTGTTAGGGATATTTTTGTACATGTCTACTGATGAGCATTCAAGTCCAGTCCTATGGGGTGTGCAGCCCCACGGCGGAGTTCCTGGATCACAGGGTATATGGTACGTCCGGTTTCAATGTTATTATCAAGCCACTTTCCAAAGGAGTTAGGCTCCCACCAGTGGTATTTACAGGGTCTCACTTGTTCCACATCCTTTCTACCCTTGCTCTTTTTGTCCTCGTGAATTTGAAATCTGAGATCCTGAATCTTGATTTGGGTGATACCTTATTGTGATTTTAATGCACATTTCCCTGTTGCCTCCTGAGGCATCTTTTCATATGTTTATTTGCCATTGGGCGTATCCTTTTAAAGTGCCTGCTCCTGTTTTTTGCGCATTTGCCCTTCGGGTTGTCTGTTTTCTTGATGATTTGTAGAAGTTCTTTATGTATTCTGGATACAAGTCCTTTTTCTCATGTATGTTTGTAAAATTTTCTCTCATCCCCTGGGGTTCCCTTGCAATCTGTTCATGGTATCTTGATATACAAATGTTGTTGATTTTAATGTAGTTTCAATTTATCATTTTTTATGATTAGCATATTGCGTGTCTTAAAAATCTAAGTCTACTCCACAGTCATGGATATGTGTTCCTATAGTGTCTTCTGAAAGATTTATTATTTTATTATTCACATTTCTCTCTGTACTGCATCTGTAATTGATTTTTGTGTTTAGTGTGATATAAAGCTGAAGAATCATTTTTTCCAGATGGATATCCAGTTGGCTCAGTGCCAGCAATCAAAAAGGTCATCTTTCCCTCCTGCCTAGCCGTGTCACTTTGGTCACAAACCAGGTGATGGCAGAAGCGTGGGTCTTGTGTCTAGACTTTATATTCTGACGCACTGATTTATTCATCTAACCATCCACTGTGTTAACTGTCATAATTTAATAATCATGATACGTATTGCATTTTTAAATGATTTTCTTAACACAAATTCACAGGAGAAGATGCACTGGTTCAAATGACATGGATCCTATTTGGGAGCTGTTAGCATATATAGTCAGATGCCCTCAAAAGATTACATATCCCCTAATAACACTTATTATTATTATTATTACTATTATTATTATTATTATATTAGTATAATTACTATTTTACTTGTTTATCCCCCATCTTGTCCACTTTTAGTTCCAATGTTTAAAAACAATTGCACCAAACCAATGACATTGACAGCCACCATTTAGGCTACTCTGTGCCAGGTACCACGTTAGTGACTCTTTCAACAGATCTGCGTGCTTGGTTTTATGTTCCCCATTTTCCACGTTAGGAAACCAAGGTTCTCGACAGTCCCCTGACTCTTCCGCAGCTGCCCAGGTAGTAAAGGTCGGAGAGGCACCATCTCCCTCTCTCCAGAGCTCTTTCCCCACTGTCCTGTTGTATTAATTTGCAATTCTTTACTTTCAGGTAGATAGAACTGCTTTCTCTTTGTGGGTACAGATGTTCCATTCCCTCCTATTCTTCTGTCCTTTGATCCTTGTACCTTTCTCAGGAGGAATGACAATTCATATTCTTACAGACTAGGGGAGCTTGCATATTTTATCCCCACTCCACCTCCAGACAGGAAAGAATAATTATAAAGATCCCTTTTGCACGGATATGCATTCCATGGGGGCTAGTGGTCTGAGGGAACTAGTGAAGGATGGATTCAGAAAATGTGTTGGCCTTCCTCATGTGTCAGTGAAGAGAAAGACATCTGGGTAACCAGTTTGCAGGGGAAGTTGAGAACATGTAGAGAGACAGCTATTCAAATAGCTGAGCATGGGATTTGCAAAGGCTTCTAGGAGAAGTGGGCTTGAGGTTGGTTGGTTGACCCCAGAGGGAATTCTCAACAGACAGCATTCAAATGGGGAGGGCCAGCAAGACACCTGGGAAGTTCAGAGTCATTGCCCCTGGAAACAGGCTCCAAAGGAGCACATAGACTCGTTCTTGGTCTAACACACATATTCTCTTTCTTTCACACACATGCATCCACAAATCTCTCCTGTCGCTCCCCTACACACTGACATTTGAGATCTCTGCCAATATTCTAAAAGGAATCTTGGCAAAAGAAGGCTCCAGCTCCTTCCGCAGCCTCTGACATATGTGCCTTGTTCTGAGCTGAGCTGTGCAAAGGCAGGAGGATGAAAGTGGGTAGAAGATCAGCAGAGACGTGTGCCCTCTTTCCAGCTGCTTCATTATGTAATTGCCATGGATTTGTATATTTTCCCCAGCAAAATTAATGTCATTTTTAGAAGAAGGGTGTGATGTGTGGCTAAAAAATATGGAAAACATGGTTACTGGATCTGAGAAGAACAATATCTGGAAATCAATCCCTGTTCTTGGAGCAGATGTCAAAGCACTCTTTGATTTAAACTGGATCATGGAGTTCTCAGAACCATGTCTGCTAACTCAAATCCTTGAGCTCCTCCAGGATGTCAAGGGATGGGGAAAGACAGCAGCTACGGGGCTCCCGTGGGTACCAGGACAGCTCAGGTTCCAACTTCCTTAGATCTGACACCGACATCGAGGAGTGAGCAAGCACAAAAGCTGCAGATTGCTTGGAGGACAGAAAGTCAGGAACCTTCTGAGTCCTGCATGGTGTCCTGAAGCTCCAAGACTGGAAGGATCGTTTACACCATTTTCAAGATGGTAGAACTAAGCCGCCGGCACATCTATAATCTTCTCTCCCTCTCTCACAGAGTCCTGTGTCCTTGGCACCAGCCATGGTGGCCTTACATTTTCTTTCAAAGTCCACGAGATAAAGACGTTCCTCCAAAGAAGCAGAAGGAAAAAGCGAAGAGTGAGACCAAGTCTGGGCTCAGCCTGGGCTTGATGAGGTTTGGTGCTGCTTATAAAACTGGGGCTTTTATTTTATTACTTATACGTTTTACAGAAATTGGGAGGGAGTCAAAGTTGTTCAGGTAAGGGCGTAAAATCGTGCCACCTGCCTAGAATGTGCTTCCTGCTTCTGCTGAATCAACTTCTGAACACAAAGGAAATACCCATTTGGAGAATTTATAATGTTCAAGCCTTGGTGCTTTCTCACCGACTAAGTCCTTAACCCCCACAACCCTGGAAGGCTGACGTTACTTCCATTTTATAGATGAGGAAGCAGACTTAGAGAGGTCTTTCCTTCCTCCCTTCCTTCCTTCCTTCCTTCCTTCCTTCCTTCCTCCTTTTTTCTTTTTTTTTTCTTTCTTTCTTTCCTTTCTCTCCCTCTCTCCCCGCTTTTCTTTTCTTTTCTCTTCCCTTTTCTCTTTTCCTCCCCTCTTCTTCCTTCCCTTCCCCTCCCTTCCCTTCCCGTCCCTTCCCTTCCCTTCCCTTCCCTTCCCTTCCCTTCCCTTCCCTTCTTTTCCTTTTGCTGACAATCACACAAAGAGTAAATGGTGAGGATAAGATTTATTCTAGGTCTGTCTGGCTCTAAAATCAATATACGGTGAAGTTGATTCTGGTCTCAAATGTCCTCAGGACTTGGATCTCCATTAACCGTGGGTGCAGTGTTTCACAAGCAGCTGTAGGCTCTCGGCAGATTGGTTTTCATGTTGGCCTTCCATATATTCCCATTTTTTACAGAACTTTTAAAATATTTTAAAGGATTGGTTTTCCAATCATGGAAATGCAGGCAGTCTCAAAATTTCTGGGAGAACCAAAATGTTCTTAGCAGGCTGGTTCACGTTGGCATGAGTAGTTTTATCTACGAATTCCATGACAGTAGAGCGATTGACGATCCCACCGAATGTTTAAATGTGGCAGGAGGTCTGTTCTGAAAGAGAAGGCAGAACTCAGAGCGCACATTTGTGTGGCAGATGGAGATGCCCGCCCTGTGCCAGCCATGGGTAATCCCAGGTGTTTCTCATTCACATCTCACCCAGATCTGAGATTTGGAGTTAAACTTCCCAGAGCTCTGGTTGAACTCCCTCAGTCTTGTCCAATTCCACACAAAGCCTCCAGAGAAATCTGCCCCCCTCAGCCATGGCTGCAAATGGGTTAAAACAGGTTTCTTAAAAATGAGAGTCTATCTGAAGCCAAACACTTCCTTGAAGTTCTAAGCTGCTGTGTCTGCAGTTCCTTAGATGTCTGGACCCAGGAAGGCATGCCAGGAAAGAACATTCCTGGTGTGATGTCCAGAAATTACCTACAGAGGAAAATAGGGATGGACAGCGTTGAGAATGTGAGGACCTCCAGGGTTTTCACAGTGAATTCTCCAATACCTACCGTCTATGAGGAACAGATACCAAATGGAAGTAGCTGAGCTTTGTAGAAAGCAGATATAAAACCAAAGACTTTAAGTAACTAGCCTGTAGCCACACAAATCGATGCTGGAAACAGAATAGAAACCAGTCTTCTGGGGCGCCTGGGTGGCACAGCGGTTAAGCGTCTGCCTTCGGCTCAGGGCGTGATCCCGGCGTTATGGGATCGAGCCCCACATCAGGCTCTTCTGCTATGAGCCTGCTTCTTCCTCTCCCACTCCCCCTGCTTGTGTTCCCTCTCTCGCTGGCTGTCTCTATCTCTGTCGAATAAATAAATAAAATCTTTAAAAAAAAAAAAAAAAAAAAAAGAAACCAGTCTTCTGACCTCTAGTCTGAGACTCTATCCATCATCCTTGTCTCCCTGGGGCTAAAATACACACTTCCCTTTAAAAACAAATGGAACCAGCATGACCCAATGAAATGGAGTCCTGTTGTTATCGTCCTCATAGCAACCAGATTTAGAGTTCAAAATATAAACTTTTATTTTGTGTGTACTTGGGGTGGGTGTGGGGGGCACTGGAGAGAGCATGGTCACCCCCTCTCCAAAGACATAAAGTTGAATTCTTCTAAGACATGATTCTTAATGCGACCATAAAAAGCTTTAGTGATTTGAGTTTTAGAACTTCTGGATGGGTAAATATAATTTTCTCTTAAAAAATTTTTGCTAGTTTTTTAACAAAATAAATTTCAACAATGGAAAGTATCTCCACATTGCTTAGTGAGAATCTTATTTTAATTCCTTGTTAACTTTATAGTCGTCAAGGTTCTTTATAAGCTTGATGATTCAATATATAATTAGTACATTTTATAGGATTTCAAATACTTTCTAGCCAAGATGTAATTCTATATATCATCATAATGAATGGTCCAATGTTCTTCATTTATTTTATTTCTAGGGTTATATGATATGATTGCTTTCAAAAAGAAAATTGTCCTCCAAAAGCAGTCCCTAATGCAAGTGTTTTATGTGGGAAGAGGATATAATCATATGCAGCAGATATTCTCAGTGTCCACTCTCCCATTTTCCTAGTAAGAAGAACCCCAATTTTTTCCTCATCTCTTTGCACCAAGCTAAATGACTACTTGGCCACGTCCATTGAAACTAAATGTAGTCATGCATTTTGGCCAAAGAAATGTAAGTCAGAGTGTTTGTGCAATTTCTAGGAAGTGTCTCTAAATGGAGGAAGGTGACCTTCCTCCCTGGACTGTGGCTGTGATGGCTGGAGCTCTGGCATTCAGCCGGGATGCTGAGATTATGGGACATATTCTAGGGATAGCAGAAGTGTTGGCTGGACAAATCCTATGTCTTGAAGACTGAGGAGAGCAGGCCCGGGCCTACCCTCACTGCCCATCTCTGGATGGCTTTTATAGGTGAGACAGGTAACATTTCCATTTTGTATAAGCCACTGCCTGTGTGGGCATTCTGTCCCATGCAATGGGACCTAATCGTAGTGGATACAACATGTAAAATGATATTATCATTATTGATTGGATTATTCTGTTAAAAATCTAACCGCCCAGTGTTAAAGGAAGGAAGTAGTCTGGTCTTTTTTACACCATACTCCTCTCCATTCACATCACAAATGGTGCCTGGAATATACCCGATGTTCACTCAAGCCTCTCTGGGGCCATTTACTCAGGGAACGGGTAAGAGGAGTTTTCAACCCCCTCTGCAGAACGCAAACGGCCTTTGATGACAAAAACGTATTCCTACTACACTAGCTGTCTACGCAGTGTGGGGACAGCCAGCTCCTTCCTCAAGGGGCAATCTCCAGCCTGTGAAGCAATCTTGTCCTTTGTCCCCTGGCACCTCGGTACGATTAATTTACAACCATTGCTGAGCTCGAGTTCAGAACAACCACAGAAAGGGCCGTCTAGCGCCCGGGGCGGGGGGCATCCTGTGAGCACCGGCCCGATGCACTTCTCATCTGCTCGGCACGGCCACTGTCTGGCCTACATCCCCAAACAGGGCTGGAGGAGGCCCAGGGCTGGTGAGCCAGCTGTGCTGACTAGTCACGGTCCCTTGCCTTTAAGAGTTGAGCATTGTAAAGAAATACATTACCTTTATTAGATGACAAGTGACAAACAGACCTGCATTGTCTAAGCAACCTTATCAGGGAAACTCTCACCCTTCATGTCTGAAAGCAGGTGGGAGAAAGGGAGGCCCAGCTGTGACCTGACCTCTGGGCAGAGGTGGAGGTGACCGTCTGGAAGTGAAAGTCATTACTCACCTCGCCCAGTGGTCTCCGAATGCCAGCCTCACACGAGCAGTTGGCGGCATTGGCACAAACACTCCAGCATCCTCCAGGCACGAAAATGCCGATCCACAGCAAATCACAGATGATTGTTATCGTCAACACAATTCACCTTTAAGATGAGACCATCGAGAGGCAGGTAACCCTTCAGGTGTTTTTTAGTACGATAAAATTCAGCAGCAAGTTGACATATTTTTTAAACTGTGGAAACTTTCCTTATTTCAGAAACTGTCTTTTAGGGCAAAAAATATTTTATCAACAATACTACTGAACTATATGAGCTCCGCATGGACCTAAATACACATTATCCACAACGCTCCCGATGTTAACCGTTTGAGTGGCAAGACGGACACTCATATAGGAAGCTATGTCACAAATACAAATATTAACCTCATTTCTTCCTGTTAACTTTATTCACATAAAACCATAGCTTAAAATCTCAGCCCTTAACAACTTCTCTTTCAATAATAAGGGAGTGTTGTTCTAATTCAATGATCGAGCTGCCTGGTGTTTACATCTGACTGATTATTATAATCTTCCAGATGCGTCACAATTGGGCTTTTAGGGTTTTATGGGAAGAGATTAATATAGTTTCCTTGAAATCCTCAAGTGATATTTTAATTGAGTCTTTTTTCTCCCCTTCCACCTTGTTTTACATGATTTAGCAAGTGGAGTGCAGGCTCTGTTTGAAAGAGTTTGCTCCGAAAATAAGGAGCCCAACTGCTACTGGTACAAAATCTACTGACTCTGGAAATGCTGCGGAACTGTACGTTCTTCCAATGTGATACGTCATCACGTCAGCGCCTTGCAAACTGATTACGCTTGTTTGGTTTTGGTTTTGGTTTTTTATTTCCAGTCATTTATTTTTTTTCCAGTCATTTATTTAAACAACTATATGTGAAAGACCAACTCAGGACTCACACTTCAAATTATAATTGTGCTTCCTAGACCCTACTACTTTAAAAAGAAAAGAAAAAGAAAGTGTGAGTTTGGTTGGGGAGATGTTTCCTATGGGAAACAAATATTCAGGTGCTAAACGGTGGATGATTACACTTGTTTGCATGCACCTCTAGCGAGCCCGCTCGCACATCGTTTTAAATGTGTTTGGTTGTTTTTGCTGGTTTATAATGTTCAGAAGAAAAAGAACCTGGATTCTGTAGAAGGGGGGGTTCTAAAATGGAAAACTTCTCACCAGGAGGGAAGATTTTTTGAACCAGTGTTTTGCGAAGAAGAAAAGGGTCAATGACCAGTCCAGGTTGAATAGTTGATGGTGCAAACACCTGACCAGCAGAATGGACTTGGTGTTGAAAGGGACTTGGAATTGGGAGCCATAGGAGCGTTGAGATGGTCTGTAGTATGCTGGAAAAGAGGAAAGATAATAGCTAAGTATAAAAAAATTAATTTGGGGGACGCCTGGGTGGCTCAGTTGGTTAAGCATCTGCCTTTGGCTCAGGTCATGATCCCGGGGTCCTGGGATTCAGCCCCGTAGTGGGCTCCTTGCTCAGCAGGGAGCCTGCTCCTCCCTCTGCCTGCTACTCCCACTGCGTGTGCTCTCTCTCTCTCTCTGACAAATAAACAAATAAAATCTTTAAATATTATATATATATATATATATATATATACTGATCAAACATCTGATAAGCATTATTTGGGCATACTTTGATTGTTACTAAAGCTTTTGTTTCGTTCACCTTGTGCTCTCTTTGGACTATCCTGCTTTTATAAGAGCATCTACATTAATGAATACATGTTTTATTTTCTTAATAAAGGGAATTGTGAGCTCCTTAAGAGGCGAGCCAGGGAAATTGAACTGGCAGTTTGTTCGTTCCATAATTCAACAAAATTAATTGAGCAATATGTATTTTTATATCTGTGTGTTTGACTTCTGAGTGATTTTCATGAATACTCAATCGTCTTTGTATCACCTTGAGTAACTAATGCAGAATTTTGCTGCTTTATAAAGATTTGTGAAATGTATCGAATTTTGTTGGGAAAAAAGCACAAGTTCGTATATAACCTCCTCTCACTTGAGAAATGACTACTGGTTAGGTTAGGCAGCTCGGATGATGGTTATTCAAAACCATGCAGACCAGGGGTGCCTGGCTGACTCAGTTGGAAGAGGATGTGACCCTTGGGGCGCCTGGGTGGCTCAGTCGTTAAGCGTTTGCCTTCAGCTCAGGGCGTGATCCCGGCGTTCTGGGATTGAGCCCCACATCAGGCTTCTCTGCTGGGAGCCTGCTTCTCCCTCTCTCACTCCCCCTGCTTGTGTTCCCTCCTCGCTGGCTGTCTCTCTCTCTGTCAAATAAATAAATAAAATTAAAAAAAAAAAAGAGTATGTGACCCTTGATCTTAGGGTCATGAGTTTGAGCCCCACATTGGGTGTAGAGATTATAAATAAATAAATAAATAAATAAACAAACAAACTTAAAAAAAAACCCAAAATGCAAACCACATTCTTGTGCTGCAAAGCTCACGTGTCTGGGTTTAAAGCCAGGCATGGCGATCTATTAGCTGTGTGACTTCAGGAAGCTTACTTAATCTTCCTGGGCCTCAGTTTCTTCATCTACAAGCAGAGGATGATTGTAGATGTGTACAGTATGGCAAAGGTGAGACACTGGAATCGTTGAGAATGACAGATTTCTACCCGTAGGTGTGTTTGGGCACACAGCCTGACGTTGGGGATTGCCTGAAGAGCAGAGAAGAAGGGTATCTCCTTGCCTTGAGGGAGTTCATGATCTAGTGTGCCAACAAGAAAAGGTACAGGGGCGCCTGGATGGCTCAGTCGGTTAAATGTCCGACTCTTGGTTTCGGCTCAGGTCGTGATCTCAGGGTCGTGAGATCGAACCCCGTGTAGGGCTCTACGCTCAATGCACAGTGTGCTTGAGACTCTCTCTCCTTCTCCCTCTGCCCCCACCCCACTCACGCACTCTCTCTCGCTCTCTAAAATAAATAAATAAATCTTAGGGAAAAAAAAGAAAAGGTACAAAAATAAGAAATGTGCCTGAGTGTGCAAGGATGACCATGAAGCCACAGGGAATGTGCGAGAGGTGTTTCTGTGATGGCTTTCTGGAGAACAGGGCTCTTCAGCTGGGTTTTAAACTAAGATTCTGATTTAAATTCACCATGTGAGTTGTATATATCTGTAATCCTAAAGTTCAAAATTCTCCAAAACCATTCTGTTCGTAACTCATGTGACTAACAAAAAAAAAAAAAAAAAAAAAAAATGAGGGGCACCTGGGTGGCTTAGTTGGTTAAGTGTCTGCCTTCGGCTCAGGTCATGATCCCAGGGTCCTGGGATGGAGCCCTGTGTCAGGCTCCTTGCTCAGCAGGGAGTCTGCATCTCCCTCTGCCTCTGCCTGCCACTCCCCCTGCTTGTGCTCTCTCTTTCTGTCAAATAAATAAATAAATAAATAAATAAAATCTTTTTAAGAAATGGCATAATGTACTATCTAGGGAACACTTGACATGAACTGACGTGAGGCTATTTACCATCTCTATGATTCCACATTGTGACTATGTCTAGATTTTTCTGCAGAAATAGTCATGTGTTTGGTTACAGGGAGCTGCCCTAGACCCTGCTGGTAGCATAGACCAGTTAGTTCTTGTTATGCAATGACCAACTCCTAAACCTACGGCTTAAAGAAACAGCCGCTGTTCCTGGTCTCCTTCTCCTCGTGAGATCGAGGGTCAATGGGCACAGCTGGGTCATTCTTCTGTTCCACGGAGTGTCAGCTGTGACTTGGGGTCATCTGGAGGCTCACCTGGGCTGGGACTTCTCAGATGGCTTATTCACATGGCTGGCAGTCAAGCCTGAGTTGGGCCCTGGCTGAGATCAATCAGGTACTGAGCACAACCTTCTCCATGTGGCTCCTTCGGGCTCCTTCAGCATTGTAGTGGGATTTTGAGAGGGTGAACTCAAGAAGATTGAAAGAAAGCTGCAGCTTTCCTAGGGCACAGGCTCAAAGTTTACAGTGGCATTTACATTGCCTTCTAGTGACCCAAACAAGTCACGTACTAGCCCAGACTGAAGGACAAGGGAAACCCACTACCTCTCAGCAAGACAAGTAGCAAAGAGTCTAGAGCTTATGAACCTACCACAGGGTGCTATGTACTCTGTGAGTAGATACCATCTTACCTTTGTAACTTACGATACATCTCCAACCTCAGGAGTTTTGAGTGAGAGCTAGAAGATCTGTATGTCCCCCCACTGTGTGCTGTCAGTCCAATCTGGTGCACGCAAACTTGGAAATACACCAGCACCACGGCCGGCACCTTCAAATATGTTCCGTAGAAGAATGGTGAACGTATGAATGTTTCCGTTTGCATATGTTAAAGTTAATATCCAAATGTCTTATCACAAATTTAACTAATTGCAAGGCTATAGTTTCAAATGCCCTGTACACATTGGAAACTGAAAGTAAAACCTTAATATTTTCTCTTTTAAATATATCCAGTGGAATCTAAATTCCAAAGTGATTTGATATCCAGCATCAACTATTTTTAAACTAGATGAACAAACTCTTCTCTTACAGGAGAAGTTTTACATCATTTCTTTTGCTCATTAAATTTGCATTTCCATTATACTTCTCTACAATATAAATATGGGTATGTATTTAAATTTAATTTTCTAAAATATCATGTGATATTTTAAATACCCTGTTCTACCATTTGAATAATTACTTCTGGATTTAGTTATCATTACAATAATTACCATTGCATAATGGAACAAAAATGAAAATGTCTCACAAATTTTGATAATTATAAGAAAGAACATAACATTTTATTGAAAAATGCATCTTTAATAGGATGGATACTTTTTTCTTCTTTTTCTTTTTCTTCTTTTTTTTTTCTTTTAGTTTATATGTCTCTGGATGAAAATCACTTATTGTTAAAATAAAAAAAGGATTCAGTATCAATTCCATTCCTATTTTTCAGTTTTATAAGTTCAAGTGCTTAGAGAATTCATCCACATAAATAGATGGAAATGGAAGAAAATTGTTGTAACAATGTCACTCAATTCTTTGAACTCTTCAAAGCTACCCTCCAGAAATTGTACTATCATCTATCATCAAAAATTACTCTTAATGTTCTATCAGCTGACAATTTAATTAAGTTCTTCTGCAATCTGGCTGAAAACAAAAAAAGATGGAAATCTATCTGACTTATTACCAACTCATTAGTATGGATTTCTTTCTCCATTTCTCAAAGTGTGCTCTCTGAGCCGGGCACGTGGGAAGATGAAGGAATGGTGAGAGGAAGGCTTTTGTTCACTAACATAGCTTTTCCTTCCCTCAAGGGCTAAAGAACTGGGTCTGTTGGATGAGTGGGCGTCACAAGGAGTTAGGAGGAGGGGGACGAGGAGTGTGGTCTCTCAGTCTGTGAGTCTCTGCCCCATACCAGGAAAATCAGCTTAATGTTTACACTTCATTCAATAGAGCACTTCTGGGAGAGTAGCTCCTTAGTTGACCAATAAGACCAGAGCATTTGGAGGAAATAAAAAAACAGTTTCAATGTATTGGAGGGATGGGTACAGAATCAGTTCATGCAATTTATTTCCCTTTGGAAAATTCTTAACAAATTTACATTAAAAGTTGCAGGTAACTAAATTAAATTTTTTTTTAAAAAAGATTTTATTTATTTATGTGACAGA
Source organism: Ursus arctos (assembly GCF_023065955.2). NCBI lineage: Eukaryota > Metazoa > Chordata > Mammalia > Carnivora > Ursidae > Ursus > Ursus arctos. Next base: position 7,491,085 of record NW_026622819.1, on the reverse strand, counting down.
GAGACAGCCAGCGAGAGAGGGAACACAGCAGGGGGAGCAGGAGAGGAAGAAGCAGGCTCCCAGCGGAGGAGCCCGACGTGGGACTCGATCCCGGCATGCCAGGATCACGCCCTGAGCCGGAGGCAGACGCTTTAACGACTGCGCTACCCAGGCGCCCCCTAAATTAAATATTTTACACTAGCAGAAATGGGAAATGAGTCTTCATGCCTGGCATCAAGTAGCAGAATAATAAATGTGAATGAATGAATGAATGAATGAATGAATGAGATTATTGGAAATTATTTGGATTCTTTCTGGGTGAATAAATTTCTGCAGTCACCAGATTTAATATTCTTATGGTATCTGAAAGAAGGAGTGTGTAATTTGCTTGATACTGTTTGCTTTCAACCCCAAATCATGAGTATAGACAGACTCTTCACATGGCCCAGTGATATTAGATGAATTTTAATTAGCAAGTGTTACACAACAATGCCTTGAGAACTATAATACGAATATTGTGTATAGAAAGATGGAGTCAGATTGTTAACAATTCAATGCTGTAGGTAGATGTAGTCCCTTGAATTTTGAAATAGAATTGACATAACATCGATACAAAAAGACCAATGTGTTTAAATATACGAGAAAAAAACTTCCAAAACGTATTATCCTACAAGTTGATTGTAGCAGTAAAAGCCACCTATGCACCCAAAATGGTGCTCCGTCTTCCACAGTTTGGAGATGTTCTTTGTAGGTGGTTGCCCCACTTAGAACATTTTCCAGATCAACTTTATACCTAGGTCTGGCCATAAACCAGTTCTCTCCAATGAAGTATGAGTGGAAGTGCCGTGTGTCACTTCTTAGCTGGGGTATTCAGAGGCAGATGAGACCTCTCTACTGTCTTCTTGCACTTTGGCTCGTTGGAAAAAGAATACTTTGAGTTATCACAGCACCCAGGTATGCTGGCCCCACAAGACGGAAGGTGTTAAGGTCTTTGAATCACAAGTTAGAAAAAAACTGCCTTCTGACGAGGAATTTTGCACTGGACTGTTATGTATACGAACAAGAAAAAAATCACTATAGTAAACAACCAAAATGTTGGCTTTATTTGTGATAGCAGCTAGCATTGCCTAATGAAACAGACGTCTAGATTGAATATATGTATATATAACCAGTTAAGTAAATTAATGCATGGTAAGTTTATATTTTCTATTTAAGAGAATATAAAGTGTTTACATTTAAGGAAACAGAAGGTATCTGTGTGCTTAAATTTTTCCTATTGACTTCAGAGAATTCAAACATGCCCGTTTACTCTCAGGACTCCGTTCATACACATTAACTTTCCAAACACCTGCAATTTAAAATATTGAAACTTGCAAAAGGTTGAAATTACGGATTTTATCACATTATGAATAATTATTTGGAAAATGTCATTACAGCATGTCTCCCAGAAAAAGTGCCAAGCAGCAGCATGTCGCATTGCCAAAACGATGAAGAGTTAGCAGCGAAGTCAGAGCGATGGTGTTGAATGAGAGGAGGACCCGTGCTTCCGGCTGTGGCATCTGTTAATTGCACTGCGTGGTGTTCCCGCTGGCAAACGCATCAGCATCCACAATTGGCAGTGGAAGAGCCGGACTGGCCAGAGCCCACCACCCATCCGTCTTCATTCAGCCTTCCTTCCCAAAGGCCAAAGTTATTGATGCTCTAACAAGCACACTGACAGGATTTATCAAACTTCTGTTTAGAGTCCACTGATCACAGGAGGGCAGCAGCTCTCCCTGCAATTTATACAAATGACTTTGAGTATGGTAGTTTGAATGCTGACTTAAAAAAAAGGGGGGGGGGGCCTGTTGAAGCCTTCACATTTTTATTTGAGGGCAAAAAGAGAAGAATAGAATAAAGAATACCAGTCTGTCCAATTCTCTGTAAAATGAACTTGAACTAAATAGGACAGAAATCAAACAGCATTTGAATCAGTTGTGGGGAGACACTGCATTCTAAATTGACAGATATTCAGCTAACAAAACTACTGAAGTTTGCTTCACCTTTGAAGAAGTCAGTTTTGATTACTCCCCGAGAAAGTCACACGCAGCATACATTAGAGTTACGTAGCGTGCAAGGGAGTTCTAATTACTAAGATACCCCTAAATTCAAAGCCATTAAGAATTCTTATAACATCTGATTACAGTCACACGAGAGGAAGGCAAGCAACAACATCAACTCAGCCCAAACCTCAGTCTGTAATCCAGATGTTTTGTTTACATGCTGCCAACGTTTCATCTTTCAGATTTTTTAAACTTTAATTGATGTAAACCTTTGACCATATTGACCTGAGGCTTCACAGGCTTCGTTCTCCTTATGTGAATAATCAACTACACAAAGAGTTGGATGATGATAGAACCTCACCATCAGTTTTCACTATATTTTGCTGCAGAAACGACCCCCAAGTCTCTGGTTTATTTCTCGCTCACGGTCGATGTCATTGGTAGGTCAGCTTCGTGTATCTTCATTCCAGGACCAAAGCCAGAGGAGTGCCCCCCCCCCACGTTGGGAGAGAACATGGTCCTGGCTGAAGGAAAATAAGGGAGGTGAGGCAAACACCCAGTGGCTCTTAAAGCTTCTGCCCAGACGTAACCTCCACCCTGCAGCTCACACGGTCTGGTGGCGGAGGACTCTCCCAGTGCAAAGAGCCAACAGTTGGGAAAAACACTCCCAGCTCTGGTGCATGCTCTTGGTCATACGTATTCATGGACACCCCCCACCCCCGCATAAAACAGACATCATCTTCTTGCAGAGGGAAATACTCCCCAGGTCCCCTTCACTGAGTCCAGGATGTCATGTGGTCTCTCCATCAGCTCTGCATCTGGCAGCCCTTGACCTGGTTACCTGTGAACCACCACAACCACAAACAACAAAAGTTATATTTGGGAGGCCCCCAGGTGGCTCAGTCAGTGAAGCGTCTGCCTTCAGCTCAGGTCATGATCTCAGGGTCCTGGGTTGGAGCCATGCCCCGTTTCAGCCTCTCCCCCTTGCTCATTCTCTCTCTCTCTCTCTCTCTCTCTCTTAAATAAATAAATAAATAATCTTTAAAAAGTTATCTTTGAAGGAAAATGGCACAGTATTCAACCTCACTTGTAAAGGTGAGGCACTACTGTTCAGTACATGGGCAAAATTTGCCCTCCGCCCAGCCCGGGGCAGACTATGCGCTTCTTTCATCCTTTACAAGAGTCACTGATATTTACACTACATTGGAATTTATTATTTCTCTTCTCAGTGCTGTCGAAATGCAGATGGGTCCTTTAGCAAGTGTTACACCTGTCATTTACAACTCCTTAGTCTGACTTTGGGACGTCTCCCCCGTAGCTGTGGCCTAGGGTCTGCTGAAGCGGCTCTTCTCCTGCCAGTGTTAGGACAATAGGGGAGACGACCTCTCATGCATGGCACGACTGTCTCATTATGTAACCTTAAATGTCTAAGGGGAAAATTTGTGATCATTTCTAGGCAATGATTTCATTTTATTACGTTTCAGTCTCAAAGGTAGAAATAATAACTCCCTGGTGGGCGTGTCTTTCCACTTTGTATCAAGACTGAACTACAGCCATGTCCATAATCCATAGAGAAAGGAAGGAATCCAGAGCAGGAGACGAAAGACTGAGACTTTCCTCACAGTCAAGGGAATGCCACGTTCCAGAATCAAGACAGTCAGGGCCATGATTGACTCATATTTGGCGCATGGGCAAGAGTAGGGTTGGATCAGATGAACTTACATTATTTTCTGTTCTCCGTTTTCCAACTACTTACTCTTTTATCTTCTCCTGGCAAGCAGAGGTGAGAAGACCCCTAAGTCAGACATAATCTTGGTTTAGAATTCAAAAAATAAAGAAACACGGTGGGTTCAGTTCCGTGAAAGTGTAGGCAGAACTTACTCCGGTAGATCATAAAGGTCCGAGAGGCCACAGGATGCGGGTATCCGGAAAGGAACTCTTCCTGTGGCGTTTCCCCTATTGCTGAAGCTTGATAAACACAGACACCAGAAGAAAGACGAATGGACAGGAGTCTGATTTTATCCATAAACCTGAAATGAGGTCCAAAGTCCATGCTTCCTAATTAGACTCAGGTGATTGGGCCTGGTGCCCAGGAGCCTGGGGGAAGTGAAGGGAACTGCTTTGAGGCCTCTCTTCTATGGTAACCGGGGTGCAGGGGTGCAAGAGGACCTGTCTCCGGGGCTCCCAAACAGACCAGGTTTGGCCGCTTGCTGCTGGCAAATTCCAAAGGCAGAGAAACAAGTGGCGGTAAAACAAGAATGACATGTATTTCAGAGAAGTCAGCACCTGGAAGACAATGGACGAGGATCTCAAAGACTGTCTCCCAAGTGCTGAAAATAGCTGCAGGTTTATCTGGGGCAAAGGTGGGAGGGTACGTGCAGGAAGGCAGGGAAGGTCAATCCATCATTATCTTGGAGTCTTCACAGTGGAGTCTTGCTGGCTCTGGGCAGTCCCTGTTGCTGGAGGGATAGTTTCTGTTGCCATCAGGGGAAGCTTCACCCTCAGGGTCTTCTACCTGAGCTGAAGCCCAGCAGGAAAGGGGAATCCAACTGGAAAGTCCAAGGTCAAAATGGAGGCAGCCAAAGAAGTCCTCCTGTCCTAGCTCCTCCATTCCAGCCCCTGGCATTTCCCCCTTAATGGCAGTCTTCTTTTTCACCACCACCTGCCCCAGCCCTCATCCTTCATTCTGCAAGCACCCTGGTCCCTCCAGACAGCCCATGAATCTCGGGGTCCCTGGGGCAGACCCTCTTAGAGACAATTACTCTCCCCTTTAACAATCAGAGTGATAACTAACCGAGAGTTAAGAGTTCAAACCACACCCTGGGGTCTAATGACTTCTTTTGTGAAATTAACCTTCAAATGGTGCCTATTCTTCTGCTCTGTTCCCCTCTCACTTTTGCTGTTTCCAGTTTTCTACTTTCAAGGCAACATTTTCACCATTGCTTGCTACGTAAGTCTTTCTACCGTCTGGGGCCCAAAGCAGGAAAATGCTGACATAACCTTAGTGATAAATAATGTTCAGCCCTTGCTATGTTTGCATTTTAAAGGGGACCTCAGAGAGAGGAAAAAGCCGCATTCCCCTGGTGGAATTTAAGGCTCACACTCAAGAGGAGATGAGCTATGCTGCAGTCGGGGAGTTTTCCACGGATCCCTCCTATCAAGGCGGGTTTGTGAGGTCCTACTTTATCTGTCCACCCAAACCAAATATTACTGAGCACTAAATATGGACTAGGCACTGTTTTCAGGACCAAACAGATAAAAACTCCTGTCCTTACGGGAGCTTACTTTCTAGTGAAGGTATTATTTTATTAATAAAAGTAAAATATATAGTTTGTTATAAGGGGATAGGTGTCCTGGGGGTGAAGGGGGCCAGATAGCGCACAGCAAGGTGAACGAGATGCATGGGGAGAGGGGGTGAAATTTTAAATGGACCCATCAGGCTTGAAGGAGGTAAGAGCGTGGAATAAAAGTCTGACTCCATTTCTGATGTTTGCTGACAGCTTCCAAGGCCCACCACCTCAGATCCCCCCCGTTCTGCCCCACATGTGGGTGGGACTGTGGTGCCAGGAGGTGGTGTAATCACATGAGCCTGGACCCCTGCTGGAATGGACTGTGCAACCCCCCTTCACATGATTCCAGCCCCAGATTAATGCTCTGCTGTTGACATCTTGAAATTCTTAATTATATTTGAACATGGGGCCCCGTATTTTCATTTGCAATGGGCCCTGCAATTTATACAGATAGCCCTTTCTCCCAGATCTGAAGCAGAGGTGGGAGGAGTTCAAGTATCCAATTCAAACCTGGCCTTCCAGGTTGTTAACAAAAGTATCACTTTTTAACTTGGGAGATAATTGTAATGATAACTTTTGAGATACATTCTGAGAAAATTGTAGGTTCACAGCTTGTAGGAAATCTTCAGAGAAATTCCCTGATATGCTTTACTTTGTTTCTTCTGTTGGTAACATCTGGCATCAAAAATATGTTTTTTCAGGATAGGAGGATGTAGCATCTTTTCCTTAACAGCTTGTTAGTTGCATTTATATTTTAAATATTTAGTCAAGTGGGCCTGTTTGTACTGTTCGCTCTGTCTGCAAATGTCAGGATTCCAGCCATGACCACGACCTTTTGCAGGAAAACTTCAAAAAATACTCTACACTCCTCTACTTCTTCTCTCACCTCCTCGCAGACTCTTGCCCCTCCACTCCCAATAGCTGCTCCCAACCACAAACAAGGTCAAACCCAGCAGGCGATTCTCATTTTTAGCTAACCTCTTGGCGACATCGATGGAGTTGATTTCTGTCACTTCCTGGACCTGCTTCCTTCTCCAGGCTTCCAGCACACTAAGCAATCTCAGTTTTCCTTCCTCCTGTCCGATATGACACCCCTCTCTCCATTGCTGGTCCTCCCCACCCCAGAAATCTGAGCCCCAGGGCTCACTCCGCACTCCACGCTTGCCCTACCCTGTTCTCACCCCGTCCAATCATCTCTGAACTGAAGACTCCAGACTCCCCTTGTGAATTTCAGACTTCTTATTCCAGCTGCCAGCAGGAGGAAAACTTTGTATCATCACTTTGTGCCAGGAGAATCGCATTTCTTAAACCAAGATTAAAGGCAGGATGACATTATAAAAAGGATGGAGATTATGTTAAGCAGTACTTTCTTGACCCATTTGCTGATCATTGCCCAAGAACTGCTAACATGTTTTTGCTTTTGTTTCTAGATCACATCTTACTTTATTTTTCCACTTTGCAAACTCCAGGAGTGATTTGAGATGCATATTTCTTCTATTCCAACATGAAATACATATTTTAAAATTAGATTTTCTGTTTTTATGTTATTTCCAGTCATCGGCAGCTTTTAAGATTTGAATTAAAATTTGTTTTAAAATACCTTGCCAATCTAATCACTTTATAAAATATTGTGAAAGGTTTTTTTTCTTCTTCTTTTTAGGTTTATTGTTCTAAATTAAAGGCCAGAGGAAACTGTTCCTTTTTATGTATATGAGTCTATTTCAATATCAATTTCAACTCCAATTGGACCTTCTAAATTAATGGTTTAGATTAGTGGGAAGGTATCATTCTAAAACATTTAAGGAGTGGAGGGCCTGGGTGATTCAGTAGGTTAAGCTTCAGACTCTTGATTTCAGCTCAGGTCATGCTCTCAGGGTTGTGAGATCAGCCCCATGACCGGCTCCATCCTGGGCATAGAGCCTGCTTAAGATTCTGCCTCTCCCCCTCCTTTCTTTCCAAAAAAAAAAAAAGAAAAAAGAAAACAATAACCAAAAAATATTTAAGGGATGCCTGGCTGGCTCAGTCAGAAGAGCATGCAGCTCTTGATCTCGAGGTCATGAGTTTGAGCCTGCCGTTGGGTGTAGAGATTACTAATAAATAAATAAATAAATAAAATAAACTTAAAGAAAAGCTCCAGCTTTTAAGTAAAATTTAACCGACCTGTGCTCATGTGAAAGCCTGGCTCAGAGCCTGTGTAGCCCTGTCGAGCACACCGCCCGCATAGGGCAGCCAGTTAACTAGAATTTCTAATCAGTCCGGAAAATGATTTTTCCAGTAAAGAGGGAAGAGCTATAACTGAGGTGGGTGAGGCCAGTTGAAAGTGCTTTCTATGGAAGTGAAAAACTGTTAAATATTGGCACTCTCATCTGGTTTAACCTAATATATACAGGAAACTCAACATGACGAGTGATGGAATTGCTAACTAGCAGAAAACTCTGGAAGAGATGCTTCCAAGCAAAGGAAAAGAAAAGCAAAACAAACAAAACAAGAAGGAGAACGACTCAGGGGACACCCCAACCGGGAGCAGAGCTCCTCCAAACCCAGAGCCAGCATGGTCTCCAAGGACCCGCCTGGGTGGTGGCTGCCCTGCCCTCCCCGTGAGCAACTCTCCAGATGTGTGCGTCAGGGGAAATGGGAGTAAAAGCTTGAGAGCCACAGAAACCCAGTTGATAGCGACCATGTAATCGTAACACCAGCTTTTACCGTCCTTTACAAGGAACATGAAGATAACCTATGTGCCCTGTGACGAGTTTAGAAAATAGAGAAATTCACCTTGGAGGAAGTGATAATCACTCACCTGTGTACGTATTTCCGGTTGTTTTCACGCGGACTTGTGTAAATAAACACCATTCAGACGGTGCCCTTTGCATGTTGTCTGCAACCTGTGTTTATCACCTGTGCCATAATTACGTTAGAAACAATTTTCGCAAGAATGTTGTAAACAGTTTTCTCGGCCTTGAAAGAGGCTTTGAGAAGAAAGTGAGATTCAGATGACTCCATCCTAGCTATGTAATGGTTGGGTAAAATGTATTTGATTATTCTGCTATTGTGAGATATTCGTGTTTCTTGGATTTCTTTACTGTGCGTAAGAGAGCCACAGTGTCCCCAACTTTTGTAAGTCTCTCTTATTAGTTCTTTAAGTTAATTTAGAATGAAATGGTATATCCATTTTAAAAGCTCTTTCCTAAGTATTGGCCTTCATAAAATGCATACAAATGTACATTCCCATCAATCAAAGAAGAGAGCAAACTGTACATTTGATCATCTTTGTTAATTTGGTAGGATGTAGATGGTATCTCGTGGTTACTTTATTTTTTAATTTTGTAGCAAAATTAATTTTTATGATTGATATCTATTTTACTGTTCCTTTTATGAATTATTATGTATTCATCGTTTATTTGGGATTTTCTGTTTCTTAAGGACTCGTATCTTTAGCATATTCCAGATCACCCATGTCTTGAAAGTATAAAGTCACCTCAGCTTTAGGGACCCAATCCATCAATGATGGGAGCTCAGTCACCCCTAGTCTGATTGCCAGGAATCAGCTCACTACAAAGAACCCAGTCCCCATTGCTTCTGAGAGACCTGCGTACCAATAATCCCAGCTAGTGAGCCACCGTCACTGCCTGTTCCCTGACTTCCTCTGTTCATCTTGCTCTGGCTCCCACTTGTCCATATCTATCATCGTTGGGACATCATTTTGGAAAGTCACTCTGCTGCCACCCATGGTCAGGAATGATTACTCTTGGGAATTAATAAAGAAACTGTCTTCTCTAGAATAGGAAAACAGTAGCCAGTCCTGTAAACTCTGTGGATGTCCATCCTTGGGGTGCAAGAATTTGCCAGGCTTCAGAGATGGGATGAGTAACCAAGGATGGGGGTTGGGTGGGGCATAAAGCCATTGTCTTTATCCAGCGGCATCTGGGATCCAGCTAAAAATAACCAAAAGTCCCTGGATATATAAACATACTAAGTTTTTGTCTATGACAAATGTTGCAAATATTTTCTTTTTAATCTGTTCCTTCCATTACAGTTTATTAGGTTGAAGTATGTAACTTAGTTTGCTTCTACGTGATTGAAATAAGGAGCTGACTTCTCTTCATGGAAACAAGGTCTAGTGGGTACTCTACAGCTCCTTCCACTACAGAACACCTGAAAAAGGCTGGATAAAAATAAAGTTCACTCATATGTGGAATATAAGAAACAGCACAGAGGATCATAGGAGAAGGGAGGGAAAACTGAATGGGAAGAAATCAGAGAGGGAGACACACAATGAGAGACTCTTAATTATAGGAAACAAACTGAGGGTTGCTGAAGGGGAGGTGGGTGGGGGGATGGGGTAACTGGGAGATGGGCATTAAGGAGGGCACGTGATGTGATGAGCACTGGGTGTTATATGCAACTGATGAATCACTGAACTCTACCTCTGAAACTAATGATGCACTATATGTTGGCTAATTGAATTTAAATAAAATAAAATAAAATAAAATAAAATAAAATAAAATAAAATGCACAGCTGAGCTCTCAAGAAAGTGCAGAGACTCCCAAACACTAAAATAAAGAGAACAGAATCTCACTTGGTTGCATTGTATGAACTGGGGGAGAGGACAAGTGGGGCATGCCTTTCTTCGTAACCACTGATCAAGGGGCTCGGATTTTAATGGTCGCAGAAAATAAGGCGCTGGGATAATGAGATAAAACCGCTCCCCCACCCAACCCTGAGAGCCAGCCCTATCGATTGGCCACATCCTCAGTGAGAGGGTAGGTAACCATCCACTGACCAGCGAAGAGATAAGAGGTCAGAGATACGAGAGCTGTCTCCTCCCAGGTTCATGGTGGGAGAAACTCTTCCCTTCCTTAACAGTTACAACCATGAGATTTCCTTCATGAAGATTTTGCCTGATGTTACTCTATTTGGGATCCCAAAGGAAGAGCTTGACAACAACAAAGGAGTCTCAGTCTCGATCAACCCGAGGATGCCCAACACCCTCTCCAAGGGACATAGTTTAATCCAGGACACTCAGGATTTTCGCAGATAAAGCCCCACTGAGCACAAACCCACAATCTAAACTTCAGAATCACAAGAACAATCTGCCATGTGCATGAGCCAGCAAAACACACAAACAGTAGATTCAGACCCTGGAATAATTGGGCACTGATAAGAAAATTAGCATACTCCAGAGGACTGAAGCCACAGAGGAAAACAGAAAACAAGCTCGCTATTTTTATAAAAAGACCATGTACATTCTAACAATGAGAATTACATCCATTGAAAATAAAAATAAGGAGTTCAGCCAGCTATCCAAAATACGAACTTTGAACAGTTACCTAAAGATTTCGTCACTCGATATGCTTTCAGGCATACAAAGAGTAGACACCCATTGTTTGGGAATAAAGGGAAACTCAAATGATAGTAAAGGATCAGCTTGCCATAAAGTTTTGGATAAGGAACTTCCCATAATTTCCTTTGTTGGCAATACCACCAATATTCTAGAGAGGGGAGACTTAGAGGTAGATAGTAGAGTCAAGCTGCAATTACATCTATAAACTAATTATAGGTTGTTTTCTAGATATTTATGTTTCACCTTAAACAGATTCCACAGTGTGGCAGAGATTGCTCATTTTTCCACAATATTGACTTCCCCTCCTTCCATAGCAATAAAAACCCAGAGTTTTGTCTGGGCACCAAGCCATACTGAAGAGTAAGTTTATTCTCAAGATTAAATTCTGAATAATGGGATTGAGCGAAATCTCCCAGTTGTGCTTAACAAGCAAGAACGTATCATCCCTCCTTCTGCCACCTTACTGGTGGATAGGATGGTAAGAAAGGTTGGGCCATGAAGGCAAGACAATCAGCAGGGCAGGGCGGAACAAGAAGAAGGAGCCTGGGTGCCTGATGACCTTAGTGGAGCAGAGACCGAAATTCAGATCTTTTGTGAGAAAAAACAAAACTTCTGAGCTTATGCCACCAACGCTCGTGGAGCCCTCTCCCACTCCGAAATCTATAGGGAAGAATTAGGTACAAAGTTGCCTTTGTTAGAACCTAAAATGGATGTCCTTGGCTTAGAGAAAACATTTTGAGAGTGGGTAGCAAAGACCCAGATCTTGGTGGCTGGGAAGCTGGTGGTCCACGTTCTGTGCCGACAAAGCATCCAGGGACATGGTCATCTGCAATATCTTGGGAGGCAGAACACTAACCAACAGTTAGGAAAAGGGTCAGAAAATTCAGAACATTGGTGCGTCTTGCCTGCTACTTGACGCACAAGAGGTGAATTGAAACCGAAGCCAGCCAGACGTGAAGTAAAAATGGAGGGAACACAGCTCTGCTAAGAAAACGTGCTCTCTTGAAGAGCAGACTCACTTCCAGATAGTCACCTGAGTTGAGTAAGTGTCTTCTGGGGACTTTGTAAGGTTGATAAATCCAGACTCGACCCCAAAATGGAACAGTGACATGAGGCGGCAGAGTGAGACCACAGGGCAGGAGGCAGGACTATGGAATCAGAGATTGTTCTCACGTTCCTCAGATGAGAATTTTCCTGTCAGACAGTGGGACATCAGAGGAGGGAAATTTCCTTCCCATCAAGACTATCATTCCAGGCACTCTCAAGATAGTCACCATTAACTTGAAAGGAATTTCAGCAGAGCACGGAGGTAGAGACATAAAAAAGCCGAATTTAAAGGTTTCAATGGTGGTCACTGCTAAGTTTTTGAGGAAGCTGTGCTGCCAAAGAAGCCACGGGTGAGCCTGCAGGAGGGTGCGATTGGCGACCACTGCCACCCTGCTGACAGCTGTGCATGCCCCAGCTGGACCCCAGAGGCTGAGGGACCAGCAAGGCACTCCAGCAGACAGAGCCAGGGGCCATGGAAGACAATGGACGAGGATGTCTTTCCAGAGAGGTCTACCAGGGCTGCCAGACAGAGTGACCAAGGAATTGACTCCGCTCCTGGGCAGAGGCTCTTCCGAAGGGTCTATAAACCAGTAAGACCTTGTGTCTGCTATGTGTCTTCCACTGGGAGATGTTTCCTCATTGAAGTTCGGCTCCTGCTCCACTATTAAATGTTGGATGTGGCGGGTGGACAGAAAACTTACCTTTCAGGGTATAGCTAGTCTAAGGGGACTGAGCCTGTGGAGAATAGACCCAGAACTAAGGCAGAAAGCAAGAACCACTGCTTCTTCTGTAGTGTGTAATACTATCTACTGTTTCTCTGGGCAGGAGCTTGTTCAGAATCGAAGTCTGACCACGGGACTAAGCTCTGACCAAGGAAACATGTGTGCGGCGTCCAGGGCATGGCCATGTGGGAAAGAACGTTCTCTCCCCTTCCGCTTTCTCCCCTCCCTTCCCTCCTGGCTAGAATTACTGGGGTGGAGGTTAACCATGTTGGACCGTGAAGACACGGGAAGCCCTCTAAGAATGGCAGAGCGACGGAGACAAGGAACCAGGGCCCCGAGGTGGGTGTGAAGTATTATATGGTGCCCTCTCCACCTTTCCCTTTCACCTGGAAACCTCCAGCATTTGAGCCCCTGTGCTTTTGGGTGTCTGTCCTATACAACCCGGTCACATCCTCATTACTACTCCGCATGGTGAGGCTGAGTCATTCTTGATTAATTCTGTTTGGGATTGTGTTTGATGTTTTGTTACCAGATCAAAGGAAATTATGAAATAACTCAAAATGGTGGACTCAATGAAAATGATGGCCAAGTAACTATTGCAGATGGGCTCTCTCTCTTTCTCTCTCTCTCTCCCTCTCTCGAAAATATGTCCACGGGAAGGTGAAGCAGCAAAGAATAAGTTAGAGCCCCTTTCCTGTAAAGGAATTGATGGGGAGAGTGGGCCCCAGGAGTGGGAAGACCGGCGTACGTGCCAGGAGACGGCATTAGCTGAAGCTCTGTCCCCTACTGGCTCTGTGCGTCGGGGAAGGACAATCATCACTCCAGTCTCCCTGTCTTCATCTGTGTGATGAGGTTTAAGATCAATGATCTTGAAAATCCCTTCTGGCTCTCAAATCTTATCTTGACATTAACAAAGTAATATTAATTTTGCAGTTTCATAATCTGCAATTATACATTCTCGTCTTCAACTCCATCTGCTTGCCGACCTCGAGAGTGTGAGCCATTAAACTCGGAATAAAAGTGCTTAGAAGTTAAGTTTGCCTTTTCGTTACGAAATAAAATTAAAGTGCCGAGAGTGTTTTGTCAGTTCAAATTAACATTTGGATGCGGGAAAGCCTGGATGCGTGTGTACCAAATACTGCAAGCGGTCTTTTCACACTGTGGCTGTGTTCGGGTTTTTTTCAGAATTGGGGTGGGGTGGGGGAGAAAAGTCATGCTTTGAAGCTAAATGAGGTTCTTTTTTTTCACATTCAAATAGTTTGGAGGACATTTAATGTCCCACCCATTTTTCTAAATAAAGGGAACCACGGGGCTCTGATGCCTTTAGGGTTCAGCTGGAGCACTGAGATTTGTAAGGAGCTTGGTCCTCGCCTGACACCTGGCTCTTCACCCCGAGGGGGAAATCAATCCAGGCGGGCATCCTCAGCTCAAGTTATTTCTGGACGTGTCCAGTCAGCCTGATCCCAATCTTTTAACCATAAGATCCTTTATTGCCTAGGTTGGTACTGCCCTTGTGTGAGACCTCAAGCCTGCGCCTCCTTTGGAACAATATCTTGACAGGCAAGGATTTCTTCTGACGGAGAACTGTAACTCAGGGCAGGCTACATTTCACGTGACTTGGAGAAAACTCAGGACTGTCTTCAAAATGTAGATTTTCCTTAAATGTGCGAACTGGACAAAATGAGCAACTTGTTCCATACAAATGATTTTCCCGCACTAGGTAATGTCATTCTCTGAGTCAGAGCAATTTACCCAAATCCTTAGTATTTTTATCACATTTTAAAATTGTTGGAAATCATTTAACACAGTACAGTCCTTCATTTTATTTTCATTCTACAAGCAAACATTTTGAGCACCTGGTAACATAAGCCACTCTGCCAGGCACTGTGAATACCAAGATAAAAACCTGGTCCCGGTCTGAAGAGCTAACTTTCCAGAAAACCAAATTCCTGAATAAAGCCTGCAGAGAGAAGAAAATGATAGGAACTTAGGAATAGGAATGGCAAGAGCTTATACTAATTCTGATTTGTTTTCAGGAGGTAACGGGCAGGCTGTGCGTGTTAATATTCCTCTGGGCACCGGTTCTCAAAGTGTGGTCCCCAAGCCGATGGGATCAGCATCACCTGGAGACAGGCGGACGCTGTCAGGTCTTGGGCCTCACTCAAGACCTACGGAATCCAAAACTCAGGAGGTTCCTGGGCCTCAGCTTGATTTTAACAAGGCCTCCTGATGATTTTGAGGCATGCTCAAGTTCGAGCACCACTGGGCTGGAGTAGGTCCCAACGGCCGCCCCGGGGAGGTGGGGGGCAACGTGGCTCCCCTCCTGCTTTTGTAAATACAGTGTTATTGAAATTAGCTTATGAATCTGAATTCCAACAGAGACTGTATATTTACACGGAGCTTGATTATTTACTCCCAGGCCTTTACAGGCAAAGTCCTCAATTCCTGGTCCAATAGTGGAGGTGGGGAGGATCCAGCCTCTGATGTCCCCAGCAGCGCCATATGAATCCCATCTATGCCTCTACCAGGACATGAATGACACATTGCAAGACTCTTCACTGAGTTTGCCTGGGCCTCGGATGCTTGGGACTCCTCCGATGCAGTTCCCACATTTGGGTGAATCCCGGGCCATGTACTGCACGAGGCTCTAGGGAGTGAAACAGAAGACAATCCAGCCCAGTCAGTGTACCGTCATTCAACTTGGGGGAGGTTGGAAGGTGTGGCACCATTTTTTAGGAACAAGGTGTCTGCTTGCCATTTCCTCACCTGCCCAAGAGCCCGACATGTTTTCCTGGGGTGAAGGGGAATGACATCATCTCCTGGGGGTAGGGAAAGGTGAAAAAAAGATTGTAGCTCTCCTTCTGGCATAATTAAATAATCATGTCTGTGCTGGTTGAACTGGGAAGTGAGGGCAGAAGGGAAATAAATAGTAGTTAAAACGGTTTTGGTTCTCTGTAGTGGGGAATCTTTTCTCAGTTTCTTTCCCTTCCATTCATGCACAAAGCTGGAAAATCTGATCTTAGCAGAAGAGAACAGTTGCATGTGTGTGTGTGTGTGTGTGTGTGTGTGTGTGTGTGTGTGAGAGAGAGAGAGAGAGAGACAGACAGACAGACAGACAGACGGAAGAGAGATCCCCAGTCTCTGGGGATTGGCAGCCTCTAAAGTAATAAACTTGGCAACATTTTACAGAAAATATTACAGATCAGCAAAACATTTTCTAGAAATCCACTAATGAAAGTTGATATTTTAGTGAATCTTTAAGCAAGATAAGCAAATATTAAGAATGTTCTGTGATAACATAAGATTCTGAACAGAAAAACATATCCATTAATAGAGCTTAGTATGGAATGACTTGCAGTGTAGGATACTCAGAGCAAGAACCATAGAAATGGACAGAAAAACACAACTGGGCACTTAAGTCTTTGTTCTCTTAGATCCTTTCTTTCTCCGGACTATCAGGACCATTCACACTTTGAAGACCGGTGAGCTTTTGTACTGACGATAACCTGAGGTTAATGGTTGTTAAGTACCTGGGTATCAGACTCAACTTGGGAGCTTTTACAAAATCACAGGTCTGCACACATCCCCCAGACACTGAGGACTAGGTGTAGGGTCAGCCTGGGCTTGTGTATGTTGAAAAAACTCCCCAGATATTCCAGATTAGTCACACTGGCTAAGGGTCATGATGACCAGCTCCGTCCAGAGGAGGTCCGGGAAGATTAGCATCAAATTCCATTGTTCAGTTATTCAAGTTTACTGTGTTGAAACTTGTATGAGAAGATCGGTACAGGCGAAAGAGTGTGGAGTTTGGAGTCCAACCCTCCTGGGTTCCCCTGCTTACTCGTCTGTGGGTTGCTACGTAGAGGCTCATTCTCCCTGGACCACATTTTCAAACTGTAAGATGGGCAAAGCAGTGCCCTTTTTTTTCACTTTCTGTGTCACACTGCTTCATTCACTCAAGATTCCTCTTGGGGACCTCGCCATCTACATTCCTCACACATCTAAGAGGCTGGCTTTCTTCCATGACCCATCTGCCCTGCCTGTCTGCAACGGCCATTAAGTTCTCCAGCTCAGGTCCCATTGTCATGGGCACATCTTGGACCACTGCACCTCCTTAACCTACCGTGCCCCATGACAACTTCTTCTGGTTCACCTTCTCCAGGCTCCCAGTGCAATGTTCTCCACTGACACCATCCTTGCTTTTGTTCCCATGTCCTCTTAGATAGCTTACATTGTATGACCACCCTTAAAGTCACTTCCTTGCTAACAGCCTCAGCTTTCCTGCTTCTCTCTTTTTCTGTTGCCTGGGAAACCATCTCCTGGTGCGACCCAGTCATCGGCCTTCTCTGCACTCGTGCCTGAGCTGCTGAACTCGGCTGGAGAAAATCCCACTATCATGCGGATGGAGTTCATTTTAGGATGAGGACCACATGCCTCAGCTGGTCATTCAATGCACCATAGAGATTCCAGTAAGTTCGTTTTCTTGATTTCCAAGATGTTGATTTCATAGCTTCTCTTCTCTTCTCTAACTTTAATGCCCTCTCCCTACTCCTCTTCCGAATCCAACTTCATACGTCATTCGGAAAACAAAAGATCTCAGAGGGGCCCAGCCTTCGTCTGCACCAAGACAACTTCTCTTCCCACCTGGCCCTCTCTCTTATGACAATGTGAAGACAGCCCCTGCTCTCTCCAAACCCAAATTCTACTGCCTTGTCTCTTTCCAAGGCCTTTGTGCCTACAATTATCTTGTTTCTCTAGTACGTGGTCAATTTCTCTGTCCGTGAAGTTATTTCAGTCAATGTCTAAATATGCCTCAAATGACCCACTTTAAAAAATAGCCCTCTGTGCTCATGTCCCTCCAGCTGTTCCCAGGTTCTTTGTTCCTCTTCAGGACAAAGCTGCTCTAATGAGCTGCTTTCGCCTACTGTCTATACTGCCTTCCTTCCCATCAACCACCCTTACTGAATTACAAAATCTTGTGAGCATACAGAAAAGGATAACAATCTAATGAACGCCCACCAAACCAGCTCTATCCAGTCTTAACAGTTCTCAATATTTGCTTCATATTTTTCACTTTTTTCATGGAAAACAGAAGCACAGATAAAGTTGGCAGCCCTTATCTTTCCATCATCTCCCTCCCACCCACCCGGAGATAAACAACCTGAATTTAGTGTTTATCAGTTCTGTGCTATTTAACTGCTGTGCTGGTGTCCATACATTACATAGGTAGGATTTTTGCTGTTGTTCTAATACTTTATATCAACTGGCAGTATGTGACCATAGTAGGTCCTGTGCAACTTTGCCAACTGGGCTGTACGGAATGTAGATTTTCAACTTGACAAGAGTGCCCAAAATGCCTTCCCAAGTGATGGGACCAATTCACACCTCTACAGTTTCTCTTGCCAATATGTGATAACAGGTGGTACTGCCAGACTTTTTCACTATTGCCAATCTGATCGATATGACATGGTGCCACTTTGTTTTAATTACGCTTCTAGCAATATTGGGGGGCTTGCATTCTATTCTTCTGTTTATTGGCCACTGAGGGTTCTGTTTCATTTGTCCAGTATTCTCTGGTTTCCTCCTTCTCCAGTGGATTGCTAGGACTTTGAAAACATATCCTGTCTACCATCTTTTGTCATTTGTACGTCCCGAAATTTCTCCCAGCTATGGCTTGCTTTTAAGTTGTATTTCATCATATGGAGGTTCTAAACTTTAATGCTGTTTGCTATATTGATTTTTTTTTTCTTTTCTTTATGGCTGGTCTTTGTATTTTATTTTGAGAACTGCTTCCCTACCCAGAGGTCATATATATAGCTTCTTATACGTTTTCGTAAATGTTTTAATGTTTTGTTTCTCACTTTGGCTTTAATCCACTTTGGAGTTATTTCTATAAATGGCTTGAGGGAGGTATCTAATTCAGTGTTTTTACATCAGGGGCCTCGATTGTCTTAGATTCATTTATGGAGTCACACCTCTTCCCAGTGGACCCCTTTGTCACACATCAAAGATGGCATATATGTGGGTCTGTTTATGGGCCCTCTGTTATATTGTTCACTTTGTCCCTGCGCCAATATCTCAATGTCTTAATCTCAATAGCTTTATGAACAATAAGGATTCCAACCTACCTTATTCATTTTCTGCAGGAATTCTTTAATCACTCTTAGACATGTGCCCTTGCTTTGCTTATCACTCTTAGGACCTACTTAAGTTCCATTTAGCCAGTTGAGATTTCGATTGGATCTCCATTGTATTTAAGGATGAATTTGCAGAGTGTGGATATTTTTGAATGACTATTTCTTATTCAAGATCTTATATACTGAATCACTCCACACATAAATGTGGGATAGCATCAATTTATTGTGACATTCTTTAAGATTTTTAAATTTAGTTTAATGAGTGTTCCACAGAGGTCCAACATACCTTTTGTCAAAATTACTTAGGTAACCTATCGATTTTTTTGTTAATGCTATTTTTTCTAAATTATATTTTCTAATGTTTGCTGTGGGTTTATGGGAACAGAACGGATTTATATCCTGAGATTCTATGTAGCAAACTTGTAGAACTTTCTCTATTCTAATTATTTATCTGTAGATCTTCTTTTTTTTTTTTAAGGATTTTATTTATTTATTTTAGAGAGAGAGAGGGAGAGAGCATGAGAGCCTGCATGTGTGTGTTTGTCAGTGAGAGAGAGGGAGATGCAGAGACTCTCAAGCAGACTCCCCAATGAGCATGAGCCCCTGAGATTGGGACCTGAGCCAAACCAAGAGTCGGAAGCTTAACCCACTGCACCACCCAGGCGCCCCTATCTGGAGATGTTCTTAACTGGCTTTGCTGGAGACAATTGCATCGCTTCCAGCTCAGTTTGTTTCTTCCTTTCCAAACACCGTTTCAGTGTCGAATTTGGAAGCGTGGATGTGTGCTTGCTTGTCTTAATCTCTTTCAACTGAACGTTCTCCAACTTTTCATGATTAAATGCCAAGTTTTTTTGTGGATTTCGTTTCTTTCGTTGTTGTTGTTTTTTTATTATGTTCAGTTAGTCACTGTATAGTAGCACATCATTAGTTTTAGATGTAATGTTCAGTGATTCATTAGTTATGTGTAACACGCAGTGCTCATCACAACATGTACCCTCCTTAGTGTCCATCACCTGGTTACCCCCTCCCCTCACCCCTCTCCCCCCTAAAACCCTCAGTTTGTTTCCTGGGGTCCATAGTCTCTCATGGTTCGTCTTCCTCTCTGAATTCTCTCCCTTCAGATTTCCCTCCCTTCCCCTGTGGTCCTCTGTGCTATTGCTTATGTTTCACATATGTGTGAAACCATATGATAGTTGTCTCTCTCTGCTTGACTTACTTCGCTTAGCATAATCCCCTCCAGTTCCATCCATGTCAATGCAAATGGTGGGTATTCATCCTTTCTGATGGCTGAGTAATATTCCACTGTATATATGGATCACATCTTCTTTATGTGGATTTTGTTTTTGGAAGATAGTCTATTAACCTAGATAAATTCCCTTCTATTATTAGTCTAATAGCCAAGACACTTTTTTTTTAAATGATTAACACACATTGAATTTTATCAATGTATATTAAGTAAATATTGAAATGATCATATGATTTTTCTTCTTAATTCTGCTGGGGAGGTGATTCGTATTAGTATATTTTCTAATGATAAAACATCCTTGAAGTTTGAGGACTTTGCCCTATAGTTTTTCTATTCACTGGAATAAATTATAAAATAGGGATTAATTGTGCCTTGAATATTTGGGAAAGTCTTCCTGGAAAGTCATCATTTGGTAAGTGTTTACTGATTCAGTTTCTTTAATGGTTATAAATGTGCTTGGATTTTCATTTCTTTAGTTTCCTAAGCTAAATTTTTCTAGTGCATTATGTATCTTGTCAGACATTTGTCTACTTTATCAATCTTTTATTATTTTTTTTAAACAGCTTTGGTATTGTTCATTCTATTGTGACTTTATAGTCTATTTCATTAATATGTGGTATTTACTATGTTATTACCCTTGTTTTGCTCCTCGCTTTTGAGTTGGGCATTTAGCTTGTTAATTTCAGTCCTTCTTTCCTAAGTACTCAAGGCTAAATTTCTCTGTAAATACTACTTTAGCTGCATTACTTAAGTTTTAAATGTTGCATTTTCATACAACATATGACTTTTCCTGATTTCCATTACAATTTCTTTGTCGCATGTGCTATTAGATATGTGGCGTACAATGGCCAAATGTGAAGTTTTCAAAATTATTTTTTAAATTATTCATTTGTAAACTAATCACATGATGCTGATTATTCAAAATTCACTGAGGCTTGCTTTGTGGCCCCAGACTTGCTTTAATTTGGAAATCTTGCCTGGGCATTTATTTCCATTAGAATAACTTTGCTAATTGCTTTTCTTAGGATGTCTGAATTCTTACTATTTTTCCCCCCTGTAGGGATTTATCAATTAGTGACAGGAATGTGCTTCATCAAAGATTGTGGATTTGTTATTTTTTCTAATTGTTCTGTAGACTTTTACCTTTTATATTTGAAACTATTTTGTTAGTTGCATACACATTCGTATTCCTTAATGAACTGAATTTTTTTCTATGGTGAATATTTGTACTGAAAAAGATTTTCATCTTAGAATCTGTTTTTCTGATACAGTGTTTGTAAACTAGCTTTATTTTGACTGATATTTGCCTGATGTATTTTTCCCATTCTTTTACTTTGCTTCCTGCTACAATGCAATTTTATATGATTACTAATTTCTACTAGTTCTTCTCTATATGTTTCTTCCCATTTTTGTTTTCTTTCTCTTTCCAGCCTTCTACTGGGTTGATCAAATTGTCTTTGTTTCATCTTTTTTCCTCTCTACTGTTTAATAAGATTGTACAGATTGCTATCCTTTTGCGATTATATAACTATCCCTGGCATTTTCACAAGTGTGTTTGAGTTAAATTCTAAAGTTGATATTTCCACTCTTTCTTGGATCTCACCGTCTTCGCCTGAAGGACCCCCCTTCCATTTTCTCATTAGTCACTAATCATCCTTTAAATGCCAGCTCAAATGCCACCTTTTCCATGACGCCTGTCCTAAAAGGGCAGGAATCTTCTCTGTTTCTCTCCATTCTATTCTTAACGTACAGCTGAGGGCTAGGCAAGTGCTGTGCAGCAAACGTGGCAGAAGGTGGGAAAGCAGAGAACGAGGGAGGGCAGGAGGGAAGACAGCAGGGCTGGTGACGTGGAGATGACGCTGCAGGGATGCCGGATCTGGAAGAGCCTTCTATCTTCTGTCAGTCAGGAATTGTATTCTCTAGATAAACCCTGAATAGAAACAATGATGCGTAAACTAAAGGGAAAGTGATTTCTTTCTCATCTTGTGAAATCTGGGGATAGGCAATCCCAGGCTGAGATGGGGGCTCCCTAGGGTCACCGGGGATTTAGGCTCTACTTTTTAGCTCTACTACCTTTGTCTCATGGCTTGAATTATCAAGGTGACCTTACAGTTCAAGATGGGGGCTGGAACTTCAGCCACCATAGTCAAGTTCCAGGCAGGAATCGGAAGTGAGAGGGAAGGGCAAGGAAGGTCATGCTGTTAGACGTTGGGCCCTTCTGTGCAACCTTTCTTGGAACTGCACCAAGTTAAATCTTGTTACAGCTAGGTTCCATGGTCTCACCTAGCTTCCAGAATTTTTTTTTAAAGTTAGCCATATTATAATTCAAGTAAAATCAGGCGTCTGTGTTATCAAGGACAATGGGGATTGCTGTTTGGGGATGATTACTGTCCTGTATGCTATGGACCAGGAGTGGCGGGGAAACCAGTATGAAGTGCTGGGATTTGGGGTGAGTGAAGTTGACATTCTGAATTAAGGCGACAGCAATGGGAATGAAGGGAAAGGTCTGAAATGAGATTTGACAGATGGGGGACAGGACCTTTGACAGCTCGTCTTCTCACTGATTTGCTTCAGGAGACACTTTGTCTATTGGCTTAATTTCACTTAATTTTCACTTAGTAGATATTCTTTTCATTGAACTCAAGGTTATTATGAGTTAATCTCCCTGGAATAAACAAAGGCAGACTAATTTGTATTTTATTCCTTAATCTACGTTGGACTAACATTATTTTTGAAAATATATTTCCAAAGGGACTTATTTTCCCCCAAAGCTCTATTTCCAAAGACTGAGCAATATAGAGGACATCGAGTACAGTACAGCCATTGTTTGCTTATAGACACTCAAGATATGTATAAGGCCCAATGTCAGAAAATGACACGTAGGAAACCATATGGATGTTTATTTCCATGCCACAAACCAGCTGCATTTCCTGTAGGTATTTCAAAAATCTTTTCAATCTAGCATTTTTCCTCTCTCCATACTATACTTATAAAAAGATGACTTGAGGTGTTTTGAGCATATTCTTTTTTTCCCCCAGAAATTGGGTTGCTAGAAATTTAACCACAAGAAAAGGCAAAAACGCTTCCAGATTTCTAGACTACTTAGGTCTTCTGGATACATAGCTAAAGGAAAATGAAATGTCTTTTGTTAATAGGCCCTTAGATGAATTACTAAACTTTTCTAAGTGAAAAATAGGTGAGCACTTCTCGCTGATGTATGCCCTGGCTGTTGTATCCTTCAGTTTTGGCTCTGGGTCCTAGTGGGTGGGCTTTAAGCAGCTGCTCCCCCGAATGTGGCTATGAGGTGTTTTTCTTTTCTTTTCTTTTCAATTTTTTTAAGATTTTACTTATTTTTTTGAGAGACAGAGAGAGAGAGAGAAGCAACAGGGGGAGAGAGAGGGGCAGAGGGAGAAGCAGACTCCCCGCTGAGCAGGGAGCCCAATGCAGTGGGGGCTCAATCCCAGGACCCTGAGATCATGACCTGAGGCGAAGGCAGATGCTTAACTGGCTGAGCCACCCAGATGACTGCATGAGGTGTTTTTCACTTGTGGAATTAATTCAAGAGAGTTCAGGGGTGAGCAGAACTCACCTGGCTTGTGTGAGGGCTAGGTGGCTCCGTGTCAGTTCCCTTATACAACTGCCTTGGCAAAGCACGTCTCTCTGAGCAGACATGGGAAGCTGGAAGCAGGTTCTGGATGGACTTGGGTGGAGTCAGACTCAGACAAGGGGAGAGCAGTGTCTAGTGCACAGAAGGGCAGAGGGCTGGAGTGCAGGTGCACATGGAGTTAACCCAGTCCTTCCGTTGAAGGCTCCTGCACTTTGCCCCACGCCCGTTTGTGCTCACTGTTAGGTGTGCCAGAAGTATTTTCTCTCTCTTCTCTCTTAGTGTCCAGGCTGCTGTTTTTGAATAACCTGGCCTGCTTACCTCGCCAGGGGAATGGGCAGCTACACTAAAGGGGGCGGTGAGCCCTTCTTGGGTAAAAGAAGCCGCAAGACTTCTGGTAAAGCTCAAGGGACTTGAGTCGGGGCTGAAGGCTCCCTGAACTCTCCCCACTTGGTGATTCTTCATCTGCCAAAACTTAGGTTTGCATCACCTGTAGCCATATTCACGGGTCTTTCGAGACTAAAAATACATGAACAAAAAGCAGCCTAGGCAATTTTCATAAAATGGCACATCTTTTTATGGATATTTGGCCATCTAAAAACAAAAACAGATGGGGTTGTTGATCTAGCAGTTTTATTAATTCTTAAATGCCACAGATCTAAAAGAAGGAAAACCAGAGTAGAAGACCACTTGTAGCTGATGACTGTGATGTGTCCCTGGGTCATCTGTAGGAAAATCTGGTTAAGATGTAAATGCCCAGAGGCTACGATTTCCGGACTGAGATTTTTCATGATGTTAATACAATCTCATCCAGTTGTTAAAGATCACAAATACCCAGGGTTCCCTCTGAGGGCACCCCTGACCTACAGTGGTGTCTTCACCTCCTCCGGGTGGCCGTGGTGGTCTCTCCAGCCCCCTTCGGGCTCTGCTCCGATGAGCTGGCAGTGTCTCGAGCCATGCGGCTGGAATTCAATCAGAAGGGAGGGAGGGAAAGATGAGACAAAACTGGTTACTTATCACGGAGACATAAGAAATCCCTCCTATCTCCACACAGAAATTAAGGTGAATCAGGAAATGGATGGCGTTTTTCAAGTCACATGAATCAGCGACCCAGGGTTCATCCTTTTCACCAAGTGTTTGGCTGGGTTTCTCTTTTTGTTTACATGCTGTGCCTGGCTCATCAGAAACCGTTCAGGGAGAGCTATAATTTTATCTTGAAAAGAAGAGAACTAAACAGTTTTGTTTTGAAATTATCACCTCCAGTTTTGCAATGTGATGAGAAGCAGCCCAATGTAGGAGGAAGCCCTTCAGTGAGGGATGACTTCTCAGGGGAAGAAAAAAGTCAGAAATTTCACTTCGGAAAAGGAAACATCTGTGGGTTCTTTAAAATAATTTTATTTGTAAAGAGCCTCCTTCTGTGCTGGGCCCTGGAGAGGGTCTTATCTCACCTCCTA
This sequence comes from Ursus arctos, assembly GCF_023065955.2. Classification (NCBI taxonomy): domain Eukaryota; kingdom Metazoa; phylum Chordata; class Mammalia; order Carnivora; family Ursidae; genus Ursus; species Ursus arctos. Next base: position 7,466,222 of record NW_026622819.1, on the reverse strand, counting down.
TCTCCTTCATGCTAAGAGAAGACACACTTGTCTGCAGATCAGTTCAAGCCCAGATGAAAAGACCAGCTCAGAAAAGTAAAGGACCTTTCCCCAGGTCACAAGGCGAAATCATGCCCTCAGTTTGGGTTCATTTCACTTTAAACTAAGGATGCGATCTCAGTTATTATTTGGTTCCCTTCTCCCCATCTCATTCTTGTTATTAATTTGTTTGTAATTCATTATCAGGAAATATACAAATTTTAACAATGCTTCCTTATAGCCTGTAAATTGCCTGTAAAATTGACCCCTCTACCCCACATACGCATAAAGTTACATATTAAACATTATGTTATGATCCTTCCTGGGTTATGGTGGTAGAAAGCTATTTTCTTCCCAACGCTTAAGTCTCAATGTGCCAAGAACTTTTTTTTTTTAAGTGTACATGCCTTTAAACATAATGTTGAGGGGCAATGACAAGAATTAGCTAAACACATTTGGGTCCTAATTTCTGCCTCCCTTTTTCCGGGTGGCTGGAAGCTCCCCAGGTCAGCCCACTCACTCAAGGGCTGCAAGGTCAAGCGTAAAGCTGTGTTCTCCCTCCCCTTCCCCCAGCTCTCCAGGGGCAGAGCAGCCAGGCTAGACCTTGGCCAGCCTCCTCCTCCCAGGGGAGGGGGGGTGTACTACTAGGCTCCTAGGCCGTTGTGCCACGTAGGCAGAAGGATCAATGGGAATGTCAGGAAGGAGCTAGTGTCCCGCGTGCCAGGCACATAAGGAAGGAGTATTAAGCTTTTCATTAAGGCTCTAGGAGACAGGCAGCTGCCCTGCACCAGCTGAGTGCCCCCCCCCCCAACCCAGGGAAGAATACTTCTACAAAGAGGCCCTCCGCTGACATTTCCTCTGGATGTCTTACAGGAAATCCGAGTGAGGCTTTGAGGACCCACAGCAGCTCCATCACTAGTGAGAGAGAGAAGCTGGGGGCTTGGGGCTGGGCTTCGTCCCATGTAAACCTTCAGAAATGCTTTTAATTCTTTTATATAAGAATATTTCATCTGGAAATATTCTATAAAGACTGTAAAGACAAATCAACATCACTTCGTATTTCTATTATCCTCCTCTTGGAGGCTATTGGGTGAGCCATGACACCTTCCAGCCAGGGACCCGTTTTTTGTTTCACAGATGGGCTCAGTGGCACAGTGAGGGCACACTGGGCCCGTCCCGGTGTGACAAATCCCGAGAACCCGACACTGGAGCGGTTTTGTCAATGGGGGCCATAGGGGCACCCTGTGTCACTGCGGTAACAGAGGACAGCGGTGGGGGTGTTCATGCTTTTCCTTATTCAAGGGAAACTTTTAAAGCCACCCTCTGAGGCCGAGATAGAGAAAAAAAGGGCCGAGAGCTAGCGTTCCCCACCCCCATCCAGAGGGAAAGGGTCATGCGCGGCCCTTCAGGGTTCCAAACGGAAGCTCTGCAACAAAGTATGAAATTCCAGGCGTCTTGAAAGGTACTCTGCTTTCCAATTATGAATCTCTTCACTTTAATACTTGCTCCATAAGGCCGCAAAGATCCGGCAAAAGTGCAACAAGTAACACTTAGTCCAGAATTGGACAAGTTGACCCTGTCCGTCTGAGGGCTCCTTTCTGAAAGCTCAGCTTGGCTACGTGGGGATCCCCTGACTTGCCTCCCTTGCTTGGTCGGATTTGTTCACTTCTCTAATTTCTTTCCGCTGAAATCCAGCCGAACTAGCCGGGAGATGCACCCTAAAATAGCTCCTCCAAGAACCCGAAGCAACTCTCTCGGTCTTTTAGGAGTTTCCAGACCAGAGCACGCATGTGGATGTCACACAAAACGAACAAAATCACCAACTCGGAGTCCGGGAGGCCCCGGCGGTCCCTGCCCACCCCCACCACACGGCCAGATTCGGCCGGGGGACGCGCACGTACCTGGAGATGAGGCCGGCAGGGTGGGCGCGCCACGTCTCGGGGCTCGGCCCGCGCAGCCTCGGGCCCTTTATACCCCGCCCTCTCCACCCCCCCGCCCCCCAACAGCCACGTCTGAGCGGCCCGATGGGGGGGGCAGGGAGCCACAGAAGGTCTCTGCGAGGTGGGGGAGAGGGAGTCCCCGAAAGTCAACGCTCGGGCGCACTCGCACTAAAGAAGAAGGAGTGGGGTAGGGGGGGCGCAGAGGGGGTCCAGTCCCGGGAAGGGCAGTGTCGGGGGCGGGGCCCAGGGAGGTCAGGCGCCGGGTGGGGCGCTCGGGTTTCACCCAGGCTGGGAGGGGAGTAAGAGGCTTGGCGGCGGAGGCGGGGCGGGGGCGGGGCGGGGGCGGGGCGAAGCGGCCCCGCGCTCCCGGCCCGGCGCTCCCCGCTCGCGCTCCCCGCGCAGCTCTACTCGCCGGGAAGGCGGCGCGGGCGGCGGCTGCTCTCGCTGCGCCCGCTCCCGCGCGCTGTCCTCCCACCGCGGGTGGGCTCCACAGCCCCCTGCCGGCCGCGGCCCGTGCCCGGCGGCGGCTCTCACCTTCCGCCTGCCCTCCGCCGGGGGCAGCCTGACCCGTGTGGCCCTTTCCGGGGGCTCCCTCTTCTACCCGTGGCTCCCTTTTGGAGCTGGCTAGGACACCTAACTTTGCCTTTCCTTGTCCGTCGCCGCCGCTGGGCGCGAACCTGTTCACCACCGGCCCGGCTGCGCGCCCGGGCACGGTGCGTCTGGCGCTCCAACCGACGTCCCCAGCCCGGAGCGCAGCGAGTGGCGGGTGGCTCTGGGAAAGTGGCAGGGGGCGGCGGCGGCGGCTGCTGCCTCGACTTCCCTCGCCGGGCACTGAAGAGGACCCTCAGAGCTGCTCCGGGGCCCCAGGCGCTGGATGACTGGCATGAGGAGCGCGCCTCACACCTGGTGAGCGACCCCCGTCCGGTTCCCGCGTGGCCGTGGCCGCAGCTCCGACCGTGCCGCGTTGCTTGCCGCGACCCGGGGGCGGCAGTGGTCGGCGGGTGGGTCGTGTCAGGGTCGATCCGCAGGCACTGGGCGGGGGACAGCCGGTGGCTGCACGTACAAGAATAGGACTACCATCCGTGCGGGGCACCCACAGTTGAGCTAGTGCACGGACTGGAAGTTTGTGTCCCTGTCTTTGCCGAGGTCGGAGCGTGCCGAGGTAAGGAGCGGAAGCAACTCGGTGGGCGACCTGGTGGTGTGCGAGGCGGGACCCCTACCCAGCACCTCGGGAAGGTGCGCACTGGGGCTTTGTGCGCGCACCCGGCGCGCGTCCAAGGAGCACAGTCGCGAGCGATGCGCGGGGTCCCGATGGACTGGGCTTCGCAGCCCTGCTGGCTGGGGCAGGTTTTCCTGTTCGAGTTACAGGGGTTTTGCGGTGCGCGTGAGAAACCGGGAGGCAGTGGGACTTGGGCTCAACTCCGCCAAGCGCTTTGGTTAATGAGGGAGAATGAGGCTGGGGCTGCTGGGGCTCGGGGCCGCTTGATGGGTTGCAGCCAGGCGAGGCGCTTTCCGCGGGCACGTCTTCCGCTGCTGCACGGTCTCGCATCCCCTGGATCAGGGTTTCGGGGCCGGAGGTACATTTGGGCCCCGGAGGGAACTGGTCTTCTTGAGATGTGCGGGGAAACTGTCGCCAAGGAGTGGAGTGGGCTCGCTTCCCGCGGCGCCCAGTGCCAGACTTACCGCAGTCAGATCCAGATTCCCGGGGCTTTGGCGGGAAGCGCGTTTACCTCCTTGCTCTTTTCTTGCTTTGTACCTGGATGCGGCGGCTCAGAGTTGGGATTTAACTTTCCTGCGCCTGCGGCGGCCCAGGGACTGCCGGCAGGGGGCGCTAAGAGCGAGCGCTGGAAGTGGGTGAGAGGATGCTAAGAGCAGTTACTCTGTCCTGGGTGAGTGGGTGGGAGTCCTAGTCAGCAGACAGCGGGACGAGGCAGATCTTGCAAAGATTTCGTAGGGGTGGAGGGTAGGGGGAGCTGATTCGTTTACCAGAGGGAGCTGTCAGCCTTGCTAGAAGGAACGGGAAAGGTGGTTGCCAAACACAGGTCGTCTAGATAAAGGCTCCTTCCAGAGACAAGCGTATCCCTGCAAACTCTTCCTGCCCATGCCTATGTCTTCCTCCTTGTGAGTATTTACTAAAAAATAAATAATAATAACAACAATAATAATGTGAGTTATGTTTAATACTGACAAGATTTTGCTCCTCAGGAGCATGTTAGCTAAAATGCCAGGAGTTACAAATGGGTGTTGCACCTTGTTTTTGAGAAAAACAATCGTATGTCTCAGCTTATCCAGAAGAGCTCGTCATAATGGCCAAGTTTGGAAACAGCAGATATGTTATTAATTTTACAGTTGGTCTTTTCTGTGTAGACACAGAAAGACAAGAGCAGTCTTTACTTAGGGAGGATTTTAACAGCTAATTAGGATTGCTAAGTTAATTGCTGATTGTGCTAGTTTTATTATTTAAGAAGGGGTAATGTTTATCATGCTACTTTAAGTGACCGTAATTTCAGTTCAAAGGAGATAATACCTCAAATTGTGTATCACTTAAACAACTTTAATAGACATGCCTGTATTTATACCAAAGGAAAAAAATTTTTTAAAAATCTCGACCGTTTTTCATTTTTGTTTGAAAAGAAAAAGCAGTTCAAGATGTAATTTTTGGGCCACTTGAAACACAGATTTCTTTGTCCTTGAGTTTCTTTCTTTCTTTCTTTTTTTAAATAATAATTTTTTATTATGTTATGTTAGTCACCATACAGTATATCCTTAGTTTTTGATGTAATGTTCCATGATTCATTATTTGCATATAACACCCAGTGCTCCATGCAATATGTACCCTCCCTAATACCTATCACGGGCCTATCCCAACCCCCCACCCCCCTTCCCTCTGAAGCCCTCAGTTTGAGTTTCTTTCTTGTAAAAACTTTGCCACAAAATAGCAGCTGTTGCAAGGTCACCTAGTCATTTGCACACTCATGGACCCCAGGGGTGCTGAACTGGTACCTGCTTTTACATGCTTTTAGCTTATGCATACTTGCCTTAATAGGGAGAAGATGGATGATGCTAATCGTTTTATGCCTTTTGTGAATTGCACTAACTTGGTTGTTTTAATGGCAAACAGCTGCAAGATCCCTGCTGAGAGCAAAGACTTTGGTCTCCTGGGTGGTAAAGCTTGTCTCTGTCCAAAAGAAGTTTTTGAGATGTTCAGAATTTGGTAAAAATAAACCTGCCTTCTTTACTGCGGCTTCCTTTTACAATTAGTTCTTCACCATGTCCGAACAGAATGAAACACAGAAACATATAGTGCGCAGTGGCCGTTAAAAGTTGTTAGCTATGGGGCCATAATAAATGCACATTAATGTGAGTTTTGCTTTAGCTTAGAGGGTACACAAACGTTCTGAAGCCCTAGCCCATGGCTTTGCAGTGAGAAATTTTGCTTGAGAGGCACTTTAGACTCTTAATTCAGGGACAGATGTTACAACCACAAAACTTTTCTTTGTGTTGTACGCCAGCTCTTTGGGACTATGTTGAATGCTGCTGATGTTAGACGGAGCTGCTTAACTGAGCCACTGCACAGCTTTCATTAACTTGAGAATTATTTTGAATGATTCCAAATGTCTTTCTTGTTGGTTACGAAATCATTGAAATTGAGGCTTTGCTTCTGATAAAAATACAGCAAAGTGGGGGAGGGGGAAACAGAACTTTCCTAAAAGGCCAGCCAAAGGTATAAAGGCATCCCGTTATATAAACAAGTAATCGTGAACTCTAGAAATAACTGAGATAAGAAAATAATCCCTAAGAGAAGGGTTGCCTTGCAAATCACAGTTTGTAAGATACAACAAATTAATTGATTTATAACATGTCTGAGTCACGGAATTTCAGTTCTGTAACAATATATGTACCAGTGTTGGAGAAAAGTAGTCCTACATCCTGCAGCAAATCCTCCATAATTCTTGATTCTAAAATTATACCAAAGTTGTATTTAAAAATGCTTCTGAAATTGTTGCTATAGTTACTCAGACAAATTGCTTGGGGTATGATTATAACACCAAGGTGACAAATTTTTATGTTTAGTGTTAAATAATTTTCTAAAATGTAAATTACAGTGTCTAACAAATTGAGTTACACCGAAGTGCAAAGTGTGTGTGATGTGGAACCTTGTACATTTCTGTTCACCTGCATCTATTTGCAGATTTGCACAGAGACAGTGAACTGTTTTCCTGAGTACTAAGATGAATATGTATATAAGTGCTTGGAGTTGTTTGTCCTATCTTTGTGTACTGTTGTTGACAACACAGACATTTTCACATATGTTTCCGGCAACCTCTTAAAATTGAGATGCAGAAGTTTTGTTCAGAATTACTGGTTTTTATCACTCTGCTTGCTGCCTTGTAGCAGTGATCTGCTGTAGATAGGGGGCAATCTGCTGTCTCTAATCCCTGCACAAATTGGTAGCATCGTAATGATAAATTCAACAGGTGAGGAGTAGCTCATTTTGAAGAAGCAGCTTTTGGTATGCTTGAAAAATATATCACTTATTTCTTTGATGAATTAGTTATCTGGATATATAAAATCAATTTCTTTTTTTTTATTTTTTTAATTTTTTTTAATAAAATCAATTTCTAACAGCAAGACAAGAAGAAAAAAATTAAAGTGGGCTGGAATATATATAGATAAACTTTTCACTCTCAGTAAGCCTACCCAATACTTGCTTTGATTCAGAATTTAAGTCAAACAGAGTAAAGCAAATGAAAACTTGATCCAAGAGAAGATATTGAATAAGTGACTTATTGTAATGTACTAGTAACACCATAATCTAGGCCATCTAAAGGTTGTAGAGCTAAGAAATCCTGCCTCTGAATTTCAGAGTATTTTGAAGCCATGCAACTTCAAAGACAAGTTACATTTCACCTGGGGCATGACATATACAATAGGATTAACCCAACAGTGGGCTCAAGAAAACAGAAATTTTTTCAAAGAAATTGCTGTTTTCTTTTTCTTTTCTTTTCTTTCTTTTTTCCCCCCCTTTTTTTGGTCCAAGATTAATGGTTTTCTGACAAGAGCAAAGATGGACATACTTTATTTCCCTTTCCTGAGTTTTAAAATATATTGGCATGGTTCTGTTGCATTTGGAAAAAATAAAATCGTTGCATTCTTTGCTCTTCTTTCCCACATGTGCTAGAATTGGTTTCCTGATGAATATTGAAAAACGCTGTAGTATGAAAGAGAATACATTTTTCTGGAGCTGAATATCTTTTATTTCTGGAAGACCGTGGACCCACTAATCCTTTATCTTCCCATCTTTCATTCCTTATTTGTCACTGTATCTCTGGAATTGGCCATCCTGTGGTTCGTGTAAAATGATGAGGAAGTGTATGTTGGAACAATTTTATTTTATGTTGCATTTTTATGTACATTTGCGAGTAGATCACATTACTGCAATAGGTAATTCAATTACAGATATGTATGATAAATAACCAGGAGAGTGATGATATCAGAAGCCAGCTCTACCGGAGAAATAATGCTGTATTTGCTGAGATGTGAAATTAAATAAGTTCTAGGCAAGTGACAATCAGGACTGAGCAAGGACAAATTGTTCACAGGAAATAGAGCCTCTTTCAATCAGTTCAAATTCACCCAACATTTGACAACGATTTATGATGTGTCTATGCAAAGAAAAGCAGAGTAAAAAAAGGTAATAAGAATTCTGCTAAGCGGTTTCTGTTGAGTTGTCTGCAAAATCATCAAACGGCTCATGCTTGGCTTAAACTTCCTGGAAGAAATGCGTTCCTCACAGACTGACTCCAGATAAAATTCCACACAAAGAGCTTCCCTTCTGTAACAACACTGGGGATGTGGCCACATCTGGGAGAGGGCATCCGAAGCTGTTCTCAGCCGCCAAGGATGCAGCCACTGGCTGCCTGCTCTGCCTGGCGTTCTGCGAAAGGAAGGCATTGGAGGCCAGGGACATCAATGGCTGGACAGCCTGTGACCCGGTGGATTTTAGAGTCACCGCTAGGGTCTGGGATTCCCGTTCCAGGACTGAGATTTTGATCGGCCGTAAAACTACCAAATTTAAAGCTGACCACATTGTAACTGGTGGCATAAAGCAAAGATGAGTTCTCTGGATATTAAACTTCCTTTGTCCAGCAGATGCTGGAGTTAAGCCAATGTTAATGTCCGTTGACCTACAGTATGAGCTAAATAAGGGCTGGCTTCTAAGACATCTGGCATGTAAGTTTCTGTGGGCTGTAGCTGTGGACTTGACTTTAAGAAAGTTGGAGGGAAGCTGGGTAGAAAATGACCAGAAGTCCATGGTTTAATAGAACTGCTTGCCTAATTGGGCAAGGCAGTTGGGAGAGGGCTCAACCTCAGAGGAAGTGCTTGCTGGCGCTGGAGAAGTCCCAAGGGGACTGGCCTGCCTGTGTGCGCGGGACACAGGTCTGCGGTGGTGCCAGGATTCCAGGCCAGAGTGGGCAGCTGGAGAGGGGTGGCGTGGATAGTGATGAAACTGTCCCCGTCCGACCCAGATGTTGGTAGAGGTTCTGTTGAGGTCCCTGCACAGAGTCTGCAGGTGCAATGTATGGATGGACTTGGAGATGGCCCAGCCTCAGTGCTGGGTCTGGGTCCAAATCCGACGTCTGCATCGGGTCTTTGGGTCCTTACAGAAATAGGTCCTCTAGAAGATAAAGGGGAGGAGGAGACAGGAAGTGAGGTAGGCGTTCTCTGTGGGAGTGGTTAGGGTGTTTGGTTACCAAGGTAGAGCCTCGGAATAATAACATGAAACACACTGCTAGAATCAAGTTATGGCCCAGAGGACAGGTCAGGGGGACAAGTCCTTGAATTTGCATGCAGTGATAGAAGGAAGCCAGCAGGGCTAGCTGCCTGCTGAGTGTGGGGCTGGGGCTTGTCAGATTGCAGCTGCCTAAGTGCGGGATGGGTCCCTGGGCATGGGAGCTGCAGTGGGCACTGAGTAGTCCCAGGTGGGGACAGTTGCATGCCCTTGGGGCTGGGAAGCTTCACTTGGAAATTGACATAAAAACACTTTATGTGTGTGTTTTAAGATTTATTTATTTATTAGAGAGAGAGCGCATGTGCATAAGCAGGGGCAGAGGGGGAGGAAGAGAAGCAGACTCTGTGCTGAGCTTGGAGCCTGATGCGGGGCTCAATCTCATGACCCTGAGATCATGACCTGAGCCGAAACCAAGAGCCAGACGCTTAACCGACTGAGCCAGCCAGGCGCCCCAAACACTTTATGTGTTTTAAGACATATATTAAAACATAAAACATGGGAATTCAAGGATGTTATTTACTTATTTAAAATAGCACCACATACAAAAATTCCAGGGAACATGCTGTATCCTCATTACATAGCTTCACACATTTACAGAGATTTTAGAAATTTTAGAATATTTTAGAAACCATGGCAGCCTTTCTTATTTTACTTCTGAGATTAGGCCAATAAGCCTGGTCACACAGTTGGATTTATAGATTTAATAAGCTGAAAACAGATGAGTGGATAAGCAAAATGTGACATAACATGGACTGGTATTCAGCAATAAAATGAATTCTTGATCCATGTTGGAGTATGTGTGAGCTTCAAAACATTATGCTTAGTGAAAGAAGCCAGTCGCAGAAGACCATGTATCATATGATTCCATTTGTATGAAATGTCTAGAAAATGCAAGCCTATAAAGACAGAATGCAGGTTAGCGGTTGCCCGGGGCTAGGGATGGGGATTTGGGAGGGACTGACAGTGGCCAGGCAGGTCTTAACTGGGATGATGGAAATGTTCTAGAACAGGATTGTGGAGAGACTCTTGCAGCTCTGTACATTTACTAAAAATCATTGACTTGTGCGCTTACCAGGAGTCAATTTTATGGTATGTAACTTCTACCTCAATAAAGTTGTTTTAAAAAGAAAAGGAATCTGGCACATAATCTCTACAGTTAGAGCGCCTTACACTGCCAGTGGCCTAAATCAAATCCTGCTGTGAAGTGGGAATTAGGTTCTGTGTTTCCATGACTTTCACAAAGACTAGTGCCGGGGCCTTAGGATGCTGAGGTTCGCTTCCTGGGACGTGCATCCGAATTGTGATCTCTTTTATGAAAATGAGCAAACCCAGGTTGTTTTTGCAAAGGAGGCCACAGAACTGAATTAAATCCCTCGATTAAACTAACCAGCCAACCTAGCTAGGTTCTGTTCGGTGCACCTCCGTTCCCAGTCATTTGTTAGAGGAGACTTCCCTTCCGCCGGTTTTATTCAGTTGCACAGCTCAGGGGGAAATCGTTCCAAATAATCTCCTGGTCTCATCAGAGCTGCAGGGTCTGAACTCCCAGCGTATTGCTCTGCTCAACAAAAGCGCTGCTTTCCTGTGACTGGGGAAAGCCTCACGATGCCTGCTTCTCTGTCCTTGTATGTTTTCTTAGCAGGGCATTCACTTTAGATGGTGAGGCAGGTAACTTCCAACAGCCAGATCCAGTGGCAGAACGCAGATTTTTAGATGCTCAGGGCCTGAGTACTTAAAGGAGAGTGTGGTGTTTTTTATTTTTTGTTTTCCCTCTTTTAGCAGGAGAAGAGTCATAGAATTGCTTCTAGCTCTTTCTATGCTGCTCTGACAAGTTGTGCAGTTAAAGCACAAGCTGAAATTAGGTTACGGGTAGAGATCCATATGAATTGCCTGTAATTTCCTTTCTCTTTGACTGTTGTCTCTGGATGAAAGTGTGTCTTTAACTCTTCCCTCTTGTTTATTACGACTTCCATCTGCTGAGTGCATTAAGATCCTCTCTACCTCCTGCCATGGGGGCTTCCTCAGCTCTCTCCCGGGCACCTTGCTCTCCCCACACCAGTTGGTCTCCACATGGTGACCTTCCGTGCTAGTGTTTACTTTGGCATAGACCGTCCCAGGTCCAGATATACCCAGGATGGCTTTCTGGAGCTGGCTGTGACTTGCCAGCCTCGAGAGCTCATATGCCTCTCTCCGTTTAGTAATAAAGTATTTTTATCCAGCCCTGTGATATTTTGGGCAAGCATTTTCCAACAATGTCTACTATCTTCAGTTCTTGTAGTTGTATGCAGAAACTGACATTGGCAGAAGTTTCAAATGCTAGTGCAATAGCTTTCTTGACCTTGTACCGATGTAATTTCTGATTGGCTCATTCCGAATTGGCCTCCTCCCAAACTTGCAGCCTAACTGAGACTCAAATTAAGAGTAATAGTTATAAAATGACCATGTTTTTCTATTACCAATCCTAATTTATGACTCACCCTTGGTGAGTGGCAAGGAATTATTTTTGCGATTGCTTTAGTATTTCCTTCTGCTTATCGGAGGGCAAAGGAGTGGGTGACACTTTTATTTTTTGACATTTTTATTTTCGATGTCACTTTTGATGGTTTTAATTGGTCAATAACATACTGTGGGTACTTTTTAGTGGTTGTTTTCTTTCATCTTCAATGAGCTAATGTTCTGCAGATTTCAAGGACAGCTAGTTAGGCATTCTGTTAAACAGATTGATTGGTTACATGATTGGAGCAATTTTCATGCTGCTAGGATGGATATTTAGTTTTGAAACATGAGGAATAAGAAACAATGTGATGTTCTCCTGGTTTAAGACCTCTTTTAGAATAACTGTTGATTTGTATTGGATCTGATAGCTGGAGGTGATCATAACGAAAGTAACAAAAAGTGTTACATAGACAATGGTGTGAAGACATTGTCCTCAGTGGGGAAAATGTATTAGACCTTTACTTTGGATGACTTTTTACTTTTTTCTAAACCATTTCCTTTTCTGGAAAGCATCCAAAGGGTAACATCACATATTGATTTTGGACACTAAAATGTATTGGATCCTAACTTTACTCGAGCACGGGAAAGAGCTTGGAATGTTTACTCTACAGCCTGGGGCTGTGCTGTCCCTTCTATCTGCTGGCTCCTCCTTACCTTACATCCTGTCATTGCTCTGAAGTTTCAAATTGGGGGATCTTTGCTAACCTGTCAGCGAAGGAAAATGCCTTTAAAAGTCGGAGCGAGGAGGCAGAGATAGGCAGTTCCATTATTTAAGTTTGAGATTTCTGGGCTGCTCATGTAAAAGAGAGATCATGTTCTCAGAGCAGGGGTCCAGTGCCCAGATGCCCAATGTGGGAAGGAGAGTGCTGGACTCTAGCTTCCACTCCGTTCCAACAGGGCTGCTCCTCAAATGCCCTTCTATGGCTTTTTCAATTTCTCTGCTAATCCAGCAGCCTTTTAATTATTATGTTTCTCCTTCACCAGAAAGTTTTGAGCCAAGCTGAGCTCATAACGTCCTCTGATTGACCCTATCCTTTCTAATAGGACTCAGCTCACTCTCTTTCCCTTCCCTTCTGTTTCCGTGCCCTCCCCCACGTGAAAGGGGTTTGGCAGGTTTTGTCCTGGGTCTGATATCGTCTGGCATCTCCATTACCTGACTCTTTCCCCGGGGGTTTCAGAGTTACTGTGGATGTGACCCGACTACGATAGACATGTTCTCTCACCCAGAGTCTTGTTCCTGCGGTGTTCCATGTTGGCTCATACAGATCAGACCTCATCTAGGTCAGTTACGAGTGTTCCAGGAATGTGTTGGTTGTTAAGTTACATCCCAACATTTGCTTCACATTTGATGGTGCTCTCGAGCTGGGAAAAACTTGCTTCTGCTTATCAGATAACTGTTGGTGGGGGGGAGAAGCATTTGCTCCAAGGCAGTAGGAACTCTTCCCTCCTTGGGTCACAGTCAGGATAGAAGGGATCTGAAGCCTTGGAGCTTTGCTCTCAGGCCCTCCCCCTCTCCACCTTTGTATCCCTCCCATTCCCTTGGCCGCTGGTCATACCGCCAAGATGGTACTCAGCAGGTGGGGATACCTAAACCCAGGTACTTGAGTTGAAAGTATTTCCCACTCTACCTACACACCCCTATTTTATTTCTTTTTTTCTTTTTGTTTTTACAATGCACGTCTTAAATCAGTGTTTTCCTCCAACTTTCTGTACCTAAAAATGCTCCCCTTGGATGTAAATTGTGCAGTGGTCAGGGGGTGGGGCTGGGTGGTGGAGACGGGGCGGCGTGGGGAGGGGAGCCCTGTGTGCAGAGCTCTGCAAGCCCGGGCCATGATTCTTGGCTGTCTGCGCTTTCCAAGCAGACTCCAAAGTCAGGCCTGAAGCCAAATTTACTCTCCGTCTGCCAGCAGTGATGGAATTCCTAGGTCCTATCACCAGCTTGTGAAAAGAAATCATTCAGAAAACTGCAAGCTGGCGAGTAAGAATTGCAAAGATTCATTCACTCGAAAGCTTACGCCCGCAAATGTTATTTAACTTTGAACAATTTCTCCAGGCCCACCTGCTGGCTTTCCATCTCATTGAGGTTTCTCTTGGTGCCCAGGAAAGCCTGTGAAGGATTCACGGTGGGGATCTCATGGGACATGCCGGAGGGATGATACCAGCGGAAGGGCCTTGCCCACGTCCCAGACCTCGCTCATTCCTGACCCAAGATTCTGTGCAGTACAGTCACTTCCCTAGAACTTCATGGAGTAAATGTAAATGCTTGGACTAGTTGCTAAAGCCACAAAGCACAGGCCCGTAGAGGGGAACCTCAGTCTTCATAGTGGTCAGGTACCCTGTCAGTTAAAAAGACATTTTTTAAAAGAGTATCCTTTGATGAATTAATTGTTTATTGAGGTAGGCTCGAGGAAATCAATGCTTTGAACTTGGTCCATGGCTAAGGAGAGGATGGACTTGACAGGCATGGGGAAGGGGCTAGACAGAGTCATGTACCGTGAATTTTTAATTGGGAAGTAGCGTATTTCCCAATGTCCACGTAGTATTTAAAGGGACTTTTTTCTTCTATAATGGAAATTATAACAAAAAAATCACACCCTGCAGATTCAAACACAATTAAGAAGTGTATTTTATCTATTTCTTTTGATTGCTAGAGGGGAGTAATTCAGGCTTTGGGGAGAGTTTGGGAAAGAGAAGGTCAGATAAACACTTTTCATTTGATCTTTGTGACCTTGAGTTTCTTGATAATCTTTCAGAAAATCCCAGGTGGTTTTTTTTTTTTTTTTTTTTTTTTTTTTGGTAGCCAATTACTTTGCTGTTTTCTCTGAAGAGGGAAGAGTCCTCATGACTTCTCAGCCTGGGACTGTAGATTAGAGAAACTCAGTATGGTGTCAGTTGGGCTTCGTAATGCCACAAAGTGTCACCTCACACACTTCTTCTGTTTTGGAATACCCGGCTCCACTGGTGGGTCGGTTTGGGGTCAACATGAAGAAGGGGCACAGCAAGGAAAGGATCACCCTGAATAATGGAGACCCTCTTCTGAGCCCCAAAGGATGTTGATTCCATTTAATCTTTCTTCCATTTAAAAAAGTCCACACTGGCCTTTTCTGTCTCCCCTTGTGTCCAAGACAGCAATCATTTGCAAAAGCTCTGATCCTTCGTGTTGTCGGTGAGCTTGCAATTTGTGGAAAAGCCTTGGAGCATTATGACACAGTTTGCATGGGAACACGGTTCCCATGGACTGGAATGCTGGCCAGGCTGCCCCTCGGGGTGGGCACCATTGGAGCCCATAAATCAGAGCTACGCGTTCACCCCATGCTGTGTAATCAAGTCTTGTTCATGACTGGTGGTAGAGCCTGGACTTGAAAGCAGTTTTGTACTGGCCACTAAATAAGTGCTTTTCAAAGGGCTTTTAAGTTTTTGTTTTTCAATGAAAAGTGTATGTTCCCCAAAGAACTGGCTTTGGGGCCCAGATTTCCTGCCTTGGGATTGTTGGAGGGAGTGATAAGTGGGAAGAATAGGACCATGATTGGAGGCTAGGCTACATCTTCAACAAGAGGCCTGGACAAAGGGTGCAGATAGTGAATGGCTCACTTTGGGGACTGATGTGGGGGCCCTCAGGGCCAAGCGGCCTCTAAGGGTTCTTCTTTAATTGCTCTTCTGAATGGGCACCTGGATCAGTTAAGCCTGCAGGGGTGAATTTAGGAAGACAAACCAAAAGCACCTTTGGGAAGGCTGCTTGTTTCAAAGTGTGCAGGAATGCTTCTGTTTACTTTGTTCCTCTTCAGGTAAGGGCTACTGTGTCTTTCTTTAAACCTAGTTCTTGGTGTTGACTTTGACTTCTGCCAATTAGCCATTTTGCCTGATAATGTTACAGTTTATACACACACACACACACACACACACACACACACACACACATTACAAATCTGTTATAGCTTGTATCAGATATTTACAAAGCTCTGGTGAAGGGGGCCATCAGTGCCAGCCAGGTCCATGTCTGTGTCCTTCCTATGTGGGAATAAAAAGATTTTGTAGGTGTATTTCTATTAAAGAGTTTGGCATTAGACTTTCAAGGATTGGTAGAAAGCTAAAAGAATTCATATAAAGACATAATTAGAGTATTCAGGGAACGTGTGAACTATACATGTTTGAAATGCTTTGCCTTTCTGAGCAATTGGGAGGTTGTTAGCTGTTTCCTTTTCTCACACTGGCTTCCAGATGATTAATTGGATTTACTTAATTAAATGCTCCACATTTAAGTGGAGTGGAGGCCCAGGGAGTATTCTGAAAATAGTATCAATTGTTTTTTATTGATCTACAATATACGACATGGTTTGCTTATACTTAGAGCAAAGACACTCAGTTCTATATTAATAATCTTTCTTTTTAAATTATTTAATTGTAAGTTCTAAAGTGAAAAATCTATTTAAAATATCTTATGGACGATCTCAAAAATCCCACATCATGAAATTCTATTCCTTTACTGAATTCCAGGGGAGTAAGCCAGCTTTGAAACTAGAAGCACGTTTCTGTTGCTGCCACAGTAAGTTGAAATGTTTGGAGGGGTAGCTGGGCTATTTTTAGCAAGTTCAAATGTATCCTGTGGTGGCTGATTTCCAATGATCCAAAATTAGTCATGGGATCTTGGACAGCACGGTGTCAAGGGCTCAGACAACCAGCCTGCTCCACATCTTTGCATTGTCAACCTAAATCTGACAGTAGGATTGATCGCTTTGGTCAAACAATGCATCATTCTTTGGAGAAAACAAGAGGATAACCTCTCACTGTGAACAAAGGGGTCAGAAGCAATGAATTAGGTGCTAGGCAAAGTGGGTGCTGAATAAAATTGGCAACAGTTCAGGCTATTGGAAAGATGACAGGTACTTGGTGATGAAGACAGCTAAAAACTTAACGGGGTATTTTTATTTTATTGGTAGGGGTATAAAGGTGAACAGCTGAGATTTTTTCCCCCCTCTTCTGTTTTGTTTACATGAAAAGAAGGTCAAAGGGCAACCCCTCGGGCAGGAAAATCTTGCTTATCACAATGGCCTTTCATCTGTGGAAAAAAGGAGAGATACAGTTACCCTCCTGAAAAGATCTCTTACACATGTTGCCCCCAATCACGTGAGAGCCAAATGACCAATTTGTTTGGAAAGAATTGTATTTCCATTTTCCCATGTTTAGAGAAACACTTCATTATTAAATATATGTGCAACATACAATCGTCCTTGGCAGTGATTGCTGATGACTGTTTTTCCTTAGGGTTTTGTTGTTTTGGTTGTTTGCTTGTAAAGTAATCCGTAGTTTACAAGAAGATGGGCTAATTTTTAATACTTTTTTTCTGACAAACCTTTTCTGTTGTTCCTTTTTTTTTTTTAGAGAGAAAGAGAGTGTGTGTAGACATTTTGGGGGGAAGGGGGAGGAAGGGCAGAGGGAGAGGTAGAGAGAGAATCTCAAGCAGGCTCCAAGCTCAAATCAAGAGCCCCCTTCTCTGTTGTCTTAATTCAACTTGACATGGCAGACAGGGAGGTCGGGTTGATTCAAAGGAAGGTCCGTGCGTTTGGTGAACCATAGCATCCTATTTGTTGAATGTTGAGGCCCTCCTAATTGATGTAACCATTCCATAGAATTCTAGAATTTAGAAGATAGTGCGGCTGTCCAGTGTTTGTCTCCAGGCAGGGCCTTTTCTAAACCCTCACAGAGAGATGGTGATCTATTATGTTCTTAGAGAAGGGCCTACCTCGGGGCGCCATTATAACGCCGACTATTTATTTTTACTGTTGTCCAGAGGAGCCCAAGGATGAAAGGTAGCATTTGGCCGGCTAAAAGGTGTTGACCATAAACTTCCTCTGTGCCAGAGCCCAGGCCCTGCCCTGGGGATACAGTGTGTACAGGACACAGAGAGTTTCTGTTCTCTTGGTGCGTGTTTTCAAGAATCTGAACGATGCTTCAGGTTCATTCAGACACTGAGGATTGTCTGGAACCTGGCACCAGGAGGGCCGTCCCAGCAGGTGGAAGAGTCAGGTGTGGGCACAGTTGGAACAGTGCCCTTGTCTCCGTCCGTGCCCTGGCTGAGTTTACTCACTTACTGGGACTCAGGGAGCATGGAGGTTTGGAAGGTACATGCCCAGACAGCCTAGACCCACGGTCGGTCCCCTCTGCCCAGGATGCCAGCTCCCCTGTCCCAGCACCTGCAGCAGGGGGTGGCATGGGGGGTGGGGGTCTTCTGACGTCCTTCTCTATGAGCAGAAAATCGGGAGCTTCAAGATAAATGAGGATCCAGGTGTTCATGGACTTCCTTTCAGGGTCTTTGAGAATTTTATAGTCATTCCCGTGGGATCGTCGGGGAGCAGGATGCCGAGACCCCTGTTTGACCAGCTCACCGTCTCGCAGGGCCGCAAACGTGCGGTGTGTTTCCTGATGTTTTCCAGGACAACTCCCGCCGCAGCACTGCCTTTTCCAGTGTTTAACGCACTTTGCAGTCAGGCAAAGAAAATCAGCCTTTCTTGAAATGGAGAAGGCCCGGCATGTGGACAGGAGAGCTGGCGCTGGAGCAGAGGTAGGGAACAAGGCTGCCGGCGGGCAGCTCCTGCGCGGGCCCCAGCCGCTCACCTGCTGCGCATGCGGCCTTCCCGCCCCGGAGCCCCCGAGCACGTGTCTGTGTTCCCGGCTGCCTCCCTGACTTCGCAGGAGCTGAAGCTGCTGGCTCTGTAGGGTTACACAGGCCGCTGGCCGTGTCGACACCCCACTGAGTCTGTTTGAACCTGGCACCCTTTGGGTTTCATGGTGCTTGAGTTCCAGGTAACTATTCTGAAGACCTCAGTTCCGGACGATCCAAGGGGGGGGGGTAAGAGCCACAGGAATCTGGGTATCCAAGGAGCAGAAGGAGGTTTTAGCAATATATCCGGTTGCCAGAAAGAACTTCTATTTCTTAATCCCCACTTCCCCTCCTTGCCGAAGAGCTTTAAACCGAATGAATGATAATTGAAGGCTAACTTCATAGTTACTTTCAGATATACCCATGGAATTTTATAAGGGTTGAAATAGGAGGAGGAGGCCAGTGTTTGAAAGCATGTTACTAGTTTATAATTTGAAAAGAAAAAAAGAATTCTGGCGCCAGTTCAATAGGTGGCTTAATGATGTTGGCAGAGGCCTATAGGTCAATGGCTGAAATACCCCTGGCTTAAAGAGCTTGCATGTTTTATTTTGTTTTAATTGAAGTTTATTAGTGGTAATTTCGGTTCAGTAGTATAGAATGAAATGAAGGCCACGGTCCTATATCCCGAAGCTGGTGGGAGGAGCCGGGCCGCTGGTGGGGGGAGCAGAGAGGGGGAGAGGGGGAGAGGGAGCTTTCAGCTGCCAGGCAGAGGCAGACTGCTGCTCGGGGCAGCCAAGTGGCATCCTGACCTCTCAGAAAGGTGCTGACAGGCCTGGCTGCGAGCGAGAAGGCTGCAGGGACTTTTGTTTCAGTAACGTGGGGTGGAAGCCATGAGGGCCGACTTGGCACACTGAGGCAGGCAGCTCTTCTCACCCAAGGGCCTGGCTGCCATCTTTAGGTGGTTCCTTAGCTGACAGCTGGTTGTGCTTTCAGAAGTGGGGGGAAGACTTAGACTAGCCAGAGCCATCTGGAGACTCTGCTCCAACAGGCTCAAAACTCAGAAAAGCTGCCCTTCTGCCTCTTTCTGGGGATTTCTGGAAGAACAGAGACTCGCAGGTATAATCATCGTATCTTGAGAGCTACCTAATCACAGAGGCTGGCCAGACGGCTAGATCTGGGTCTTCCTGAAATCCATAGGTGCCTGGCTCCCAGGTTAAATTATTTTGATAGCTGGGAAAACATTCAAATACTGTGGTTCTCTTATTTCTAGGGCCCGCGTATCCTTACTCTCTTCTCAAAAGTAAATATAATAAGCCTCTGAACAATTGTGGGGCTTAGGGACAGTGACCCCACAGCCGAAAATCTGCGTATAACTTTTGACTCTCCCAAACTTGACCGTTAATGGCCTACCATTGACTGGAAGCTTTACCAATAACACGGACGGTTGATTAACACGTTTTGTACATTGTATGTATTACATGCTGTATTCTTACGAGGAAGTAAGCTAGAGAGAAAAAAATGTTATTAAGAAAATCAGGAAGAGAAAATATATTTACAGTCCTGTACTGTAGTTATCAACAAAACTCTGTTCAAACCCATGTTTCAGGGTCACCTGTGGGGTTACATCAGTGCATTTGCTTGTTTCCACAATCGTTGGCCATGCAGGGCTTTATCCCATAACTTAGTGGCCAAGGATGTTCATTTGCTCTTCTCTGCCTCAGTGCTCTGGGTGGCTGGGCTCAGCTGGGTGGTTCTCCTTGGGTCCCTCACGCGGTGACTGTCACATGGCTGGGGCCGGCATCCTCAGAGGCTTCCCAGGGCTGGATGCTCAAGGTGGATTCCTTCACTCATCTGGTGGCGGAGGGCCCCTCCGTGTGGCCCCCCTCCTCTTAGACGAAGACATGGGCTTCAGGAGGCAGGAAACACAAGCTTCCAGGCCATTTAAGGCCGTGCCCAGCACTGGCACCAGCTACGTGTGCTGTATTCTGTTGCTCACGGCAGCCCTCGGGCTCTGCCCGGATTCCTGGGTAGGAGAAATCGAGTGCGTAGCCATGGGCCCGTGCCAAGGCACGCTGCAGAGGAACACGTGGGAGGGGATAGTGTGTGGAGGCCATCTGTGGGAAAATACCATCTGCCACATCATTCCTCGTGTTCGGTGTATAGGAACCGACACAATAAATGTGTAATCACTTGCTAAGGTCAATCATACTTGACGTCATCTCTATACAGACAGGATTTGGAAGCTAACACATGGGTCTTCAACAAATACAACATGCAAATGTCACACTTACAAATTACAAAATGAGCGATCTCTTTTTTTCATTAAAATGGATTTTTTTTTTTTACTCCATAATGAAGATTAGTTGCAGGATATCCTTAAATATTGAGGTCTTGTAGATCTTTTCAATATGCTTATGAGGCCGCATGAATGTCGTGGTTACCAGAGTAGATTTTGGATCGAAGTGGCTGGATTTGTAGCTCAGTGCTGTGAGAGTTTGAGGGATGTCTCAGTCTCTGGGCCCCCCTCTCCTTGATTCTAAAAGAGCAGCTCCTGCCTGGTAGGCATTCTGTGAAGATTCCAGACTGAACGCATGTGAATTGCGTGCTCCATTGCGAGCACCCCGTAGTGTTAGCAAGTACTTGTGTTGTGAATAGAAATTCTCTTGACAAGCCCAGGTGTGGGTTAGCATCTTCCTCTAGCCAGAAGCACATTGCTCGATGCACTTGGATCAGCTCTTCCGATAGGCCACCTGCACAGGAATGCCCACACAGAGCCGTGGGAGGGAGGTGGGAAGAAAACGGAATTTGCCAAAAATAAAAACAGGGCCGGGAATCGTTGCTTGACTTTGCAAAAAAGCAAATCCCTCTTGATGTTAGGAAAAAGTAAAACAAACAAACAAAACCACCGTTGGTGATTTCTTGTCTGTTTGTGCTCGGTATCTTCTGCTTTCCCCTGCAGATCTTTCTGGAGCTTTCTCCAGGCTCGGGAGTGTCAGCTGCATGAACAGCATCCTGGGCTTGCTAGCCTGCTTCTGGCTGGCTCCCTCCCATGGGAACCCTGGAGGGGATGAAGGAGGGCTTGTACCTTGAGGAGTGTGCATGGCAGGCCGCATCCTTCCACCAAGGCCTCGGTGCCCTCTACACAGCCCCTCGTGGCTCTCAGAACTGGAAAATGCTCCCTCATCCCAGCCCAGGAGGCGTAGAGGCGGTAGCTGAGCTGGCTCAGGCCTTGTGTTTCCCTCCCCTTTATCAATCTTCTCATTGTTCCGATCCCCAAGTAGAGCGGCCCGAGTCCCTCAGAACCCTGGCTACCCCACCCCCGAAAGATAGCCTTGACATCCCTTTTAGTTGGTTTGGTGATAGCTGCCCCTGCCAGCAAGGGGAAGAATGTGAGAAGTTAAGAACTCCATTATCTTTCCTAATGCCTGTAAAGAGCTTTAGAGATTGCCTTGTCTCCTTGAAGTCACAGACAACCCTCTGTAATCGGTTGTTGTACATTATCTGGGAATCACCAAAGTCACATGAAGCTCAGCGGGGGTGACGCAGATCCTGTGGCTGCAGATATGATCGTGTGCTGGAACCGGACCAGAATCCTGGCCGTCGGATTGCTCTGCCTCGCCGACCACCAGCGAGGAGGGACCAGGACGAGAACTTGCGGCTCGAAGTCAGCCTGCCCCCGGGCTTCCAGACCTTCCATCACTGATGGCTCTGTGGGAAGAGATTGCCTCTGGAGCTTAACTAAAGGCTGATAGTATTTCCATCAGAAAGTCAGGAGTCCCCAGGCTCGACAGTAGTGGACAGCTGGTTTATGTAATTAAAGACACCTGTATATGCTATGAATCAGTTCTGATAAAATCAGTAAACGACAGTATCCTGGGGCAGCCCTCCTAAATGGGATCTGAGATATACTTAATCTCGGGTACATAAACACACAAATATCTGTTTACCTATTGGTTTATACGCCCACATCCCACTTGGCCTTCTAGCTTCATCCTGAACTTAAATGTTTGCTAGCCCAGTTTTTCTTGTGCTTTTAGTTAATTGATGTGCGTGGAGAAGAGGAGGCCTCTCCCGACTCAGGCACATTTCCCCTTCCTTTCAGTATTTATATGAGCTTGGGAAGCGTTTGGTACCAAGAACTTTGCAACTCAATGTACAAGTTTTATAGCAGGTTGTATTTTGGATGAGATGTGTGGCTTCTAAGGAGAAAAGAAATGCTCCTTTTGATTACTTTCCTAGTTATTAATAACCCCAAAGTGTTCCCAATTGTCAGGAACTCCCCATAATTTTTAAAATTGTAATTATTGCAATCCTTGGAGTGATTATTTTTCCATGATATGGTCCTATAAAGGACCACAAGGAAGGATATTCCAAACAGCACAGTTTTTGCTCTAGATTACATTATTTCGCATCTCTAGAACTTAGTCTTCCAGAAGCAGCACCTCTGTCCTGCTGTCGTCCTGCCCGTCTATTGATTCATGCTTATAGGAAAAAGATACCATTTCTCAGTCTGCTGTGCAAGGAATTGCAACCTCTCTGAGAACCTTCCCAAGCTTTTCTCATTCTCGTTCCACTTCCCTGAGGAGTCTCAGCAGAGACAGTGTCTAAAAGCAAATGGGGACATTTTGGGGTGTCTCAGTGACTGGGGGTGCTCCTGGCATTTGGGGCCTGAGGGCCAGCACAACCATTATTATCTGTTGCCGTTGCTTGAAGAATCCTGGTACCTTCCGGCTCAGAATGCAGCTCCTTCTCAAATACCAGCTCAAGCCTGGGCTCCCAGGGAAGGCACTGCACTGGTCTTGCCCGCCCCTGGAGTTCTGTTGCCTTTGCTGTCTTTGCCAGTCATTTGATGTAATCACTAGGTTAAACGAAGGGTTGACAGAGTTTTCTTGTAAAGAGTCAAATGGCAAATATTCTAGGCTTTGAGGGCTACGTGGTCTGACTCCTAAGTGGTGCTGTTGTAGTGTGAAAGCAGCCATTGGAGCCTGCAAAGGAGTGGGCATGGCTGTGTTCCAATAAAACTTTATTTACACAAATAGATAGGGGGCCGGATTTGGCCCACAGGCCACAGTTTTTGACCCTTGGCTTAAAGCATACAACGTAGCTATTTTTGTAGTTCAAAAATGGTCAACTATTGGAAGTTTCATGTGATTCAATGTAATATATTGTATACCTTGTTGTGAATTTCCTTATCATCTGAATGTGTGTCTCATTTCAACTCCAAACACATCAGTATCTCTCTTATTCTCCCTCTCTGTGTGTTTAGTATTAGCTTGTTTTTATCCTTCTGTGGTGCCTAAGTCAAACCCTGGAATACTTTGGTCATGCAGTAAATACATGTTCAGTAAGTATTTGGAATGCAGAACCCTAAAACTCAAAATCCCTTCGCTAAAAGAAAATTCAGTGTTTATTATATAGTCTCTCAGGTCCCCTAGAAAGTGTTTATGTCTCTATTGATAATTATAGTAATAGCAGTTGAGATTTGCTGCGTCCTTATACTGTGTTCATTATTATTGTTGTGGTTGTTGTTGTTGCCATCTGTATCTGTTTCCTAGGGCTACCACAGCACACACTTGGGGGCTTGAAGCAAGGGAGATCTGTCCTCTCACTGTCCTGGAGGCCAGGAGTCTGAAATCAAGGTGTGGGCAGCGTTGCTTCCTTCTGGGGGCTCCGAGGCAGAGTCTGCTCACTGCCTTTTCCCAATTTCTGGTCGTTGCCCCAAATCCTTGGCGTTCTTGCTTTGTAGATGATCTCTCTGGATTCCACTTCCATCACCGAAGGGACATAGTCGCTGGATTAGGGCCCACTCTATTCTGGAATGATCTCCTCTTAATTTAGCTAATTACATCTGTGAAAAACTTATTTCCCAGTAATAGAACATTCTGAGGTTCCGGGTAGACACGAATTTTGGGAGGGCACCATGCCACTCTGCAGCCCAGTACAGCATCTGTAAGCGTGTGATGCAGAGTGCCCGGCACCGGGGTTCTCACCAGCTGGCATCCAGACAGAAGCTGACAGTCCATAGAGATCTTTCCAGCCCCTACGGGTGGTCCCCAGTTGCTTGCTTCCGACCTAGACTGGAGAGTTAAGTTTTTGAGTGCTCAATTAGCATTTGCTGATTTCCGTTTGCCTGGGAGCCACTTCTTCCAGACCCACAAGAAAGTCTCCCCAGGAGGTGGTTTGATGTGGCATTGATGACTGATCAGTGACAGTCCCCTTGTCTTTCGTCCCTCCTTCTATCTTTTTATACATTTGTGTAATAATTGAGACGCGTAACGTAGATTGTGTTTAACGGTTTTGATTTATGAGATTTTGTGAACAGTTTTACGTGATACAGAATGCTGGCAGTTACAGCTGAGATTTGAAGAATATGCTGTGAACGTTTCTCACGTTATAAACGCTTACAATTCCTGCATTTTTATGGGATTCGTGAGCATGATTATGTTTGTCATTTTAGAAATTGAAACCGCCTTCTTTTAAGAGAGATAATAGTACGGGAGCTTACATCTCTAACGGGACTGTGATAAGATAAGGCTCTGCAGAAAGAGGCGACGTTTAGACATTTAAAATAGTGAGCCACAGCCAGTGTGTCTCAGTTCCTTCTACTCAAATCATAATTGTCCTTTGTGGGGACTCAGTGTGGCGATTACACAGCTCCCTTATGTATGTTTCATTTATCAATTTCATTTTCCTCTTGAGTGGGAGAGTTAATTCCCGTTTTATCTAAATAAAGAACAGGTTTTTTTTCAGCTTATAATAGATTTTAAACATTCTTGTATTAGCTATATAAATCAAATCACCTTTATTGCTTACTAATTGCTTTATCTTGTAAAATTGTTTGTCTTTTATCTTGCTTAAGCTCAAAATATGCGTGTGCGTAATAGTTTGGAAAAGAAAAAAATCACCTCCAGGAGAGTTAGAAGCTGCATCTGTCCAAACTACGCAGAAGGCTGTGAGAATTCAGTTTCGGTTGAAGACCAACTCCATCAAGAACTGGGTAGAAAACTCTACAACTAAAATATAAAAAGGAAAAGCTGAATTATATTAAGACTTGTTGGAGGCCAAATTTAGATTTCACTTTTGCTAAAGCATGTTAATTTCATAGTTCTGATGAACCTCACGGTTTAACTTCCCTGGGCAAAGCTATTCATTTGGGAAGTCCAGGAAATAAAACCCTTTGGGAAAACGAGGCACCGTTCATGACCCACCTCCCTTTATTTGCTCCCTGCTCGTGGTCTTTGCCCCATTTTCTGTCTTGTTCATGTAACCCGGCTGCTCCAGGGGCTTGAGATCATTTCTCATGGTAGCCCAATCTCGCTTTTCTCCCTGAGTTGTCAGCACCCTTTATGGAGTAACAGTGCATGTGGATGCTGTGTGAGGCTGGGAAGGTGCCGCAGGAGGGAGGAAGTGAGGTTTATTGGGAAGATTCCCTCCCTCTCCCTGCAGATGGGGTCACTTATGATGAGAGGCCGCCTGAGCCTGTGTTCGGGAGCCCCAGACTGTCTTGGTCCTCAGGGGACAGGTGGAACACTCAGGGTGCTCTGGGGCCCTAGGAAAGGTGAGGGAAGTCCCGGGGACAGGTGTGGCAGCAGCTACCTGAGTGTCCCCTCAGATATCTGCAAGCCTGCAGGGACATCCCGCAGGCACTCTAACCTGTCACCTGCTTCCTGGAGGATGCGAGGCTCCCTCCTTGGAGAGGGTGACCACCATGGACACACCAGGGACACACCGACACACATCCTGGGTGCCGAGTTCAGCGCTCAGCGAAGGCAAGGACGTACTTGAGTTGAAGATCTTTCTCACCAAAGACTGGATGGACGGTTGACAAGGGAGGAAGGTTTTCTTTGTCGCTCCTGGCCCCTGAGCAAAGAACAAGGATCAGTGAGGGAAGAAACCTTAATCGTTTAGAGTTACAGAGAAATGGAATGGGCTGGCTTTGAGGCCTCCAATGGGATTGATAAACCACTTGGCAGGAATATGCAGAAAGGAGTTAAATCCTGAATAATTAGCCTCCAGCCTTGTTGCATATTTACCGCTATTTTTTGTTTTAGTTTGTATTCCAGAATCATTATTTCTAGACAGAGGATCTTTGTGTATTTTAAGCAAAATAAATTAAAAAAAAATTTTTAGGATTGTTTTCAATGTACAGAAATGTTGCCAAGATACTGCAGAGAGTATCCGGATGGCGTGCACGAGGGTCCTTCCCAGGTAGCATCTTCCATCAGCGTGGTCCGTGGGCCACAGTGAGAAGCCAACATGGGTACGTTGTTAGGAACCAAAGCAGGGACTTCATATGCACTTCCCCAGTGTCCCCCATTTCCGAGTCCTTTCTCTATTCCAGGATCCCATCTAGAATCCCATATGATACTAAGTTGTCTCATCCTAGTTCCTCGTGGCTGTTCACTCTGTCAGTTTCGTCCTTGTTTTGATGACCTTGACAGTTGTGAGGAGTGCTGGTCGGGTAGCTTGCAGAATGTCCCTCAGCTTGGGTTTGTCTGATGTTTTCCTCATGACTAGGCTGTAATTTGTGGGTTTGAAGAGGAAGCCCACAGGTGACGTGCCATTCCCGTTGCACCTTGCTGGGTACGTGTTATCAACCTCCCATTGAGGATGCTGACCTTCCGTTACCTGGCTGAGGTCATATAAATGTGGCATAGCAAGTCCTCCAAAGACGGGAGGCACTGTAGGTCCTACGTGAGCCCTGCCCTGCCCTGCCCTGCCCCGGCCCCTCACTGCCCGCTCCTGCCCACTCCACCCTCCCCATCCAACCCCCCCCCCGGCTCCCCTTCCCCCTGTGCTGGCTCCAGAGGCCCCTTCTTCCAGAGGTCATATCCGTGCCTGTTTGCCTCCCCCCACCCCACTTTTGCTGCCCTTTGTCCTGCTGTATTTTCCCCTTGGGCTCATCAACACGGGCATCGTGGGTAGGTTGGTCTATGCGCTTGATGTCTCCTTCGCTAGAGGGCAGGCCCCAAGAGGGTGAGGAGTGTGCTTTCTCCACTGGCTGCTCAGGCCTTGCAAAGGTGCCTGGCACATCGTAGGTGTTCAGAAACATTGAATGAAAAGCAAACGCACGAATGATTTGTGGGAAGAAGGATCACGGCGTTTAGCCCATGACCCTCATACCTCGGAGGTTATGGTTTTGGGGTGAATGAAGACCGGTGCCGGGCCGTGGGGATGGGCCTTCCCCAGGTACCATTGAGGGGCACCCATGGCTTTTAGCTTTTTTCTGCTCTCTTATAGGATTATGCTTTGAGAGCAGGGGTGCTCTGGGGCCCTAGGAAAGGTGAGGGAAGTCCCGGGGACAGGTGGCACCTGAGGGTTTGATGACACCCCATTTCCCCCCAGCACTTTTCTTTTCAGAGGTCTGAACTTGCATTTTCTGCATGTGTTACTGTATTTGCAGAGGCACGTTGTGAGAGTTCAGATGGGTTTCAAGCAGGGAAATGCATCAGGGTCCATTAGAAATGTACCGTGACAGCAGAAGGAAGGGGGTCATGTCATCGAGGTAATGAATGATGTATTAAAATGCAACAATGATCTGATGGAAGGCACTGAAATTCAGTTGGACTTATGGTCCTGAGAAACCAGCCTGTGCTGGTCTTAGCCTGGTCTTAGTGTGGTCTTAGCATGGTTTTAGCTGTCCTTGCAGTCTTAGCATGGTCTTAGTGGGGTCTTAGTGTTAGGAGTTCGTTGGATAGTCAGGGCCAGGGTTCCCAACAAGAAGATACGGAATCAGGACAGCGAAAATAGAACAGCACTGACATCCTGCTTTTCAGCCTTTGGAGAAATGACTTCTGCAAAACGTCCTAAAGTAAGACAATGAACCACAAAAGCATTTGTCAATATCGCAGGCAAGGGGACATTAAGACCTAAGCCCCCAGATGTCAGCAAAAAAAAAAAAAAAAAAAAAAAGACCGTCGGCATGTGGATATTAACCTAATAGGTAGACAGATACGTGACCAAAGCCCTGATTGGCATGACTCAGCACGCCCTGATTGCTTAAGAAAGTTCCACAAAAGAGCTCAAAAAAACCCCTAAACTTAGAAATGCCGGGAGCAACCCTCTCAAGCCCCCCCTCCCTCTCCAGGAGCTTTAAATTCTTGCTCAATAAACTTTGCTTTGCTGCCACCACTCTCTGTCTGTTCTACCCTCTTCATTCTTCCAAGTGGTGTGACCAAGAACCTGGGTACTGAGGGGACACGAAATCCTGGAACATTAGCCCGATCTTAGCCCGATCTTAGCAGCCTTAGCATGGCTTTAGTGTGGTCTTAGTATGGTCTTAGTGTGGTCTTAGCATGATCTTAGCAGTCAGCATGGTCTTAGTGTGGTATTAGCTCTCTTACTGTGTTCTCAGTATGGTTTTAGTATGGTCTTAGTGTGGGTCTTAGCTGTCTTAGCCCCTGCTTGTTTCAACACTTAATTATGTGGATTTTGGGGTAGTCTGTAGTTCTCATTTCTAGTGCTTGGCTTTGGTACACGCATGACCGTGGGAAACATATCTACAGACTTTTTCCTTCTTCAAAGACATGGAGTGCTGAGTAGTAAACCCTGAAAAGGCTTCTGTCAGCATTAATTATGTGGCTAGAGAAAATAAAAGAGCAAATTAGAGAATTAACACCAAACGAAAAGGACCCTGGTGTGGTCAAGCAACCAGTTTGCGATGTTCTTGCGTTTTGGCGTTGGGAAGCTTTTTCTCACTTTGCAAACAGAGTCAAACAATGGAAAGTTCAGGAACATTGTCTTTTTCTAATGCCATGCAAAATAGTATCAAACTTAAATTTTTTTGTGGTTATCCCATCAACAAGGTGCTATGTGCAACGTAGAATGCACATATGTAATTTGGAAATGTTTTGGAATTATTTTTAGACTTGAGTTGAAAGTAGGACAGTAACTTAAAAAAAAAAAAGCCACGACCAGGAGGGGCTGTGCAAACAATGTCAGCTTTTATTTGCACACTCTGTCAGTGCCTAATAACATGGTGATAATTAGCAGCGACATGTTTTGCAGAGAAAGGAGGGAAACCCAACACAGCCACACAAAATGAGGCAAAAACTCACATAAATACGCTAGGCAGAACAGAGCTCAACTTTATATTTATGTGTTTATAATATGCCATAGTTATTAATTTAACCCTGAGAGTAGTAATTCCAGTAGCAGCTGCCCCCAAATGAGCCTTCATTTATCAAGCTCAAAAAATATTTTCTCCTCTGGTGTGGAATGAAAAAAATAGGTGAAAGATAAACATGTCATTCTGGGCTATAAAAATATCATTGAGACTCATATTTAAAAATTTTTTTTACCTCTTGTGAGTCAGTATCTCTCTGTTTCTCTCCCTGTTTTTAGTAGAGTGGTCATTTTCTCCTTTTGGGCATCTGTTAAGCATCAGGCAGTGCATAGGCTGTTCTGAAAAAAAGAGAAAGTAATATTTGATCTGAAAGCAAGAGACGGCATCCAACAGATAAATAGAAAAATCTACAGAAATACATGGGGGGAGGGAAGCCGTTTACGACAGTGGAGGTGGGTGGACATGGCTAGGCAGTGGCTGGGTTGGCATTAGCGGTTTAAACTGTCCTGTTTTATTTTCTCTCTGTAAATAGTGTGGAAATGTATATTGATCTTTACATAGGAAATCTACAGAGGACTGGCTTAGTAAACATGTAATAGCAGGGTCATTGAGATCATTCATCTTCCTAAGGTGTAAATTGGATATTTTAGGAGTTAACATGAATTTCTTAAGCCTCGAAAATTGGTGAGAAGCCACTCCACTGACCTTCAGGAGTTGATAGGGAATGTGCCTTTCACCTGAGGAATTAGCTGACTCAAGGAAGGGCCATTACATCTTCAGAATACATGAACATCTAGATTGAGTCACGTAAATAACTCACTTCTTATAAGGTATAATTTAACAATTCCATTGCACAGCACACAATCGGCGATGGTGCTTGAGTGAAACGTTTGTGTTACTGTCTTCCGCCAATTCAGCTGTTACTGGGAATTTGCCCATAGTTAATTTTTTTGTGACTGAAATAGAGTTGCTTTGCCCTTTGTAAATTGCAAGTCATTTTTGAAGTTTTTGTCTGGTTTCTGTAGTAACTGCTTATGTTTCTTTTTTATGTGATGATGCAAATCACTGCTTTTCTTGACCTTTCTCACCTGTTGCTACCATAAACCATGACCAGAAGGGAAAAAACTCCTTTGTGTTAGTTTGCTTGCTTTTTGTGTGTGTGTTCTTGGTCTGCAAATTTGAGTTGCTATGGTTACAGGAAACTAGATTGGAGGGAGTCGGCTTATTGGTAAGGTGCAGCGCCTAGATTCTTTTGTGATGTTATTTTCTTCATAATGAGCTGGGAAAGTAGACTTTGTAAATGTTATAGGATTACTGGTGCACGGAAACTGACCATTTCGCAGATTAATTAGATTAAACCCCTTCTGTTAGCCAGAGGATTCCGTCATTGGTGGGGTAGCTTCATTAATTATAGAAGTTAATTATGGTGAATGGTTTGAAAAGTGAATTACAACAAGTGACCCTTTTTACTCATGGTTGCGTTCCTGGTGTTTATTCCACCGCTTCTCCTACCTAAAGGTATGGACGTGAAGAACATCTGGGGATTCTGTAGCGATGTGGATCCTGACTGTGGGACCAGGGTGAGGCCTGGGATTCTGCACTTCTAACGAGCTCCCAGGTGATGGTGATGTCGATGTCAGGGGTCTGGGGGCCCCACTTGGAGTAGCCAGGGTTATGCTGCGCGGAACTACAGAGCTGTTAAAAACCTTGGAGAAAATTCCTTGTTCTTCCTGCATAGATTTTAGTAAGCCGGCTAGGCAAAATTTCAGCTGAATCTCACTGTTGTTTATTTAGAAAAACACAGGGCAGTTATCAACACGGGTCGAAGAATTTGTTTTTCTACTGGTGCTGGGTTACATTGTATGTATATGTCATATGTGAATAGTGTGTATGAGCGGCGTGTGTGTATGTGTGTGAATGAGGTATGTGTATGTGATGTGTGTATGTGGTGTGAGTGTGATATATGTGTGTGGTGTGTGTGCGTGTGTGATGCATATGATTGGTGTGCGATGTGTGTGTGGTGTGTATGAGGGGCGTGTGTGTACGTGTGTGGTGTGAGTGTGGTATGTGTATGTTGCAGGGGTGTGTGGTGTGAGTGTGGTGTGTGATGTGAGTGTGGTGTGTGCGTGTTGGAGGGGCGTGTGCGGTGAGTGTGGTGTGTGCGTGTTGGAGGGGCGTGTGCGGTGCGTGTGGTGTGTGCGTGTTGGAGGTGCGTGTGCGGTGCGTGTGGTGTGTGCGTGTTGGAGGGGCGTGTGCGGTGCGTGTGGTGTGTGCGTGTTGGAGGGGCGTGTGCGGTGAGTGTGGTGTGTGCGTGTTGGAGGCGCGTGTGCGGTGCTTGTGGTTGTGCATGTTGGAGGGGCGTGTGGCGTGAGTGCTGTGTGCACGTGCGCACCTTCTGGAAGGCAGGGCTGAGGTCAGGTCGGGCCGTGCGTCCTCCGCGGCGCCTTGCGCGGGGTTTGACACAGAGCCGATGTTTCGTCGGTCAGGCGGCATCCAGTGTGTGAGAGCCGTGTTGCCCGAGCAGAGCGAGCTTGTGGGTGTGGCGCGGTCACACATCGCAGATAGCTCGCGCTAGGACAGCAGCCCGTGGGTGATAAGACACCAGCACTCCGGTCCCCAGTTCTGCGAGGCCCCGGGGAGCGCGTCTGAGGGAGCGGGGAGGATGACTTGCCCTCGCACCAGCACCGCTCGAGTCGTAGTGGACCTTTTTTGGCAGGTGAAGAAATGAAATTCCTATGATTAATTCATTTCAGATTTTATATCGCCATTATGTATTTTCTTTCCCTCTCTGTCTGATCAGTTGTTGCTCAGGAATCTGACCTGACAAGTAGCACCTTCCTGAGAGCTAGTGATTCTGGGTTATTGTCTGCAGGTATTTTATTTATTTATTTGAGAGAGACAGAGCGAGTGAGGGTAAGAGCGAGTGCGAGAGAGAGAGAAAGAGATAGAGAGCGCGTGCACAGAGGGAGAAGCAGAAGCAGGCTCCCCACTGAGCAGGGAGCCCCATGCGGGACTCGATCCCAGGACCCTAAGATCATGACCTGAGCCGAAGGCAGACGCCCAACCCACTGAGTCACCCAGGCACCCTCACCCCCACCCATGAACTTTTAAAGAAGTTTCTGCTCCATGTTTGGTTGCACGATGGACTAGTAGGTTCTGAGATGGTGTCCTCCCATGTACCGTGTGGGATGCACATCTCGTAACAGGAAGTTTTAGACGTCCATCCTTTGGAAGTTGGGGGGCAGGAAAGAAGGACTCCATTTTGTGGGGTGTGTGGAAGGAAGGATGGGCAGCCCTTGTGGCTTGTGGCTGTCGTCCCCTTGGCTGGGGCTCTGAGCGTAGAGCCTGCTGGCAGCCTCTGTGAGGACCGGCTGTGGAAGTGGTGGCCATCTCTTGAAGTATATGTCCTGCTCAGGTCTTGGGTTCCAGGCGAGCCCTCTTTGTCCTTGACCTGGGAAAGGCTGATTTAAGAGAGAAATTAAGTAGGAAATGCAGGCATACTGTGCAGCTATCAAGGGTTCGGTCCAGACCGCCACAATAAAGCGAATTTTGCAGTCAGCTGAGTCAAATGAAATTTTTGGTTTCACGGTGCATTTATAAGTTTTGTTTACACCATACTGTAGTCTATTAAGTGTGCAGTAATATGGCTAAAAATACTTTAATTAAGAGATATTTTATGGCTAAAAAATGCTAACCGTCACCTGAGCTCTTAGTGAGTCATAGTCACTGAGCACAGATAAATTAATAATCAGAAAGTTTGAAAATTTCGAGAATGACCAAAATGTGACACAGACACACAGAGTGAGCAAATGCTACTGGCAAAATGGTGCGAGGAGGCTTGCTGGATACAGTTGCCACAGACCTTCAGTTTGGACCAAGTGCGGGATCTGTGGAGCGCAGTCAAGTAAAGCCCAGTAACAGGAATACATGTGCCCTGGGAGAAGAGTGCCACGGAGGTCCCCTGAGCTTCTGTGGGGGCTTTCTGCACCCTTGTCTTGTACACGGCTTACCTCCCACTGTCCTGCCGTTTAGAGATGAGCAGATCACCTTGCATGTCACACTTGCTAGAGTTCCTGAGGTCAATGATAGGACTAGAAATCTGTAAGTAGCCACACCTGACGTTAAAAATAATATGTTCTCCTTCAGAGTGTTTACGCCATATTTTAAAAATTGAGTTAGAATTAAAATGTTTCTATTTCACATTATTTAAAAAACCCTGTTATAAATCTATGCATGTAGTGGATGTAATTTGAAATAAAATTTTCAGAGAAGAACATTTTGGAGTTTTATTGATTTTTTTAAGCTAAAATTTTGTATTGAGGCATTTACGGTTTTGTATTTCAATTTTGTGTACTAAGGATGAGTATAAATCTGTATCTGTAACTTTTCCTACAAGTGAATCTTTCCTCTTTTCTTACTTATTACTTATATTTCATTTCATTAGCTTCAACCCCTAGAATTTCTTTTGTGTGCCAATGCTAACTGTGGTAAGTAAAGAAAGGTTAGGATAGCACTTAAAAGCAATCATTCTGTACACCCAATTGTCTGGACCTGGCTCTGCCACTTACTAGCTGTGTGACATCGGGCAGGTGAGTTAGCCTCTCTGGGCTCACTTTCTTTATCTTTAAAATGCAAATCATGCTTATCCTTTATGAATTTTTTTTAAGATTCAATGAATGAGTGTATGAGTTAATGTAGGAAAGCACATAGAATTATGCCTGATGTATGCTATGTATGTTTGTGTTATCATTATTAATTATTGTCATCAACATTATTCATCTTATTAAACATTAACGAACACAGGTTACATAACATATTTTGGAGGAGGGGGACTCATTTCCTTTTGGAGCAGGAGTTATATTCTAATCAGTGTCATATATACTTTATAATTTCAATTAGTTGTCCCCTAACCTAATGACAATTATGTTATAACTTGGCATTAAGGTAAAAGCCAGAAACTTGAGTGGGATTCTGCATCTGATAGCTTTGTTCCAGGAACTGCAGGACAGGAGGGGTGCTCTGAGCAGAATGTATGTCTTCCGCCCTCCAGAGGTCACCGCAGAGTTGAAAAGATGAAGTTCTTGTTCCAGAAACAACTGAGGACCCTAGCTCCAGGACAGTGTGTCACCAAAGACAAGCAGAGCGATTTGAGGAGCAGGGACTTTTGCAATAACAGGATAAATGCCACCAGAAGGCTGTCCTGGGGGTCATGGAGAAGGGGGAGAGAGTTTGTGTGGTGGGCACAGGCTTTCAGATGCTCCTCAGCAGGTGGGGTGTGGGGACAGCTCAGCCATCAGCCAGAGCTGTGGGAGACCGGCTCCGGACCTTCTGTGTCTTCCCAGGAAGAAGCTGGGGGCTTCAGAGTGGGTCACACCAAAGTTGGTTGTTTCATTTGACCTTTGCTGAAATAACTTAAAATTAAAAATGGAAAATTTTATATTTGCTGACCTATTAATTAAAAATATGTTAATCAGCCCAGCAGTACCTTGAAGATAGCCAAGGGTCTGAGCTCAAATGTCCAATTACTTATTTTGCACCCAGAATAACCCATGATCACATTCAGGTGATTATTTTCCCTCTTACATCCCATGACTGTAATGTCTTTGGGCAGTGGGTTAATCAGTTTGACCGCACGGGCTGATGTTAAAGTAGCAAACTTTTAACTTTTTAAATTTGAGATATAAGACTAATTTCGAGTTGAGTTTGGCTGCTGTTACAAAAATACGATTTGAGCGTGGGAGGAACCCATTTTGAGGAATCTGCTTTTAAACTTTTCAACATCTCTGTTGTAAGAATGAAGGGATCACAGGATCCCATCCTGTAATTTTTCTCCAAGAGTTTCATAATGCACAGGGCTAATGTTTAAGTTCGAGCGGAATTTAAACTACCCAGGGGCACCTGGGTGACTCAGTTAGTTAAGCGCCTGCCTTCGGCTCAGGTCGTGATTTCAGGGTCCTGGGTTCGAGCCCTGTGTCAGGCTCCCTGCTCACAGGAAAGTCTGCTTCTCCCTCTCCCTCTGCCCCTCCCCTCTGCTCATGCTGTCTCTCTCTCTCTCCCAAATAAAGAAATAAATAAAAATCTTAAAAAAAAAATAAACTAGCCAAAGATTTCAAAACGCTGATCGTTATGAGGGATTCTTAGAAAGCATATATCTATTTGCAAAGGTGATCTGGGAGTAGTTTGGAGTGCTGGGTATTGCGGGGTAAACATCCACTGCTGTGTAGGCAGAACGGTGGACCAGTCCTGCTCCAGGCCCTGAAACCTGTGCGTGTCACTTGGCAGATGTGAGTAAGTGAAGAGTCCTGACATGGGAGATGATCCTGGGTTGTCCACGTGGGTTCCAGATGTCATCAACAGGAGGCCTTAGAAGAGAGCGGTGGCGGAAGTTGCTACAGTCAGAGAGGAGAAGGAGAAGGAGGTGGGGCAGAGAGATGTCAAGATGCTCCTGTTCTGTCCTGGAAGTAGGTCCCAGCCAGGGGATGCACGAACACAGCTCTGGATCCTGCAAAGGCAAGGGAAAGGATTCTCTTCTAGATCCTTCAGAGGGAGCATGGCCTTGCGGAGGTGTTGGTGTCATGGCAGAGAAACCCTTTTCAAATTTCTGACCTCCAGAAGTGCAAGGGAAGGACTTTGAGTTGTTTTAAGCCACCCAGTTTATGGTAATTGGTTACAGCAGTAATTGGTTTTGTAGGAAACTGACATGCCACTCCACCACTTAGTAAGCTTTTGGCCTGAGTGCCTTGTGTTTTTTAAAGGATGTGGAGAAAGGGGATCCCTCCTACATTGTTGGTGGGAATGCAAGTTGGTACAGCCACTCTGGAAAACAGTGTGGAGGTCCCTTAAAAAGTTAAAAATTGAGCTACCCTATGACCCAGCCATTGCACTACTGGGTATTTACCCCAATGATACAGACGTAGTGAAGAGAAGGGCCATATGCACCCCAATGTTCATAGCAGCAATGTCCACAATAGCTAAATCGTGGAAGGAGCCGAGATGCCCTTCAACAGATGACTGAATTAAGAAGTTGTGGTCCATATATACAATGGAATATTACTCAGCCATCAGAAAGAACGAGTTCTCAACATTTGCTGCAACATGGACGGCACTGGAGGAGATAATGCTAAGTGAAATAAGTCAAGCAGAGAAAGCCAATTACCATATGATTTCTCTCATCTATGGAACATAAGAACTAGGAAGATTGGTAGGAAAAGAAAGGGATAAAGAAAGGGGGTAATCAGAAGGGAGAATGAAGCATGAGAGACTAGGGACTCTGAGAAACAAACTGAGGGCTTCAGAGGGG
Organism: Ursus arctos; assembly: GCF_023065955.2. Lineage (NCBI taxonomy): Eukaryota > Metazoa > Chordata > Mammalia > Carnivora > Ursidae > Ursus > Ursus arctos. Next base: position 7,430,015 of record NW_026622819.1, on the reverse strand, counting down.
AGGGTGTGGGGGAATGGGATAGACTGGTGATGGGTAGTAAGGAGGGCACGTATTGCATGGTGCACTGGGTGTTATACACAACTCATGAATCATGGAACTTTACATCAGAAACCAGGGATGTACTGTATGGTGACTAACATAATATAAAAAAACATTAAAATAAAAAAAAATAACTATATAAAAAAAGAAGTAAAACGAATATCCCAAAGTATAAAAGGCTTGTATGAAACTGTAGTAGCTTTAGTGATTCAAAGGAAGAATTAAAATGCAAAAAAAAAAAAAAAAAATTTAGACATTGACTCTGGAGTATAGATTGGAAAAGCTGTGGGAATGGCTGGGACGGGTGATTCTTTACTTTCTTGGCATTTATGACACAGCTGTGTGCTGTACCATCTGTTTTGTGCGAGGAGCTGCTCCTGCCATGATGCTGTACAATCAAAGATGGTAAATTTTGCTGAGAACATGATGTCCTTCCCAGCCTTTCCTTCCTCTGCTCCCTCTCCTCCCGGACCAGATACGTGTTCTCAGTGGCTGAGGTTTTCTGGAAGATGACTCTATAGGGTGTGCATATTTTTTATTTGATTTGATTAAGATATTCTAGAAAGAATAGGAATTCATTTTTAAAGAAATTTGATGGAATGTCAAGGAGTTGACACCTTCTTGGATGAAACAGAGTGATCGAAGTCTCTCTGGCTTATTTATGTTTTTTTACCGTAAAGATAATGTAATTCTCCAGCTTAATGATGTTCTAAGAGTGAATCGTTCAAGTCCTCAAATTTCCTAAAACACACCTTTAACCGAGGGGACTGTGATCTTTCTTTCTTTCTTTCTTTCTTTCTTTCTTTCTTTCTTTCTTTCTTTCTTTCTTTCTTTCTTTCTTTCTCTCTCTCTCTTTCCCTTTCTTTCTTTCTTTCTTTCTTTCTTTCTTTCTTTCTTTCTTTCTTTTTTTCTTTCTTTCTTGTTCTCCAGATGGAAGATGGATTTTCCTAAAACATTTTGGTGGGAGAAGTCACATTGTCACCTTGACAACACTGGGCTTAATGTTAATCCTCACTTGCATATTTTTCTCTTGCATCTCATTTCGATGAACTAAGGCAGACAGTTTTTAGTACTTGAACTTGGCTTCATTTTATTCTTTGTTTTCATTAATGCTTCTCTTGCTTTGGCACAGAACCCTAGTTGATTCACAACACTCTAGGAAAAAATGCGTAATTACCGAAAAACTTTGACTGAAATTCAGGAAGCACAAGCAGGGGAACATATTTGTTCAGGTTTGGTTTATATGACTTTCAAAAATAGATTAAAATAATCAGCACCGAAACCAAATTGGTGCTTTCATTGAAAGGATTTGATTGTGAGTGGAGCAGAAAGAGATAGTGTCTAAGACTTCCTTTAATTTAAAACGCCCTAAAAGGAGAAGCAGACTGCATCACAGTGCTCCTGCTGGCAAGGGACCAGGGTCTTCTTGAGGTTTTTCCAGAATCCTGTACACAGTGTGGCAGAACTGAACGTGAACATTGCCTTTCAAATCCATTCTGTGTGCATTGAGACCACTCAGTTACTATGAACACCTAATTAAAAAAAAAAGAAAGAAAGAAAAAAAAAGGAAAGAAAAACAGGACTGGATTATGAATTGGAAGACCAGGATTTCTGCCTTTTGGATTCATCAGGATTCATCACTTCCTGCCCACGTGACTCTTGACAAGTCCCCTCAGTGCAGTAGGCTTCCAATTCTTCATTTGCACAGTAAGGATATCTGCCTTGCTTCCACTCAGGATTCTTTGGAGAGCTGAAAAATTTGGGATGTGGAAACAGTTCTTAAAATGTAATTTCATATAAAAAGAAATGCTTAATTATGAAGGTGTTTCGATTCTGCTGAAGTAAGATGAAAGTAAACTCTTTTCATACTTGTTTATTTTTTGGGCAGCATGGGGAAGGGTCAGTTCTGCTATTAAGCTGTGAAACAAGGGTGGCAGAGGGAGGCTAAGTCAGCCCCTGTTTCTTCCAGGAACCACGGGTGTGACTTCCTCTAACTTTCATGCCAGGAACCCAAGACTGAGGAATACCCCTTAGCCTTCATCCACGTCCATACAATGAGGAAGGTTTCCAGATTTTTCCCAACTTAAATCCCTGCCTAGGAGAGAACAAGGTGTCTGTGGAAAGAAGAACAAATGGGAAGAGAAATAACATTTTTGAAAAAGATTTATTTATTTATTTTAGAGAGAGAGACAGTATGAGCCAGGGGAGGGGTAGAGGGAAGGAGAGGATCTTAAGCAGACTCAACGCTGAGCCTGGAGCTTGGATGCGGGGCTTGATCCTAGGACCCTGGGACCATGACCTGAGCCAAAACCAAGAGTTGGACGCCCAACTGACTGAGCCGCCCAGGTGCTCTGAGAAACCACATTTTGATGGAAGATAGTGTTGTTTGCATTTGTGTTGCATACTGTGATCCAACATAATTGCCGTTCAGGTCATTGGATTCCTGGTTATTAGCAGGGAAATTTAGCTTTGTTTTTAGGTTATACCTGGGACACATGTACTGGACTAGAATATTTTCATGTTATGGAGCTGGGTGTTCTTGTGTTCTTTCATCAGGCTGTTGTCTCCAGTACATCAGAGATATTTTTCCTTTGGATTCTGAATAGTGAGAAATGATATTGCATAAGTAATTGAAACGTCAGAGAGTTTTCACCCTTGACATTGGCTCCTGAGTCAACCAGATAAAAAAGTTAGTTCAGTTGTAAAAAGAATGTGTCTCCTTGAGTTAGTGTAAACTGAGAACAAGACCTATTCCAATTTTATATCATAATGAGTAATGGAGATGAGAGGAATTAATCATTATTACCACATCAGAAGTCTCTTGAATGTGATACACTTCTGACTATCTGCAGGAGTATGTCGCACAGTGGGAAACCCAACTCTGATGGGCATCACCCCAAGAGTTAAGGAATCTATTATAATTATTTACTGTACATGAATTCCATAAGGCTTTGGATGAGTTCGTGAATTAAAGAGCCATCAACAGCAACTGAGAGAACTCAGAATATTCTATTTCCAGCTTTTAATATTGAAATGAGGAAGGACAGTATTTAATACTCATGGTCACAGACTGTGGAGTGACCTTTGAATGACTTAAGACAACAGCGGCTTCTGATTGTGTGTCTGTTGGAATTGGCATGGTGGACTGAATGGATTATGATTCAGTTTATTTGGCAGTTTTGTGTGTTTGTGTGTAATGATTGTCCTCAAAAATATGTTTCAAAATTGTTTAACTTGGTGTCTTGAATTGAGACCTGAAACTATATTGTGTAGCATTTGTGTCCTGAGGGATCGGAAGGATCGTCCTAGGTTGAAATCCTAGTTGGGAGGTAAATGGAAGGGATTCTGATGTATACGGATGCATGTAAAATACTGTAAACGTTGCATTAAGTTGGACGAAGGGTCTGAGGGATACATATAAAACCATACAATCCCATTTATTTCAACCATTAGCTATAAATGGAACAAGGCTAACAAAGATTCCTTCAAAATATCCCATAACCCAGAGATGGGATTCCTTTGCAACTGAAAGTACGAGAATCTTGTAAGGAAGCGTAAATGAGCAGTGACAAAGGACTTGAAAAAGCGAGTTTCTAAACCATGTTATTGACGTCCCAGTTGTTTGTGCTTACCAATGCAGAATTAAAACATCACATATGAATCATATGACATTGCCATTTTGTAGGTCAATATCTGTCCAGTATTGGAGAATTTATGTGTTCAGATTCACGTAATTCTTCCAACTCAAGCAACAGCCATTTATTACATTATTATCATCTGCCACAGCACGTGGGGTCCTGTAAATCCTCAGTGGCCCTTTGTTGCAGGAATGAATGAGACAGTAAATGAATGGAAGATGGAATGAGTGAACGAGTGTGAGTTTTGGGCCAGGCATTGTGCTGGAGGGTATGGGGGGTAAAATGGTACGGCTTCTTCTTCTTTTTTTTTTTTTTAAGACTTTATTTTTAAGTAATCCCACACCCAACGTGGGGCTCGAAGTCACAACCCCAGGATCAAAGGTCACATGCTCTACCAACTGAGCCAACCAGCCGCCCCTCTTAAGGCTTCCTTTAAATAGTTATTTTTGGATTTTATGGAATTAATTTTCTTTTTAATCATCCTGGTCCCTTGGGTGTTGCCTCCCCAGAGGGTCTGTTCCTGGATGTCCTATTGGAAAGAACCTATTGACATGCCCGTGAGAAATCTGCTGCTTCTCACTCTGCCTTTAGTTTCTTCCCCTCTCTTATCATATTTGAAATAATATGCTTTCTAGTATATATCTTGTTTTCTGTTTTCTCCAGTGAGGTCCATGATTGGAAGCACCTTGTCTTATTCAATAGTGTATTCATTTCTTGAATGAATAAATGGATCATCCGAAAAGAAGCCATCTAGTGAGATCTGCTGATTTGCCTAGAGGCTTACCCAGAAACTAAGTGTTAAGGTGAAGTTCTGACTTTTTGCAGAATTGGGGATATTAGAATGGTAAGGCCTTGGGCCCATGTGAGTGGACTGACCCCACAGTGCTGCAGGAATACTGGAGCTCTAGAACCAATGTTCGTTTATCGGACAGTTGTCTGTTGAATGCCTACTAAGGGCTAGGCACTGGATATCAGTGGATCATGGAAGAAATCTAAAAGTGGACTTCTCAAGTCTCCTCCTATTTCTCCTGTCATCAGTTGCCATGGTCATCTGCTTTTGCAGCTCTGGGGAGTGGTAGCAGGCTTCTGCTTACACCTACCTGATACCCTCTGCTTGGCCAGAATTGGTACGTGGTTGCAAGATGACTTGGCTTCTCTTTTCTTTTTTTCTTTCTTTTTTTTTTAAAGATTTTATTTATTTATTCGACAGAGATAGAGACAGCCAGCGAGAGAGGGAACACAAGCAGGGGGAGTGGGAGAGGAAGAAGCAGGCTCATAGCAGAGTAGCCTGATGTGGGGCTCGATCCCATAATGCCGGGATCACGCCCTGAGCCAAAGGCAGACGCTTAACCGCTATGCCACCCAGGCGCCCCTGGCTTCCCTTTTCTTTTCGAGGCATTGATTTCATTGCCACTCCATTCATTGTTGGACCCACAGGGGTTCTGATAAGCATCCTCTAGGGTTGTCAGTGAGACTCTGTCTTAAACCTTGGTTCTTCATTGTAATTCACTTTCCATTTGTTACATATCATTAAGCTCTTAGTCTGTAATATGTACCAGGAACATGGTGATGGACAAGACAGACATGGCTGTGGAATCTCACTGTACTTCCCTCATGCCAGTGAAGATGGGAAGTCATAAAAGTCACTGCAGTGAAGTGGGAGGAGGCTATGGAAAGTCCAGAAGGTTGTGGAGTATATACCTGGGGGAGGTGGTAATCAGGGGAGTTCAGGGAAGGCCTTACAAAGGAGGCTATTAAGGGGACACCAGGGAAGGTGAGGGCCTGGGTGGGCCGGTGGGAGAGGTTGTTCCAGAAAAAAGGAGCTGTGTTTTCAGGCCAGGGTGCAAGAAGGCTTGGGGCAGTGAAGAACTGGATGCCCTCTGTCTAGCCAGTATCGACCCCTCTGTCTGCGGTATGCCTCAGTGGGAGTTTTACAAACCACTGTTTTCGAAGCCTGGAGAATGGATTGGGGGAGGGCAAGATTGGATGCAGAGACCAGTGTGGGAGCCTCTTCAGTAGCCCAAGCCTGATATGATGGTGGCTGTTATTAGAGGCAACAGTGAGAGGGAAAGGGGTCCGTTTAACAGGAATTTAAGAGGCTCGGTGCATAGGATGCGGCAAGTGCTGGATGTGGTAAGAGGAGGGGCTTCATGATGAAGAGGGAGGTGACACTGGTTTCGTGCTTCATCTTTAGAAGAAGTGATACTCCATTCCCAGGTGAGAAACTGGAAAATGTGTGCTGTTGCTGGTGTTGGGGGTGGGGGATGAATTCAAATCTTTGGATTTTAAGACGACTCACAGTGACTCGTCTCTCCCCATTTGTGTCCGGGACCTCATAATCCTCTTCCGGAAGTGCTTCCCCACACTGCCTTTCTCATGTTTCCCTTTGTACTGGAAGAACAGCTTTCAGTGGTGGACACTTCTAGAATGGACCCCGAGTCCTGCCTGGGTCACCATACGGCAGTTACAGGGCCTGTTTCCTTCCTTTGTAGGCCGACCGAGAACTCAAGAATAGAGTGTTGATAGGTGTTGCATGAACTGTGGAAGCCAAGGAATGAGGAAAGAGCTCAGGAGTGCACCCTGTGAAAAGTAGTAAGCATCTGTAACTGTATCGTGTAGGAGGCGTGGAGAAGGAAAGAGCTCAGGAGCGCACCCTGTGAAAAGTAGTAAGCATCTGTAACTGTATCATGTAGGAGGCGTGGAAAAGGAAAGAGCTCAGGAGTGCACCCTGTGAAAAGTAGTAAGCATCTGTAACTGTATCATGTAGGAGGCGTGGAGAAGCACGTCTGACCAGGGGGCAGATGTGTTCCTGAACAAGGTGATGAAGGCATGCTGTAGGCAACACAAGATGGTGGCATTCGGGTGAACTGTGAACGAGAAGTCATACTGCGCCACATGGCATTGCTTTCTAAGACCGCGGACATCCCCTCTCTCTGAGGAACTGGTTAACGTGTAAATCTGCACCACGTATTGGTGACTCAAAGATAATGGAGATAGAGACCTTTGACTCTAGGGCGATGGTGAAAGAGCCATTGCTCCCTAATCAAAACTCGTGCTCTTTTGTTGCAGCAATAAAGCCTAATTAGATCTAATTGTGAAGGAACACACCCACATAACTTGTTAAAATTATTTTATTTCTAGTAAAATAACACCTATGCTACCTTACTAATTTCATCTCATCTCTAACAGGAATAGACATCGATTGTTCTATGAGAAAGTGACACCCATTTCTTATCAGTTGTAGCAAACTTAACAGTAAGATCAGCTTTTAATAAATACTCAGTAATTACTTAATTTTAGAGGTTATCTTGGCTCAGGCCCATGCTTCGGAGTAGTTGCAGAGAAGGGTTTTCTGTAGGAACCATGGCGATCTGGGAGGGCCTGTGGAATGAGGGGCATGAGGTCAGCATGGGGGGATACTCATGGAGTTGGAGGCTGATTGTGTTTTAGGACCTCAGAGCTGGGATCTGTTCTTCTGGAAGCTCGCCCTTGGCTTCCACTTGGAAAGATTTAGTTTTGATGGATTTCATCACCTTCTCAACATGCCTGCTTGCCATATTTGCCCACCATTAGTAAGGGCACAACAAACACACAGAGATTTCCCACCCCGGTAGCCTCTCATCCTTTATTTTGCTGCTGCAAGAGATGCAGGGCCTTTCCTTTCAACCCCGCCCAATGGGGTGTACTTTGTTGTGCATTAGACCTGGCCTCCTGCTTAAATGGGATTCTTAACAGTTGTCGCTTTAAAAACTGGGTCACGTAAGATTGTCTGATGATAGTTATTTACACCCCAAACCAAAGTTTTCAAAAAGAGACTTATATTAATGTTCTGTTTTAAAAAATTTTTTTGGGATGCCTGCGTGGCTCAGTCGGCTAAGAGGCTGCCTTCGGCTCAGGTCATGATCCCAGTGTGCTGGGATCGAGTCCCATGCCGGGCTCCTTGCTGAGTGGGGAGCCTGCCTCTCCCTCTGCCTGCTCTGCCTGCCACTCCCCCTGCTTGTGCTCTCTCTCTCTGACAAATAAATTATAAAATCTTCTAAAAAAATAAAAATAAAAAAATTATTAGAACTTTAAGTATTAATACATTTTATAACAGTTAAATGTAGATACGGACAAACTGAGGAGTCAGGTAATTTTAGCACCTTCTTAACCAGTGGTTTGAAGTTAAAACAGTATGTGTAGTCTGCTAAAGGAATGTCCTCATTACAGCTAATATAAAATTAAACTTTCACAGCTATATTGACCCTTGTCTAATGCTGGTTCCATCTTCAAATGATCCTAAAAGAAAGCCTGAATCATCTGGTCCCTTCTATTCTTTCCTCTGTCTGTAGCCATCATGTAAATTATTCTGGTTGGATGTGTTAATTTAATTACACTAGAAATTTTCTCATGAGGTCGAGAGCCCCTTCCCTCACCCACCGCGCCATTTCTCTCAATATCTCCTTACACTTTTTGGTTTTATTTTTGGGATGTTTCATCTGGCTCTGTCCTTGATGAATGTGGAGAAGAGCTGCGAGGGTGACAGTTAATCTGCTGGAGAAATTTCCAGTTGCTCATTTTGAGGCTCTTCTTATCACTGATCACTGAAATTTAAATCAGGAAGTCAAAGACAATGAAGAAAAGCATGCTCCCCAGCCAGGAGCCTGTGCTCTATCTTCTTGCAGCAATTAGAGAATAGACCACTGTCCTAGCTTTAGAAATCTGGTCTTCCCGTGGGGAGGATCTGCTGTCAGAGGCATTTGGGGTGCCATGGGCCAAAACGCTGCATCTCTGGGGTCCTCAGGGCTCAAGGGCTGGGGCTCTGTGTGTGGGGGCTCTGGCCCTCTGACTGCTCTGCTTTTCTGAGGAGGGCGATGGAGTAACTCTTCTCCAAGGGCTTCAGGGAAGTCAGGGGAGTAGAGGATGTTTAACGGTCTCCACTGTGTCATCAAAAAGCGTTTTGGTCTGTGTGCCTCCCCTACAAGGGGGATTTGAGGCTGTGATCGACCTGGCAGGCTCTTTCCTGTTCCCCCAAACAGTGAGGCTGTATCTGCGTCCTCCCCCTGGTAATTAGTGGAATAACTGATGGAACGAGGTTGTAATTTGAAAATTTGGGGGCTCCTGGGTGGCTCAGTAGTTAAGCATCTGCCTTCGGCTCAGGGCGTGATCCCGGAGTCCTGGGATCGAGCCCCGCATCGGGCTTCTCTGCTGGGAGCCTGCTTCTTCCTCTTCCACTCCCCCTGCTTGTGTTCCCTCTCTCGCTGGCTGTCTTTCTGTCAAATAAATAAATAAAATCTTAAAAAAAAAAAGAGAGAGAAATGTGAAGGAAAATTTAAAAAAAAGTTGCACTAAATAGATTTCTTCATTGGGAAAACCACATCCAGGGAGTGCTTTGTCGAAAGCGAGAAGCTTTGGTTTTTTGGGAACTAATGAAATGAGTGTGAGATCCAGGAGAGGAGGAGGAAAGTGGGCATCACATCCTTTCCCCTCATATTGGATGTTTCCAGAACACGCTTCCTCCAACAAGTTGTATTTTTCTGTCTGAACAGAAGATGAACAGTGAAGCCAGACTTTTCATTCTTCAGCATTATGAACTTTGTTGCAGTTTTTGTTGAGGAGAAATTACGAGGTGATGAATTTTGATTTCTGTCAAGAATGCAGTTACAAGAATGTGAGGATGGTGGGCATCAGGCTGTTACACCACGTAGAGGGGATTGGGAAAACAGAGAGGAAAGTCTAAGCCTTTGCACGAGGTCATAGGTTGAAAAACGAGGATAGGATAAAAAGGACACCCAACTAAATGTCCCTCATCATTCACTTGGCACCGTGATGTCTTGCACTGATGGCCTCAGTAGCAATATGGCGTCTCTGCTCAGGACCCACCAACGACAGAGCTTCCCATGGCTTGGCCCTAGGCCCCTGTTTGTCTTCATTCGCCGCTTCTCCCCTGCTTCATCCGCCAGCCCTGCTCACCACCATGCTCTTCCTTCAACTGCTAAGCGATGCCCATGGGTTTTGCCTTCCCTTCAGGAAGGATTCTGCTCCAACGTTACCAGCTCAGGAACATCATCGCTCTGTTTGATGTCACTCTGTCCCCTCACTGTCCTCTGTTCTTCTTCACACTTATTATCGCCTGCTGCTACATTCCATATCTGTATTTGTTGGTTTGTTCTCTGTTCCCTCTCCTGCATCCATCCCCCAGGAGAACGATGACTGTGTCCTGTGCCCACTGCCTCTTCGGGGCTGGCAGAAGTTTCTGGGAAGCATCACAGACTCCAGTGTGTCTAAAATGAGTACTGTGTTTGTAAGAATAAACATCTTTTGTGGAAACTGTATTCGTGAAAAATAAACATTTGTGTTTCCTTGGTTTAGTAACACTGGGGAAGATTGAAATTCATAATCTGCGACCACTTCGTTTCCCATACTAGTTAGCAATGGCTGCCTTTTCTTGAGCACTTTCTCTGTGCCCGACAGAACTCTGGACCCTTACTGTCTTGAATGATACCAAGTGTTGGGTTTCGAAGAAATCTGTGACTTGAAGTTCATCTTTGTCCCATGACAAGAAGCAGTTTTATACAACCCCTGGGCTCTAGGCAATGGACTTTGCTGTCCTTAGTCAAGAATGATGCCATTTTAAGAGTGGGACCGCAGTGCTGACTTTCATCCATTCCAAGGTATCCAGTGTTGCACGTATTCGACGTACACAGTTTGACGATGTTATTTACATCCATGGGGCTGGCCCCACGTGAACGTCAAACCACTCAAGGTTAGCCCCAGGAGGTGGGTGGCAAGTCCGCTCTGTGGCGTCTGGTAATGAAACAAAGCTGGGCGTCGTGAAGCCTGGCCCCCGTGTTGGCTCTGCAGTCCACCGATGGGAGCTTTGCATGGGATACAGGCTCCGAGGACACCAGCTCTCCCGTGCAGCACTGGCTTCACCCAACAGCTGTCTGTGTGTCCAAGAAATCACCTGGGTTTGGGCACCGGGACTGCTTTCGTGTTCCCTTTGCTGCCAGAGCCCTCCCTTCTGCCTTCGATGTCTCTCTGTTTTCCCGTGGAGGAGGGTGGCTCTCCCGCAGATGGGCACCAGGCACTGTGTTGGGGAAGCCTCTTCTTCATGGGGTGGGGATGCCGGGAGTGCCATTCTTCCTGCACCGAGTCCTGCAAATGGGCAAGAGCATTCAAACCACTTTGAATGCTCTCTCTCTTGCCCCCTTCTTTGTTTATTTCAATCTTGGAGAGGCTGGAGGTGCTGTTTCCGTTCACGGACAGTGCTATCCCAGTGACTCACGTATCTCCCACATTATTATCGTCTGGGCATGTACCGTATGGAAAGCACAGTGCGAAATGGTCAAGGGAATGTCTTCTCTGGAGGAAAACTCTGTACCCCTGATTTTAGTTGGGATTTAGTGTTCTAGCGTCCCTTTGGGAAACTATGCCGGGAATCAAAGACCCCAAAGAGATCTGCTCATCCCTGACACTCCCCTTTCCTTCCCCCTCCCATCTCTCCTTCTCCTCCCTTCTGTCTGCCCCTGAATCGAACACCCCCCACCCCCCAAGGGTTTTTCAGGATGGAGTGGCCCCTGTGTCCTCAGGCAGCATGTCTCTGGTGGATTTCCAAGACGTGCCCCGTTCCTCTCCTTGCAGTTGGGGACTGCAGCCCTGGGGCCTCCCACCAGGACTGTACTCTCTGGTTTCGCTGGGCCGGTGCCAAGGGACAAGCTCGGCACGCGTTCGCTGGTGCAGGAGCCGGCTGGCTGACACTTGAGGAAGCCGTGGAAACTGAGCCCGAGATGCAGCATGTGCAGAGGTCCTCGTGGCCGAGAGGGAGTCCAGGCCAGCTCTCTGCTATTTCTGGCACGCACTTTTACTGGGATGCTGTCAGTCCTGGCAGGCTTGGCATGGTACGGAGGCCTCCCTCACTTCGTATCGCATGTGCTCAGGAACGTGGCGGGCGCAGCCAGGCATTCTTACCTCGGGCCACATGGTGCCTCTGATACGCACATATTTCAAGGGGGATGATGTCTCACACGGAAGGACAACCGGGTCTGTGCTATGGAGAGGTGGCTGCTTCTGGGTAGATTTCTAAGTGTGCATGGACATTGTTCCTGTCCCCCCTCGTAACAGCTACGGAGCAATAAATTCTACCCTCCAGGAAATATTATCCATGTTCGATGCAGGGAGCTGTTACTTTTCTTCATTTCTCATTGCAGACCCTTCAGATGCAAAATATTGTCATTTTAGGTAAAAGGAAAAAAAAAGGTATTTAGGGGCGGAGAGTGAGCGTTTATTCGGAATGCTCCTGATTAGGTATTTGTTTATTTTGGTTTCTGTGGTGGCTTTGATCATTTTAAATACTGACCCTATGCCATGAAAAAAAAAATGTAGGTGCCTGAATTCTGTTACATGTTAAGTAATTCCAGTGGAATAATCCAGAAATTGAACAAGTTCCGTTTCCTATAGGTGGATTAACAGAAAGTTTTAAGTCTTCCTTTTGTAGAAAAGTTTAGAAAATGTTTAGTTGCATCTACCCGAAGGCTCAATTTATGGCAGATTAGCCATGGAAGACCTGTGTTATTGTCCTGTAGCAAGCTGTGTGTCCAGGGCTGGTGGGGTGCCCTTAGGGTGACCGTTGGGACCCAGGCTCCTTCTGTCCTTCCCTGAGCCATCCTTGGTGAGTGGCATTTGTCTGTATGCCCTGCTTGGCATGTGAAGGGTGCAAGAAGGCTGCTCCTGTCTCCTGCCGCTGAGCGCCTGTGTCCCAGCAGGAAGAGGGGAGGGTGGTGGTGTGAGGGCATGCTAGCCAGTTCCTCCTCTGGAAGAAATTCCTCAACTTCCCCCCAGTGCCTGCTGTTTACCTCCCACTGGCCAGAAACCATCGTGGGTGACTTGATGGCACGGGACAGGGAGCTGGCCCCCAACTGCCCTAGTGCAAAAATTGGGCGATGCTTGTATAGGGGAAGGCGGGAAGGGGTACTGGGGGGCAGCATCAGTGTCTGCTCCTGTTTGCAAACTTCCAGTTCCTCATGAGGCTTTTGGATGCTTTCCTTTGTCCACTTACAATTCCTTTTTTTATTCTGCACATAGAGAAGCACCCAGAAGAATGTGTGGCTGTGTCTATATACTTTATAATAGAGTATTTTATACACATATGGTTTCTCTCTCATTCAGACACATATACATATATTTTGATACTTGTCTTTAGAGTAAAAGATAATTTATTAGCAATTTAAATTTTCTCATATCAGCCTCCTACATTTGAAGATGTAAATATGCATGGCTTTTATTTTTCTATGGTATATTAAAATTTTAATAACAGGTTAGAGCTTAAGTTGTGTTAGTAAACATTTCAACACAGTTCTGTGAAACTGCTAATGTATTTTGTGAGTCAAACGTGTTTTAATTGGAGAAAACCAGTCTTATTTAGAAGGTTGCTAATTAATTTTTTCCATAGTCTTTGTATTATATCATCAGAAATATCAAGAAAATCAGTGTAAGAAATTCTAGTCTCACAGAGTGGCGATTAGATCAGTGTCTGGGTTTTTGCATAAGGGCAAGCATAGTTAATTCTTTTGTTAGGGATTTAGTTTGATGTTTGATGAGCAATTTAGCTTCTGAAGATATTGATGAAAGATTCTTATGGAGTAAAGATCCAGCTTAGAAGGGATGTGTTGGCCAGAGCCAAAAAGGCAGGGAGAGACCCATGTGGGAGCAAGTGTACTTGACCCTAGACCATGAACATGTGCGTCTCCTGAAACAAACAGTGTGGGTGCGGCCAGGCACTGACCACAGCCTGAAGCTCTGTGCGTAGGGTTGCCAGAGATAGCAAATGCATTAGTGTAAGTATGGCCCAATCATTGCAGGGATGCAGTTATATGAAGACATTGTTCATTGGTCATCCGATAAGCAAATTGAACTGGGGGTCTTGGATTTTATGTGGCTCCCACGACTTGGGGCACCTCTGTGTGGGCCATTGTGCTCAGTCAGCCTGAATTAGCCCAGTGTAGTCCCTGGTGGTAGAAGGATGGTGTCTGGATCAGTCGAGAGAAAATGAGTCTTCTTGGTTGTATAACAAAGTGCACTTGGATGAAAAATGCACACATCAAGAGCTACCATGATTAAACCTTTGGAATGTTTGGTGTTTGGCCAGAGAGCTCTTCACATGTGTCTTATGAGCAGAAGTTTCCTTATCATTTGGAAGGAATATGGCTTCAAAGGCCTCGTGGGGCTGGCATCTGCCCCACTGTCATGATGAATATGTGGCAAATCTACAAACGATCGAGTCTGAACCATGTGTTGCATTTAATAATGTATTATAATAACTGAATTGAGGATTAATCAAAACTTTATAAACTGGTGCTAAATTGACTCTAGCGATTTGCAACTGGCTCCGTGGTCGGCCCGTTGACAATAACTTATTGAAAAAAGTTGCAGTTTCTTAATTGCATATGTTGTGCTGTAGGGTGATGCAGGAGATATTAAAATATGAGTAACAGATGGATGCTTGCTGATGGAGCGTCACATCCCAAACATTTTCTCATTCTTGTTTTCCATTTATTTGTACACCTATTTCTGTAAAATATAACTTTCCTTTTTCCAGACACCACTAGCTTTGGCCTTTTCCTCATTTGCCTGCATTTTGTTATCTCAGTTTCTTCTTGCTACCTTCCTGTGCGATGGGAGAGTTTCTGTGCTCTGGAATCCATTTGGAGTTTGGTTTTTGTTCTAAGTGGGTGGAAGTTAATGATCAATAACTAAGTTGACTTTTAAGTCCAACACTTTTAAGATAATGACAATACTTGTGTATTGATGATGGTGTTTTTGTTACTTATCTGCTGTGGTATCTTTCGAGTGGTAAACAACTGAAGAATCCAAGTGTCCGTTCTGGACCATGAGATGCGAGGTCGGTTGTCAAACCTCATGCGCCCACACGAGCTTATTTGCAGGGTTTACTATGCATAAGACATTGACTGACATTTAGAGATTCAGGGGGTATTTCTCTGATTTCAAATAGCTTGCAGATATTGGGGGGAAGAGAAAACGTATCCGGACAATTAGATCAATGAGGCATTCTTCATGTTCCGTAGGGAGCAAGGCTGCTTCATGCCATTATTCATAGTTCAATTTCTGTGACTCTGTAGTGCGTTCAATACCAAATACACCCATCATTTCTATCCATTTCTTGCTTTTTCTTTTAATGTGGCATTTGATGACTTTCTTTTTAGTAGTGAAAAGTTGACTCAGGTGGGGATAGAAAGAGAATATAGAACCGACACTAAACTACTTGACGTTTTTCCTGAAAAATAATTGTTTTTCAGTTGCCTCGTAAAGGTTTGCCAAATTTTAAGAGTAGTAACACTTTGATTCTTGTGAAGTCTCCTGATGGTGGTGTACATGGGGCAGGCATCCATTTTTGGGACCAACTGGTATCCCGTCTCCCTTGCTCCCCACCAGGTGGCACCAGCAAAGCGGCAGTGTCCTTCCCACCCCAGGGAAGGGCTGGGACCTTTCTGAGCTTCTCTTCACGCCCACTGCTTTGCGTTTACTCATTAGATTGTGGCATTATCATAATTGCAGCGTGCTTACATTTTCATTATGTTCTTTTTAGCTCGCAGTAACTAATATATCTATTGATAGAGTGAGTTCTGTAATTGTTAATCATATACACAAAACAAATAGACAAAACACAGAACGAAACCACATGCTAACGTGCTCAACCCAACCCAGCCCAAACCGTGGTAGACATTGCCTTTTATGCTCATGGTTCAAGTCCAACGCCAGCATCCAGTCTTGGGTCTTCATGGCCCCAGGCCTGACCTGCTTATTGGGTCAGAGTTGGTTATTAGTACTCGGATGACACACCCACGGGAAATGAGCAGCCACAGAGAATATATGCTGACAGTTTTGGGATATGCGACCCATCTAGTGTTGCATGCTGTTTTGCTCCCCGGTGCCATATTGGGGGCCGAGCAATAGACCTTGTGAACCCCACATCTGCACAGTGGCCATGGCTTGGTGAGGATCCACATAGTCAGAGCTGAAGCATGACAACTCTGTCTTTTAAAATACTGTCTTTACTTCCAGAAAGATTTACTAAGGTTTCTAACATTTATTTCTGAACTGAAACAAAATATGGCAAGGTGTGTTGTAATTTTCTTAAAAGAGATGGGTGGATTGTGAAAGAAAGTCACATTCCTTTAGGGCGGCATTGGCCATATCTTAGAGTCTTTATGTTTGTTGATGATAATGGTGCCCTGAAGTGTGTTGTCGTGATTGTGCTGTTATTCTAGAAACTCTTTGGTATATAGGTAACACATACATCTTTTGAGTCTGGGCCCAGAATTTGTACTCTGAGGGCAATAATGGCGTCTAGTTTCAGGAAATGGTTTCTCAATTCTGGGTGAATGGGTGAGAGGTTTCATCAGGGCTAATTTTGTATCAAGCGTGGTGAGCTGTGTTGGCTGACAGCAGGAAGCTGAGGAACACTTGACTCCTGTTTCAGAGTATCCACCATCTGCCAGGGTCTGGAAGGAAATAACAGTACAGAGGCCAAGGCCAAGGCCAGGTACAGGAGCACTTTACTGGGCCTAACCTCTCCCTGCCAGTCCCCATTCCCCTCCACTTCCTCTCCTTCCACCCCTCACCTTCATCTGAAGCAAGAGTCAACATGGGTTGCTGGATCAGAGACTAGATCCCAAAGCAGGCCACGCTTTCTTCTTTCCCCATTTCCCTGCAAACCTCTGTCAGAATCTGGACCTGACCCCTTCACTGTGGAGGAAATGCCAACTCAAGAAAAAAGATCACCCCAGCCTACATAACAGAAGCCAATATGGGAGCGCTGAGGAGGACAAGCCAGGAACTCCCCAGTGCTCAGGACTTCCCTGGTGTAAGGGCTGACACTTGGCTTCTCGGGCTGTGTGAGTCCCGGCAGGCTGCCTGGTGTTCCTCTTGGTTCCAGAGAGGGGCGAGAGGGCCTGCGAGCCCGCTCCTCACCCTGATGACTCCTGCCCCTGTTTCTGCTTTCCCATCTCTTTACCTCTCTGACTTAATGGAAAAGACACACTTTCCTAGGACACAGTGAGGCATCTATTTCCTGGAACACACCTGTTCAAAACACCTTTAGAACTTCAGCACTCCCCTGCAGATTAGGAAGGATGGGAGGAGCTGGGAGTGTCCAGAGCCAGCCTCCCTCAGCTTCCTCCAGCCTCTGCCCCTTCTGGAGTGAGGAGGCAGGGCTGAGGGACTTTTGATGTGCCCAGGGCAGGTGTAAGGCGATCGTGAGTCTCCAGTGACAGGAGAAGGCTGAGAAGTGGTTCTCTCCAGCTACGCACGTTACATATTAGGTTTTTTATAATAGCAATAGGAAAATGTTTGTAGGCAATAGAAACAGCAAAAGCACGGAATTATACAATAATTTAAAAATCAGCTCTTTGGATGGCCTCTTTGTATTCAGTCCTGTTTCAAGCTTTGCCTGCCCTGGTTGTCCCTAACAATTAACATCCCACTGATCAAGTTAGAACACAATAGAGTGCCTCTGCCTTTGAGTGCTAGCCGAGAGTCAAACAGGCCGTGACACGATGAGGAAGGAGGGACCAAGTCTGACACAGACAGTTGTAGTGAGAAACTGATGAAGGCCAAGCAGCCCAGGGGTGACCAGCAGCAGCTTCCGAGAGAGAGGCTCAGGGCTGCATCACGGCTCCCCACTTATTTGCTGTGTGACCCTGGGCAAGAGACTGACTTCTCTGGCTCACCCCCCGATTCTGTAAAATGAGGACAAGAACAGCACATCCTTTTGGGCTCTTCTGAAGATGGATCGTCACCACCTGTAGCATGCTTAGAAGCCTGGTATTCTGAAGTGGCTGGGTGAATGATAGCGAACACAGCCTTTGCTGTGACCCTTCCTTCAAAGCTCTTTGTTACCAGAGTGTGCTGTGACACTCATCCCTAAGTCTCAAATACCATGAGGTGTGCCCTGTGATTGAGACGTCTGAGCTCTGGCTGCTTCCTCCATCATTGCTGCCCCACCAGACTTCATCCCGGAAGTAAGTGTGTCCAAACATGGTGGGCTCTGTCTTTGGAAATATCATGGGAAGGCAGCAAACCTCAAAATACGCAAGGCTTTATTATTATTTTTTTTTAAAAATTAAATAACAAGATACTTGAGCATAATGGTTTTTGAGGCAGCACGAACAATGGTGATGATTTTCTAGAGAAACCACTGATGTTAAATATCTCTGGGCTGGTTACCATTAGGAGCTTGTCATTCTCTGTCAAGTGTGGAAGCTGATTGTCTCCATATCATTTTGGCTTCACTGGCTCCAAGTATTTCAGAGAGAAATATCACATCCCTGTAAGTCTCTAATACACTGAGTTAAAGGGGAAAGAAAAATGGTACCATATGATACTCTCTTTAATAAGGCAGTGCATTTAGAAGACCATACCAGATTAACTAATTTAAAAGACAAATATTGGATTCGTATGCAAGGCTATTTTAAGGCCTTTTTATTCATGCATATTAAAACGCAAATGAGCAGTGATTATCTCAAATAGGCTGCAAGGAATATTGTCCTTCCTGGTAGCTGGTTACAGGGTGTGTGTGGTTTTATGGGCTTTAAAAATATCCTCTTGGACTAATCTGTAAATTAGGGAAAATGTATGCCCATCAAGAACAAGTGAAGAATCAAAGCAGTTCTTCTAAAGACCCAGCCTTCCTCAGGTAACTTGCCAAATACTCGGGGACAATGGTTTTGGCCTGACTACCAGCAGGCAGGCGGGCATGTTGAGGGGACAGAGCATAGGCTTCAGATTCTAACAACTCTGAATTTCACAGTTGACCTTGCCACTTACTAGCTGGTTAGATTGGACATTTTTCCAATGTGAAAAATGCATATAATAATATTTCTTTTGGCTGGGTTCACTGCAACTGCAGTGTTAGAGGGAGCTGCTTCAAAACAGTCATGGCCTTTGCGGACAGTCTAGATGGAAGTTTCTAGTGCTTCCTTATGGGATAAGCTTTAGTAATTATATTATCCTTAAGCTTCCTCTAAAATGCGTTTTAGCAAAGCATGCAATTAGACATTCTTCATTAACGGACTTTACTTTTTTGCTCAAAAGTTCATCGAAGAAATATTTATTGCCCCCTATGTTAGGGCAGCAAAAGCTGACCTTCCTCCGGAAGCTTTTATTCTAGTGTGTGTGTGGGTGAGGGAGGGGAAGCTGGTCATCAGTGAGTAAACAAATAAATACTCAGCATATCAAGAGAAAACAAATTCTGTGAAGAAAAGTTAAGGAGGCTAAGTTAAACCTTCTTAATTCTGGGGCGCCTGGGTGGCTCAGTCAGTTAAGCATCCGTCTTCGGCTCAGGTCATGAATCGAGCCCCACATTGGGCTCCCTGCTCAACAGAGAGCCTGCTTCTCCCTCTCTCGCCTCTGCTCCCCCTGCTTGTGTTCTCTCTCTCTCTGTCAGATAAATAAATAAGATCTTAAAAAAAAAAAGCCTTCTTAATTCTCTCTTCTCCCTTTGCCAGCACCGATGCTACCTGGGAAAATCCTGTGTTCCTAACTGTCCTCTTACCGAGAGGAAAAGGACACGGATGCTTTAACTGAATGAATTGTTGATATTTTTTGGTGGAAAAAAGTATTTGCATTGTGTAGGTTCAGAGTAACCACATTTGATTTTTGCCCCTGGGGAGTGTATTAGGGCAAGTATTGGGGACCGCTAAGCAATCTGGTGGCAGAAGTCTTTCTTTTGCCTATAAAACTGTGAAAGGATGGGACAGTGGAGCCGGTGTGGTCTTCCTACATAGCTTACTTCTAACACAATGGTAGATTCGTTCCCATTAGGCAAAGATATCTTGGGAGCAATCTTATAAGTCTTATTTACATATTTTTTTTTTTAAAGATTTTATTTATTTATTTGACAGAGAGAGACAGCCAGCGAGAGAGGGAACACAAGCAGGGGGAGTGGGAGAGGAAGAAGCAGGCTCATAGCGGAGGAGCCTGATGTGGGGCTCGATCCCACAACGCCGGGATCACGCCCTGAGCCAAAGGCAGACGCTTAACCGCTGTGCCACCCAGGCGCCCCTTATTTACATATTTCTCCCCCAGATTTCCCTCTTCCAAATTTGGTACAGTTTACAATGTGGGAGAATTTCAATTTTGACCAGATGTGGGTTCGAAGAGTTGAGAAGTGACGCATTTGGCACTCTGGCTCAGGCTGGCCTCTCCCACTTGGTGTCATGCTGCGTGCGGGACCCGCTCATCTCTGTCCTTGGAGCCACAGTGCCCTGAGTGGTCTGAGGGGTTCCTGTGTGGGGCGGGAGCAGAGCACCTGCTCTTACGTCGTCATTCTGGTGAAGACGCTCCCATGGACGTGACTTAGAGAAACCACGTGGATCAGCATGAGTTTTGCTAAGAAGGGAAACACTAGAGATGAAGCCCAAGGACACTCCCTTGTGGTGCTCTCTGTTGAAACCACCTCGCCACTAGAATCTCTTGGAAAGCCCCAGCTTTCCAAGCCCCATGAAGATGATCGTAAGATGCAAGTCTGTTAAATGGCCTCTTGGATTTTTACACGAGCTGACTTCCTTCAAACTGGACAGCTTCCTTTGGTATCAAAAATGATGCTTTTATAGAGAGACTGTGTGGCGCTTGGGTAGAAAATACATTTAGGGGCACCTGGCTGGCTCAGTCGGTAGAGCATGCGACTCTTGATCTCAGGTTTGTGAGTTCGAGCCCCACGTTGGGTGTGGAGTTTACTTAAAACTCCTTAAAAAAAAAAAAAAAGAAAGAAAGAAAATACATTTAAAACTAGATTGGCAGCTCTGGCGTTTTGGTGTAAAAACCAAGAATGTTTTGTGAACACCCACATCATTTCATTTTTAAGTATCAATGGGAATATATTGAGTTCCAAGGGAACACTGTCGAGAATGAAGGCTGCATTTTTGCTGACCAGCACTTTCTCATTTGGTCAACCTTATTTCCCTTGGTAAGGTATTGCTGTGCCCAGAAGAAAGGAGATACTATTTTTTTTCATCCTCAGTTTCTTCGCTCTTTTAAATAATTTTACATCCCTTATGCCATGGTCTGCATGCCTGTGTTCCCCCAGAATTCGTATGTTGAAATCCTGTCCTCCAAAAGTGATGATAGCAGGTGGGGCCTTCAGGATATGATTAGGCCATGAGGGTGGGATCTCTCCCTCCCCCACCTTGAATGGGATTAGTGCTTTTATAAAAGGGATCCCACAAAGCTCCCTGGCCTCTTCCACCATGTAAAGATACAGGGGGATTTCTGCATCCTGGAAGAGGGTTCTCACCCCACTGTGCTGGCACTCTGATTTTGGCTTCCAGCCTCCAGAACAGTCAGAAAAATATTCCTGTTTTTTCTAAGCCACCTGGTCTATGGTATTTTGTTACAGAAACCTTAGCAGATGAAGACACCGTAGGAAACACTGCATGTCTCAAACCAATTAGAAAGTCTAGAGGGTAGAGAACTGATTTGGGTTAGAATCTGATACTCTTCACCAGTTGGGCCTCCCATGTGGAAATGAGCCCCTAGTGCTAATCCTTTGCTTAGTTTCTATGAATAGAAATTGGTGGCAGTGGAATGCAGTCACTGGCTTTCTGTCAAAAACTGTGAAGGGTCTGGGGTTTGACCCTACTTGCAAGCTAATGGTTAACCTGCTACAGTTTCATGGATGCTGGCAGAAGCCATGAGACTCCTGGTTCAGAGACAGAGGACTTCATTTCTAGTAACACTGCAAGTGTTTGCACTGACTCCTGTTGCTGTCCCCCCAGACCCTAAGTCCCACAGGGATAGGCATGGAGGGCCCAGGTGAATTTTTATACGGGCGGTGGATGAGCCTCATGGCTGAGAAACTCCAAGTTTACGAACTCCATATTTTTGATAATGACTGCATGCAAATCCAACCAACGTTTGCTCCAGAAAGAGACATTCTCTTTTATTACATGCGACAGTGATCGAATATGCTCTCTGCTCTTGGACAGAGACACTCTCTCTGTCTTCCAAGACTTGTTATACAAACATCCTTGGAAAGATGGTTCAGAACAAACGTCGTCAGTGCCTCTGTTTTTAAGATGTTTAGAAACATGAGATACCCATGGTGGGTTATTTACTAACACTCACGTATATCCATCGACAGCCCTTCTTGGAATCTTAAAGGTTTGTGACTTTGTCCATTTTTGCCCTCTTTTTTGTTTTTTAAAGATTTATTTATTTGAAAGAGAGAGAGTACACAGCAGGGAGGGGCTGAGAGAGTCACAAGCAGACTCTGCACTGAGCATGGAGCCCGATGCAGGGCTCAATCTCATGACCTTGACACCACGACCTGAGCCGAAACCAAGAATCGGATGCTTTACCAACTGCAACCCCCAGGCTGCCCCCAGTTTTTCCCTCATGCAAATGATTATTCCTAACTTTAAAAATTAACTTACTTTTTAAAAAGATTTTATTTATTTATTTGAGGGAGAGAGAGAGAGAGAGAGCGCATGAGCGGGGGAGAGGCAGAAGGAGAGGGAGAAGCAGGATCCCCACTGAGCAGGGAGCCCGACACAGGGCTCGATCCCAGGACCTTGAGATATGACCTGAGCCAAAGGCAGATGCTTAAGCGACTGAGCCACCCAGGTGCCCCTAAAAATTAACGTCTTTCTTTGTTCTCCTCACACAGCTAACCATTCTCTTCTTGTCCTTCTACTACAGCGTATTATTTATTTCCTTTTTATTCACACCCAATGATATTTTTCTGATTTTCTTATTAGGCCATGAACGTCCAGAGGATATTCATGTCCAGTGTCTAGTACCATGCTTGCTACCTAGCAGGTTCATGCAAATAAACGTCTGCTGAATGAATTGATGAATAAATACATGGTAGATTCTTGTTAGCAAAAAGAGACATTTGGGATATCTACTGTTTCATTATATTATTAATTCAAAGGACAAGTAAAACAGGAATATTAGTAGAAAATTATTTTGAAACACTTGCAACTATATTTCAGCTACAAACCTTTAGTTGGACTTGTTAAGTTTTGAGAAATGGAGAGGTTCCGCTCCCATTATTGGTCCCATTCTGGTGATGTCACCTTGTCCTGCCCACCTTAAGGAGCATTGTCTACTCTGAGATGCTAGCCTTCTAATCTCTATTGATAATGGGGAGGGTGTGAAGACGTGGCATCGGGAACTATTTAAGACCAATGGGCTTACCCCACACTGCAAACACCTATGATACCAGCTTCTGCAGTCCATGACAGAGCCATGGTCCAGAGGCAAGCAGGGTAGTGATGAAACAGTTTCTTCTTCTTTTTTTTCTCTTATAATAATTTTTTTTAATGTAATGTTAGTCACCATACAGCATATCCTTAGTTTCTTTCTTCTAATGCATGTGCGACCTCCTACTGTACTTTATGCTTTACGTGCATTTCTTCCGTTTTCTCTGGGACTAAATCGTCAGCTAAAACCATAAGTAAGTACTCAGAAGAATCTTTGCAACTTGGGTTTATACTGTAGCTTTTGAATTGCATGGTGGAAATTTCTAGTAAGAAATAATTATTATATTTTCATGGTCAGATAACAAGTCACATATCTTCTACACATTAGCTGAAAAGCATAGAGATACGCAGAAATACCAACTAAGAAAATTACATTCAGAGTTTATTTCCTAGTTCTTGTAAGTAGAGTTTGGGTAAGATGTACAAATTGGTAATCAGTCAAATAGATTGATTTATTACTTACCTATTACTGTCCATTTTTAAATGTAAAAATACTAGTTTTTCTGTCAACTTTACAGATTTCTGAATATCCTTTGTCCCGGCTTGGACTGGCTCCGCTGTTCTCTCCTCACCCTCTTGAGGGCACATTCTGTGTCGTGTAGCTTGTCTTGAGGAAGTAATGTCGTTTGGCTGGTTACTCAGCTGCGTAAACTCCCTCACTGTGGGCTCAGTCTTATTCCCTCATATTCCAGCCTTTGCTACAGGCCCAGGCACTTACTAAAGAGGCAACAAATACATATTTAATGATGGAACACACAGATTCTATTTCTAGGCATGGTCCTTATTACAAATGTAGGCCTGAGTGTTTTTGCTTTGGGAGAGCGTGATGTTATGGGCAATAGAGCATCCTATAAGAGCCAGCTTCTCCGACCCAGAACATTCCCAGTTTCGGCTCATTTATTTGCTCTCCTGCGAGAAAGCTTCACCTGTAGCTTTTGAATTTGTTCTTTTGTGCTTTTGTTACCAGAGACTGCTGTCCTTGACCATGCCTACCTACTGATGCCTGGTAATGGTCATTTAATCCCTGACTCTGGGTAATTAATCATCTAGTACGGACTTCTGTGTATTTCAGGTATGATCAAAGGTATCACAGCCCCAAGCCAGAGAAGGAACACAGATATTCGTTTTACCTAAAATACTGGCAGCCTCAAAGGGAATAAAGGTTTGAAGCACTTCCATATAACCTACAACTACTTTGGTTTTGAGATAGGTCCATGCACACATAAGAACAAATCACTTCTTTTTCTACAATTCCTTGTTTTGAACCAGGATGAATATTTTCTTGTAAATAGTCAGTTCACCAGAATGTCTAAAGTAAAAAATGCCAAAGGGTGCATCTGTTATTTCTTAGAACTTAAACATTCTAACCAGATACTTTTGTTTTTATTTTACTTATTTATTTGAGAGAGAGAGAGAGAGAAGGAGAGAGAGGGAACACACAAGCTGAGAGGCAGAAGGAGAGGGAGAAGCAGGCTTCCTTCTGAGCAGGAAGCCGGATGTGGGACTTGATCCCAGGACCCCGAGATCATGACCTGAGCCGAAAGGCAGCCACTTAACCGACTGAGCCACCCAGGTACCCCTAACCAGATACTTCGGAAAGGATGACTTTTTGTATTCTCTTAAGTGTGCCTAATATGTGCTGATCTATAGGACAAAATCTTGGAAATATATCTTGCATAATGTCTAAAGTTAACACTGTGATATCTATTATTAACTGGCTGCAAACAGGAACATATCATATAACCTGCATTTTCTCATTTAAAAAGATGGCAATAATGATCTCACACAAGATGAAAAGTTAGAAAGATCAAGGAGATTTTGCAAACTCTGAATGTGACGTTAGTGGGGGCATGGGAGAAGCAGGAATTGGTGGAAACTGACTCCCTGAAGACCTAATAATAATCAGAGAGTCAGGCATGGGAGTCTGGGAGCGGAGCGGATCTGAAAGCCTCTCGGGAATCACCGTGGCTCATCGGCTAAGTTGGGGAACCACTGGATTAGCCCACCTCTACATCTACAGAGATTCTGTGCTCATCGAGTATCCAATCTTTGGAAACTCACTTGGAAAGCAGAAGGATTATATATAGAAGGAGTGGATTTTACTACTTTCATTTCATACTTGGTCAGTTTTAGAATGAATATTGTATTGCCTTTAAGTTCTCTTTCTGATTGTCCTGAGTTTGAGAATTTAAAGATGAACTTCTGTGTATCCTTTTGTCTTTCCCTTTGCCCCCATAAGAATGTGCCTTGAGATCAGGGTCTGTATCTTGAATTTCTTTTATTTATTATTATTGCTATAAAACCTGGCTCATTATGAAAAGGAAAGAGCTCTGTGGATAGTTGCTCATTTAATTTGGTTCTATTAAAAGGGAATAATTAAGCTCAGTCTTCATGGAGAATATGTGGACATACAGATTCAGATAAGAACGTGGCCCACTCACTTTTCAAAATGTATTTTTTCAAAAGATTTAACCAGAAATAGGCACAGTGTTTCGCACGTGCTTGCAATAGATAGTACCCGTTAAAGGTATGGTAACCTCACATCTGTCGCATCGAGCCCGGGCCCGTGGAGAGAGAAAATCAAAGGGATAATTTGTTGGCTCCCTGCTGGAAAACATTCTTTCAAACATTTTCATTTCTATAACGGTCCATTCTGAGCCGCTCCTGGCGAGTGTGTCCCCTCACGAGGTGCTGGTGTCATGCTGACATTGCGTCAAAGCTGCCATCCGGTTAGCACGTTACATACTTGTTTCCTGTGAGTCACAGACAGTGTAGCATGGGCAAAGCTCCTCGCAAAGACTTGGCACACAGTTCTAAGAAGAGAAAACACAATAATATCGACTTAACTTTGCTTATGTGTAACGGGGAGGGAAATAACGTTAATTCCATTATCAAGGGCTGTCAGGCCCTAATGAGATTTTTCCCTCCTTGTTCCCTTGTCTCCATGGCTTCTAGTTAGTTCTGTTTTATAAATAGAAAGACTGTACTGACATTGTCCCCATAGAAATAAAGAAGTTAATAATTAATTATTAATGCTACCAGGGGCGTCATTCTTGAGGAGTCATGCAGGAATCAAACTAGGCATGCGTGGGTGAGATAGAGAGGAAGCCATTTTGGAAAAAAAAAAAAGATGTGTAAGATTCTATAACTTTCTGAATAAACATTAATAGTGGTCATGACAGTGTGCTTTTTAATGTTTGTTTTATATATATTTATTAATTGATAGACTTTAGTTTTTAGGTTCACAGCAAAATTGTGCACAAAGTCCAGAGCACCCATATGCTCCTTGGTCCCCCTACTATGTACACACAGGCTCCCCTGCCATCAACATCCCACACCAGGGGGATACATTCGGTACAACTGGTGAGCCTCCTTTGATGAATCATTAACACCGAAAGGTCTGTTGTGTACATTCGGGCTCACGGTTGGTGTTGTACATTCTCTAGGTTTTGACAAATGTGTAATGATGTGTCTTGTCATTGTAACATCACACAGAATTGCTCCACTGCCCTACAAAATCCTATTTGCTCTTCCCTACACCCTAACCCATGGTAAGCACTCATCTTCTTATCATCTCCATAGTTTTGTCATTTCCAGAGTGTCATCTACTATAGTTAGAATCATACAGTATGTAGCCTTTGAAGTTTGGATTCTTTCACTCAGTAACATCCATTTAGGTTTCCTTTGAGTCTCTTTGGCTTGACAGCTCATTTTCTTTTTGCGCTGAGTAAGATTCCATTGTCTGGATGGACCACAGTTTATTTACCCATTCACCTGCTGAAGGACATCTTTGTTACCCCCGTGTTTTGCATATTATGAATGACCGTATGCCTTTAGAGGAAGTCTCTTTTATGCTGTTTCTTCTAAATAAAGATTTCTATAAAAATGAAAAGCAAATAGAATTAGGTTGTTGCAGACATCAAGGAGTCGGTGAGGAGAGCTTGAGTGTTGGGGAGGCCAAAGGGCATTGGATCATCTGATGTTCATTTCCCATGTGTTAACTTCTACCCCAGCTTGCAGTGAGTGTAAAGCCCAGTCTCCCCATTCAGGTAGTTAATGAGGTCTCTTTGAGGATTTCCCAAGAGTCCAGTAGAGTAATGATTAGACAAACACTCTCTGATGTTATGCAGATGTGCCTCTGAATCCCTGTGTCAGCACTTACCATTTGTGTGAAGTTAAGCATGTTTCTTAATTATCCTGAGCCTCAATTTTCTCTTCTAGAAAAGGTGTCAGTAATGCCTTACTGCTAATGCCTTAGTGGTAATTTCTTGCATAGAAAAAGTGGTCAGCGGGCAATTACTTTTCTCCATTGGACTTACTGCTTTCCCATTTATTAAGACATTTACTTATTATCTTGTTTATTCTTTTTCCCTTACAAAAATATGAGCCCCGTGGGAGCAGATATATTTATCTGACTTGTTACTGATGGGTCTTCAGTATCTCGAAAAGTGTCTGATACACTTAATAAAAGGCTGTTGAATGAATGAATAAACTTTCCAAATGAACTGATGGGCTTCATAGAAGCTACTGTGTGCCTTTTGTCTGTATTCCAGGAACACTGGCCACAGAGTTGCCAATGAAAACTGTGAATATTAGCAAGTGGTGTTTTCCCGTGAGTTGAGGACCACTACTAGCAAATCAATTAATTTTACTGTGGTTCCTTCTCTCAATAAATGCGTTGAATTAGGATCTCTACTTATGATTGCAGAACTATCGAATTTAGCCATAAGAAGTCAAGGCACCGTGCCCTTTTCTGATGGGCAAAAATCACAGTGGGAATAAATTTTTTTCTTCTCCTTTTTTATTATTTTTCTGGTTTAGAAAGAAAAGAAAAGAAAAGAAATATGAACCTGCCTTGAATCAGAGAATTTGACAATGCTTATTGTCTATTCATAAACTTTTACTTTTTTTCATAATTACCTGCGTTTGCATCTGTTCATGACTTTGAATTATATGTACAATCTGGGTATATAAATATAAAAGAACTTCAAAGGCCCTTTTGTGGGTGAAGTGGCTGCCCTGGTCAGAGTGCTGCGATGGGCTTCTCAGGTGAGGGAAACTGAGGCAAAGGGGTGTGGGATATGAGCACAGCCCCTTCAGACCGAAGCTGAATGGGAGGGTGTCATGAGCCAAGTGCTGGTCACGTGTGGTGGACCCCTAAGGAGGATGGCCTGTCACTGGCTTGGGACAGAAGACTCCCAAGTTTCTCTTTGTTGATCAGCCACAGGTTCTGACACCTCTGGTGTCCAAGCCACTTCACGAGACTGAGAAAGGATGGAGCCTTTGCTATATACTCTGCTTCTCTGGAAGGGGACAGAGGGAAAGGCAGGCGGTGGGCGGGTGACAGCGGGCAGCAGGAGCTTCGGGGTCAGACCGGCTGCCACTTCTTACCCGTTCTGAGGGAGAAGCTGGAAAAATGTCCAAGTTAAGGCTTGGGTGACACGGGAGGTTATCGTCGAGGACACTGTCCCCCGGGTGGCATAGCAGCCACAGGCCCCCACGGTCCCGTGGGGTCTGTGTAGGTTCTCCCTGCTGAGCAGCGGGACCCGGTGGACAGTGGTGGGATCAGGTGTCAGCATGAGGTCCCCGCGGGCGGGTTATTTTGGGAGCCGCGCATGACCCTCTGTGCCAGCCCGTGTGAGCGTAGGCTGAACGAGGGACGTGGTTATTTCTGTATTATACATGTGTTTGAATGGATGCTTTTGAGCTAAGCTATGATAGCCAAGGCCCAATTTTACTGTAAAAATTATTTTCACTCGGTGCTCTTCTTTTTTTTTTTTCTAATTCAGAGAAATTAATGATGGATCACATGAAAGAAGAAAATGATCTACTTTCCTATCTGACTCGTTTCTAAAAATCTGACTTGTAGTCTCCAAAAGCTGCATTGTAAGGATGGGGTTTTTCTTGTGTCAGTTTAAATAAGATGTATTCTGCTTGCCTTGTTTCTCTTCTCTGCTGTGGGGGACCTTTAAGGAATTCAAATTGGGCCTTTCTTAATGTTCTCAAATTGCCAACATAGCTCTTTTTTTTTTTAGCAAATGAGCAGAAGAAAGGTGACAATCCTATTTGTTAAGTGCATTTGTTTTGAAGAAATGTGCTCAGACATTTTACGTATGTTGGATTAATCTACGGACACGTTCTCACCAAGGAATTCAATTTGTTTGGAGAGCAGATGAGAATCATTCCCTCCTTTAATTATAAATCCCTCACATATCTATTTCAAATAGACTGTGCTGAATGGCTCACTTGTGTAGCTTTTCCATGATCACGTAGCGAGAAGAAGAGTGTCAATGACACCACAAGAGGGGTTGGGGGGGGGGGGCAAATGAAGTTCAACATGACCTAGCTAAAAATTGGATATCTTGAGTGGTGCTTGAAGGCACTGGATTTAAAGCAAATAACCACTTGGGTAGCCTAATAGAGAGAAATTTGTGCTTTGAATTGTAATGGGTGATAATGTTAGAAATAACGTCTCCATCAGTCTTCGGGGTTGTAACAGGGCTTCCCATCGGGAGCTGCTCCTGCCCTCCTCCAGTCTCTCCTTCAAGGGCCCTTTCATTCTTAAGTGTTAAATACCTACTTCGCTTTTCTATTCTGTTTGAATTGTTTTCAACATGCTATTTGAAGAGTGGTTTTCCTCAAAATTTCTGATACTCAAATTGGAGCTGACAGACCAGACATATTCGTCATGTAATCTGCAATTTCTAGCACGTTCCATACAGTGGTGGCAAAATGCATTCACCACTGTCCTGCAGGTCCCCCGGCTCTCTTCCCAATGGCGGTTTCTCCATCACCTTCCGTCTCACCAGACAGAGGGCCTGTGTCCTAGGAGGGCCAGTTCAGGTATATGTTTTATGAAAGTCTGGGGTTGTGTTCTTTTTTGCACAGTTTTAATTACAATTAAAGAAATTCTTATATTCTGGGCTGAGCATAGCACCTGCCATTTGGTAAGATCTCTGGACAAGTTTTGTGAAAAAGCTAACATTTTGGGCTTTTTTCCCCCCAAATTTTCTTTTGAACTGAAGGAAACCTGTTTTGTGCAGGTCACAGCCTTTCTATGGTAATGTCTCAATGCTATCAGCTAGAAATGCCTGGGTCACCCACCTGGGCCCCCTGAGCTTCCTAAAGACATCTCGCCTTTCCAAACCAAGACTGGACCAGCCCTTCTGGCTCCTATTGTGATTGCAGGATGCCCTCCAGCAACAACCACCAGGAAACTTTCAAAAAACAGAGGTTGATTTCTTACAAGGGGAAATTACGCAGCACCCCTGGGGCCAAATGGTGAGGTCATGGGTAGACAGAGATCATGTGGGCCTAGGGTCCTGCTTTTACTGGGGTCCAGGGTGGTTGCCTAGGCTCACAGGGGCTCACTCTTTATCGGTGAATTTAAAGCATAAGAGAAGGGAATTTAAAGTGTGGGAAGAGAAATGACGAGTGGTCCAAATTGTAATTGAAATCACAAAGGACCCTGCCTGGGGGAAGGTGGCTGGCTCATGATCTACTTGTGTGGCTGGTAGTGTGTGTTTATTCGAGGTAGTCCTCTTGGAGGTGGATCCCTGGGCAATCAAAGCTCACTGTCAGGGCTTGCACTGCAAACCCGTTGCTGTTCCCTTAATTCTGCATTCAAATCTGGCTTTTTCTAGTTGGGCAGAAGCTGCTG
This sequence comes from Ursus arctos, assembly GCF_023065955.2. NCBI lineage: Eukaryota > Metazoa > Chordata > Mammalia > Carnivora > Ursidae > Ursus > Ursus arctos. The sequence continues at coordinate 7,399,419 of NW_026622819.1, read as the reverse complement.
ATGGACAGACACTCTTTGGATGTAATGTCTGTATGTGTCACCTGCCTGTTTGGATCTCAGGAAAGCCTGTAGGAAGATGGTGCGTGAGCCCTGCCCGAGATTTCAGGTTGTTCACAGTGGGCTGATCACCATGAAAATATTAAGTGGTTTCTCACTGGAGCTAAAGGCAAAATACATAACAACCAGAAACACCAACCAGTGAACATTTCAAAAAAGATGCTTTTTACAAACAAGTCTTTGTTGAGGTACAATGCGGAAGACACAAGAGGATAGTTCATACTAAAATGTATTTAATTCAGAAGGAATTTCATAGACGTCTAACATTATCTTTGCACAGTTTTTTAAATGGATGGTGGATTTCGAAGAGACCTAAATATCTTTCTGTTTGCAGAAAAGACCCTAAAATGGCCAAATTTTATTCCAGAATATAATGAGTAAATATTGTACATAAATACTTACGATCAGGAGGCAACAAGCACCGCGGTAAAGAGCGTAGACCCGGGTGGTTTAGGAACTGAGTTAACTTGAGCACCTCGAATGCAGGTATGTGCAGGCATCTGCCCCACATGGATGATGGCATTCGACAGACGCAGGGTTGATATTAGTCATTGATTTTCCTGGGCAGTAATGAATAATGTTGCAAAGAGCGGAATATAGTCACAGTAGAATACGATAGACCAAGACAGTCTTTCACAACAAACTTACCCGTGAGAGGCAGTGGATTGCATCTGAGTCATTGTATAAATGCTGCTTATACGGCATGCAAGATATAAAATTACCCGTGGTGCCATCTGGGAGCTCGGTCACTCGTCATCTCAGTCCACCTGCAGATGGAGATGCCCATCGAGGGAGGATTAGCCTGTCCAAGGGAGCACGGAAGAGCAGGCGATTCAAGCCAAAGTGGGGATGGAACAGACTCCCAGCTGAGCATTTGGTGGCGCTTTCCTGCGTTACCGAAGCAGAACACGACTCCAGAGGCCACGAGAGGAATGTGGGAGGTAACCCATTTCCTCCCACTCAAGGTGGGAAAAAGACAAGGAGGCTGGCTGCCCCAGTGTGGTCTAGTGCTAGACTAGAGGTTTCAGGCAGTGCGGTTCGATGAAAAAGAAGATAAGAAAATATGAAGATATAAAATCAATCCATGTTTTTGGCCCCTAAACACAAGTTAATCAAGTGTAAGTATCAGAAGAAGTAAGAATTTAGTCAGGTTACAAGTTACACAATAAAGAGTCAACAATTTCATGTCTACCATCAAAACCTGGTTAATAATATAACAATGTAATGTGATTCCATTCGTGACGGCAGCAAAAATACAAAACATCTAGGAGTGTGGGAGCCGTGTAGCTCTTTGGTGCTGCCTTAACTTTTTTTTTTTTTAAGATTTTATTTATTATTTATTTGACAGAGAGAGAGAGCATAAGTAGGCAGAGTGGCAGGCAGAGGGAAGGGGGAAGCGGGCTCCCTGCTGAGCAGGGAGCCCGACGTGGCGCTTGATCCCAGGCTCCCGGGACCATGACCTGAAGGCAGACACTTAACCGGCTGAGCCACCCAGGTGCCCCCAAGAGCCTCCTTATGTTGATGTTGGTTGACCTGAGTTTCTTGGTCCTTAGATTGTCTTGAGAGGCTGCAGTCTCTTATCTGTGGCTTTTTCGTGATTGGAGTTCAGTGATGGAAGAGGACGTGGTGGGCACATGGCTGGTCCTCTTCTGGTGCCTCCTTGGTGTTAGCAGTCATTCAGGGCACCCCCTGCTTCTTCTGCCCCAGTGCTCACACCGGTGGTTCTCTGGGGGGAGCAGGCACTCTGGCTGCTTGACCCAGGATGGGGGGAGCAGGCACCATTGGTTAGTGGTTCTGAATGGGGTTCCCCAGGTAATCCCCATGGATTTTGCTTTTCTTGCTCATTGCCTCTGTTGCTTCTGAACTTGGAGCAGCTCTGGAGGCACCATGGTGTTTACCAGCAATCTTTTTAGTTTATATTTGAAGCTGTGGTTTCTTTGTGTAGATGAGCTGGTTTCCTTCCGGTCTTTCAGGGATTCCTCAAGATTTCTGGCCCACATGGTAGTTTCTCCATGTCTTCCAGCACTTCCCTGAACATTTTTTTTTTAATTAAAAAAAATTTTTTTTTTTTTAAAGATTTTATTTATTTATTTGACAGAGAGACAGCCAGTGAGAGAGGGAACACAAGCAGGGGGAGTGGGAGAGGAAGAAGCAGGCTCCCAGCGGAGGAGCCTGATGTGGGGCTCGATCCCGGAATGCCAGGATCACGCCCTGAGCCGAAGGCAGACACTTAACGACTGCGCCACCTAGGCGCCCCTAAAAAAATTTTTTTAAAAAGATTTTATTTATTTTTTTGAGAGAGTGAGTGCACACAGGAGCAGGGGGAGGGGCAGAGGGAGAGGGAGGAGCCTAATGTGATTCGGGGCTCATGATACAGAGCTTGATCCCAGGACCCCGAGATCATGACATAAGCAGAAGGGAAACACTTCACTGACTGAGCCACCCAGGCACGCCCCAATACTTTCTTTTAAATGCAACCATCCTTTGTGATTTCCAGGGTCCAAGGATGGGAAGAGGAACCAGGTTCATGTGCTCAGATGGCATCTTGGCCCCACCCTGGATCAGGACCCCGGATTATACAAGGGTTCACACAGCTTCCCGAGGCTAGAGTTGCCAGATAAAATATATGGTGCCCATCTGAATGTGCACAGATAAACAGTGCATAATCGTGTCAGCATAAATCTGTCCTGTATTTACCCCTCACCCAAAAGTATCCACTGTTCATCTGAAATTTACATTTAACCTTAAAAGCTCTGTGCTGTTCATCTGCAATTCAGATTCACTTGCCACATCCTGTATTTTTATTTGCTAAATCTGGCAACCCTACCCCTGGTGTCTGGTGTACAGAAGCCACACTGCCTCTGGGGCTGCATGTGTGATGCAGGGAGGGGAGGAGAGAATGACCGACACTCTAGGGACCCTGCAGCATGGGCTCCCTAGAGCCCGAATACTGCCGATGCATTAGTACCATCCACCTCGGGAGCTGGGTCAAATGAAATGGTAGCTGAACTGAAATTGACATACCTGGTATCCATCAGGTGCTTTCTTTTTTTTTTTTTTTTTAAGATTTTATTTATTTATTCGACAGAGATAGAGACAGCCAGCGAGAGAGGGAACACAAGCAGGGGGAGTGGGAGAGGAAGAAGCAGGCTCATAGCGGAGGAGCCTGATGTGGGGCTCGATCCCAGAACGCCAGGATCACGCCCTGAGCCGAAGGCAGACGCCTAACCGCTGTGCCACCCAGGCGCCCCCATCAGGTGCTTTCTTAATGCCAACTTCCTCATTATCTGAGTTCTTTCGGGCTCCTATAACAAAGCACCATGCCGTGCTAGGTGGCTTATAAACAACAGAAATTTCTCACAGTTCTAGAGCCTGGAAAGTCCAAGATTAAGGCGCTGGCAGATTTGGTGCCAGGGAAAAGCCCGAGTTCTGGAACCAGACAAAACTGTTCTGTTTATGGACAGCCCTTACTCACGGTTTCTGCAAATGGCAGAGAGAGGCTGAGCGGTCTCACGGGAACCTTTTCTGTATGGCCTAAGCCCACTCCTGAGGGCTCCCCCTCAGGACCAGATCCCCTCCAAAGGCCCTGCCTCCCAATACCATCACCCTGGGGGTTAGGCTCCAACAAATGAATTTGATGAGGAGGGGACACAAACATTCAAACCCGAGCAATAATTAACTATATGAATGATCCAAATAACACGTAACAGTGAATAAATGAATTTCTAGCAAGAAATATGCCAATATATAAAAATAAATGTGATCATTTCAAATGTGATACCATAAAGTCTACTGATGTATTTCTACTACTTTGCTTGAAATGTGAAATAATTCTCCCACAGTATTATTAAAGCGTGCTCTTTAATGACAGCTCTTTTAGTGTTTTCGCTTAGTCATTAACTTCAAAGATAGTGGATGTTGACTGTGTCAGCCAACTCCTTGCTTGTGGCCTCCTGATGATACGCTAAGTAAGAGGCAATGTGTTACTGATGCAGAGATCACATATTTTTTATGTTTTTCTGACTGTGGGAGGCCAGTGAAACGATATTAGGGGCTAATTATTGTTGACATATTTGTCAAGTAATTATAAAAACCACGAACATGGCTTTCCTTTTTCTCGAGCAAAGGAACATGGAGCAGCACGTGCTTTGCCTTCATCTTTGGAAAAAAATTTCTTATGAAATTGCCTGCATTTGAATGGTTTCAAGTTGCAAATCTGTTCCTTTTTCTTTCTGAAAAGTCTGTGAATATTCATAATTTCCAGTTTTCAGCTGTTCAGGGGAACAAGTTCATTCTCTCTTTTCCTTATTATTCTCAGGTGACAGAATTTTGATTCGGTCCTTCCTGGGACTCGCGCCTTGCCGAGGATGATTTTGTGAATAAAGAATTGGCTCCCAGGAACTGTCACGCGTTGAGTCCTGTTTCTTCCTATCTGTTCCTGCGCATGCTGGCAATACGGTCCATGTCGGCTGAAGCCATACTGGCCCTTGACATTATCTGTATCTTTAATAGATTTTTATTCTCTGTCTGATTCCTCTACAGCTGCTTCCTTCCTTCCCCCAAGTCTGTGAATATTTATTTATTTATATTTAACTGCACTCATTTTGTAACTGAAGCTTTGTAGTCATTGGGTCTGATTTACTTTTCTCTTCTGAACCTTTTGATACAGGAGAATGTAATTTAAGGGCGTGGCTAGTGCACACCTGGGTGAGGGGACACCTGGAGGTAAAGAGAAGGAACACTGAGAATTCTTACTGCAGCATTTTCAGCTAACTTTATTTAAGTGGTTGCTAATTTACTCATCTGTGTAAATTATAATAACCTTTTTGTCCTTCGGGACTTGTTTTTGATACATAGTATCAAGTCTGTAAGGGTACTGCTTACTTTGTTTTGCACTCAGAGCTTTGTTCAGGCTTTTGATATGGATATGTTCTGGTTTCATTCATTTACTGCTTCCTGTTAGCTCTGTCATCTGGCAAGTCACTCCTTTAAACATGCCTGGAAACCAGGGCCTGGGTTTCCAGGTAGCTTATGAGGATAGGAGTAAGGACCTTTGCCTTCCTGAGAAGTTGAGAGAAGAGTGTGAGAGAGATGGAGGGGGGAGGAAAGAGGATGGGAGCCGAGCTGGGAGGGAGACCAGAGTTGGGGAGGAGGACAGGAGAAAGAAGGGGGGAGGATGGAGGGAGAGGTGGAGGGAGGCTGAGGAGTCTCGGAATGAGAAGGTGAACCGCCTTTGTCCATAAAGGGCATTACTAAAGTGCTTCTGAATCCGAATTAGTGGCATGATAATTTCATGCAATATTTAATACAATAGGGTCACTACAGGAAAAAAAAAAAAAAAAAAAGAAGAAAAAAAAAAGAAAGGTCAGGGAGAGAAAGGGAAGAGGAAGTGAAACATACACTAGAAAGGACTTGCTTAGGTTGTAAGTGACTAAAAAAAAAAGTACAAACAGTACTTTGAAGTTGGGGTTTCAAGTTAATATGTGCTCTTCATGAATTTTTAAATTCCTAAGAATTTTATAAAGGCAAATGGAAAGAGATAAAGGAAAGAGGCTCCCTTAATTTCCTAGAATAAATGATCATTATAGCCCCCTGTCCTGAAGTCCAGTTGAAGCCCCTTGCAGAGCAAATCCCAAACAAGGGAGGTGGGTTTCAGGGCCCCGCCAACTGTGTGCACCTCTGCCCATCTCTCTGTTCATTGGCAGCCTTTGGTAGCATGGACATTGGCTCTCCAGCAGTCACGTTATGAAACGTTGACCAGCACACACTGGATGCCCCCATGCCCTTCTAGTGACCAGTATCCACGTTGCTTGTTACTGGATCCCCCGATGGGCCATTTTTCCTTTTACCTCCCTCTCATCCGGAATGTCAGCCCCTAGGGATGCCCACTCCAGGTTGTGTCTTGCGCTCTCAATCAAAATTTATTTGCCCCGAGTTCTTTTCTTGTAAGCAGCTGGACTGCCTTAGAGGATCTCCAGTTCCCTTGATAGGACTCCCTGTGCTTGCATTGAATTAGTAGGATATTTTTCCTACTAATTGTGGCACATGGGAAAACATGGCAAGATGGTCTGGACCTTCCAGAGCCTGGTCTCTCCATGACCGAGGTGGAGGTAATGTGAGGTCCCGCTCAGCCTCAGGTCACAGCACCTGACCTCTGCATCTTCCTGTGTATGCCACTGGCCTTAGCGATCACAACCATAGCACATTCAAGGACAAGAGAAAAATAACGTTTGGGTTGACAAAGGTAATTTTGGGGCCAGTGAAATTTCATGAGGAGCAGAGACTATGTTTTGTTGACTGAGCCATCAGTTCAATTTCGGTGAAACAGAATGGCTTGGAAATGTGATTTCCATTTTGTGCCTTCCACAGGCGCATTTGATTGACCCTCGTCCCCAGGGAGGCTGAAATAGATGTGTCTATGCATTAGGATCTTTCACTGGGATGGGGGCTGCGGGCTGTGCGGGGCTGTGCTCTTTGTTTAGATGGGAGGACGAGTCAGTGATAAAAGGCACCTCCTCACCGGAGCCTTGTGTGTGGCCTCTCGGTGAGCCCCAGGTCTCTGTGGACATCTGGCCTTCTGGAACCTCAGAGCTCGCGGGCACCTCTGTTATGATTAAATCTGGCCTCTAAACAAATGAGTGGAACTGAAAGAAAGGTCAGGGAGAGAAAGGGAAGAGGAAGTGAAACATACACTAGAAAGGACTTGCTTAGGTTGTAAGTGACTAAAAAAAAAGAAAAGAAAAGAAAAGAAAAATCGCTCAATCTCTAACAGTTTAAGCGGAAATCTGTGAGCAAAGTGTACACAGGAATCATCTTGCGTGTATTATACCAGATGTGTATCTCATATGGCGCTTTTCAGTCTCTTAGTGGTTAGGATTGTTCATCTCTAAACGGTAATGAACTGTGCCTGCCCACGGGTCAGTGGATCTAAATTTTACCTGGTGTGATTCATCCTGTCTTGCCCTGGATTGAGGATGGAAGGTTAGGAAGGAGCGGAGGGCTGACGCGTCTAATTGACACACTTGTCGTGCGTCTCTCTGTTTCCCCGGAGGGAGGGAGGTAGTTATCAGTCCGCTCTGCTTCTGAGCTGGTTTTTCCCCTCCTTCACAGGCTGGAGGACCACTTGAGCCTCACATCTTCCAGCTGAAAGCAATAGGAGCAGATTTGCGATGTACAATTTCCCTGATTAATTGAAGAATACACATGGCTTATTCATACTCACAAAAGCAGGGTTGCCACCAAAACCGAATCTAATTGGCTAAATAAATAACCCTCAGGTTTTATTGCCTGCAGCCTTTCCTTTATTGAATTATTAATGCTGTGTCCCCCTCCAGATCAGCGCCAGCTAATGACGGATTTGCCTCAGGCAGTTAATCTTCTCCAATCGGTTGTAAATAGCCCTGATGACTTATTTTGCTAACTTATAGCTTATATCATTGGCTCAGCTTTCAAAAACAGCTTTGGAATCAGGAACAGGGTAAAAATTAAGCAATTTTCAGCATCGTATATATATATTTTTTTAATAAACAAGTATATCTGGTTGTTTTCCTATAGTCCAAACCTGGCGTTTGCAACTGGTGGTGATTTCTTTTGTCATGCCGGGATACAGTTGTAGTTGTTACAACTTGCTGGGAGAGCGTGTGCTAGTGGTGTTGTGTGGTGAGAGGACAGGATGCCCATGAACTCCATCCAAAGCACAGGACGCCCCCTCTTTCCCCACAACAGAGAATTCTCAAACTCCAAATGTCTATAGTGCTATGGCTGGGAACCCTTAGTTGAAACAGATTCAACAGGAGGGGGAAAAAAAAAGCAATTCGCAGGGAGCTTCCTGGTGGACATTTCATGCATTGCTTCACTTAAGAGGTATTCCGTGAGTCCAGCTCTACTGAGGAGCCGTGCTGGCCCCGGGGTAATGACGCGCATGCGCACGAACGTTGCGTTGGCAGCGCCATCTGCGCAGGACGTGGCCATCCTCAGGATGACGCCCAACCTGAAGTGCTGCTTGAGGTGAGTAGATTGTAGTCGTGATTCACAGTGGGGACAAAAAGCAGATACTGCTTTCGTTCTGTGTTCCTGGTGTGAAGTGAGAAATAAGGCCTGAAGAGGGATTTTACGGCTTCCCGTGGAGGCCCCGCTTCCTACTGCCAGTACTAAGCACTTGCCTCTTGCGCCGCGTGGGCACGAAGGTGCAGAGCCCTGTGCTTCCGTTCCTCTGATCCGTGCAGCCTTCCTGCAGGGCGGGTGTCATTCCAGATGGAGAAGCTGAGGCTCCGGAACGGGGAGCCGCGTGTCCTGCGCTCACCGCTCCCGAGCAGCCGAGGTGTCCCCTGCCTCTAGAGCTTGTCCCACCACCTCTGCTCTGTGTCCCCCTTTGCACCATTGGGAGGAGAAGCCGTGTTATTTTCTAACAACGACTGGTATTTTTATTTGGTTTTTATTGGTAATGAATAATGGAGGGTTATGGCAGCTGAATTAATAAACATGCATTAAAAAAATAATAAAGGGTAAAGGTTAGGGATGAGTTTGGGCTGATTCAGCCCAAGAGGCGGAGCTCAGGGTGGTTTTGGGATGGGCGTGGACTGGACACTGACTCCACACAGCCGCCTGCTCAAGGGGGGCTGCTCCTCTTCCGCGTCCCGCTCAAGTGCTTAGCGTCTTGCTTGGCACGGATGCGTCAGAAAGTCTTCGTGACTTGGAAAAGAAATACAGAAGGCCGCTCACAGTATGAAAACCTGTTTAGCCTCACTCATAATGAAGGTAATTTTTTAAAAAAGATTTACTTATTAGAGAGGCAGAGAGGGCAGGAGTGGGATGGGATGAGGGGGGTAGAGAATATCAAGCAGACTCCACGCTGAGCACAGAGCCAGATGTGGGGCTCGATCTCATGACCCTGAGATCACGATCTGAGCCGAAACCAAGAGGCAGATAACAACTGTGCCACCCAGGCGCCCCCATCATTAATGTAATTTAAACTGTCACCTGATTTTCACCTATCAGATTGGCAAAGATTTTTTAAAAAATAGATATCCCCGGTATGTGCAAGGGTTCATGTGAATCTAACAGCCATTGGGTGGTTTAAGAAGTAACTAATATTAATTGATCTGGTGATCCCACCAGGAATTGACCCCGTGGTCGATGATGTTCATTGCTTTCTTATTTTTAATAGTGGAAAAAAAATCTAAGTGTCCTTAAGAAGGGACCTAGTTAAATAAAGTGTGAAGTAGTATATATGGCCTTTAAAAATGAGGGAGCATATCTGTGTTTGCAAACATGTAAACATATCCACAGTATATTTGGTGAATGCAGTAAGTTATGAAACAGCTCTGTAGTCCTTTTGTGTATGCGTTTTTGGTCTCAGTGCATGGAAAAATCAAAGAATATACGTCAACCTGTCCTTATCAGCTGCCTCTGTGAAATGAATTGTATTGGGGGATGGAAGGAAAGTTTTTTTCACTTTCTGTAATCCTATACTTTTAATGACAACTACCATGCATTAGTTTAAAATGAAAAAAAAACTTTTAATTGAAAACACATTTACTGAGGACCTCTTAAATGCCAGGTGCTCTGCTCAGCACTGAAAACATAAATATGAATGAGACATTTTTTCCTGCTACGGAGTAGCTTCCACGAGAACTAAAAAAGAAAAGAAAAAAATCTAGTGATGGCCAGATTAACCCCATTTTCTGTTTTTGGGTCCTTAGTTACTTTGTTGCTCAGGACAGGTTAAAGTCTGAATAAAATCATTTGATACTGTGCAGGTGAATTGTTTTTTGTGTACTTTTGAAGCAATTTTTGAGTTTTATGAAATAGAAATGTTTTAATTTTATTTTTTCAAAGAAATGTTATTCTAAAAGCTGCAGTTTTCATCAAAATGCATTCTCTATGTGTATCATGGTCAGATGTTTTCGTGGAGAATGCGTTCACAGGGAATCTGCTATGAGACAGGCACCGGGGATATCTTGATGAGCAAGATGCGTGTGGCCCTTTCTTTTTTAAAGCCTAGTTGGGGAAACGGAAAACAAATAAGGAAATGAAGACTTGAATATATCATTAAAGTTGAGATAAGGGCTGTGGAGCCCATGTGTGGGGGGAAGATCTTGACAGGGCTGTCCACAAAGGTCCCACTGAGGACATGACATTTCAAGTAGCCGCAAAGAATGTGAAAGCACCAACCACACAAGAAGGAGGGAATGTTCTAGTATGAGAGCCCCGAGCAGGGAAAGGCTGGCCATGTTTCTGAATCCAGTGGCCGGGAGAGTTGGCCAGAGTGGAGCGGGACAGGAAGGCAGGGCTGGAATGCTCTTCCGCCCTGCAGAATGGACCAGCCCTTTCTGCTCTGAGGATGGAAACAGCTCTGACATAGAGGGAAAATTCCAGGGAACTTGGAAGTAGAAGATGAGTCATTCCATAGCATCTTGCACCTGGTGGGTATTCCTTTCCTGATTACTTAGTAAGTAGACACCTCTTTTATTTTTTTACTCTTTTTTTAAAAGACTTTATTTACTTATTTATTTGACAGAGAGAGAGACAGCTAGAGAGGGAACACAAGCAGGGGGAGTGGGAGAGGGAGAAGCAGGCTCCCCACCGAGCAGGGAGCCCGATGTGGGGCTGGATCCCAGGACTCTGGGATCATGACCTGAGCCGAAGGCAGACACCCAACTACTGAGCCACCCAGGCACCCCTGAAGACCTTTTTATTTTATTTCTTTTTATTTTATTTATTTTATTTTTTATTTATTTTTATTTATTTATTTATTTTTTTAATAATGATTTTTTATTATATTATGTTAGTCACCATACAGTACATCCCCGGTTTTCGATGTAAGGCTCGATGATTCATTAGTTGTGTATAACACCCAGTGCACCATGCAATATGTGCCCTCCTTACTACCCATCACCGGTCTATCCCATTCCCCCACCCCCCTCCCCTCTGTAGCCCTCAGTTTGTTTCTCATAGTCCATAGTCTTTCATGTTTCATTCCCCCTTCTGATTACCCCCCCTTTCTTTATTCCTTTCTTCCCCTACTGATCATTCTAGTTCTTATGTTCCATAGATGAGAGAAATCATATGATAGTTGTCTTTCTCTGCTTGACTTATTTCACTAAGCATTATCTCCTCCAGTGCCGTCCATGTTGTAGCAAATGTTGAGAACTCGTTCTTTCTGATTGCTGAGTAATATTCCATTGTATATATGGACCACAACTTCTTAATCCAGTCATCTGTTGCAGGGCATCTCGGCTCCTTCCACGATTTAGCTATTGTGGACATTGCTGCTATGAACATTGGGGTGCATATGGCCCTTCTCTTCACTACGTCTGTATCTTTGGGGTAAACACCCAGTAGTGCAATGGCTGGATCATAGGGTAGCTCAATTTTTAACTTTTTAAGGGACCTCCACACGGTTTTCCAGAGTGGCTGTACCAACTTGCATTCCCACCAACAATGTAGGAGGGATCCCCTTTCTCCACATCCTCTCCAACAATTGTTGTTTCTTGCCTTGTCTATTTTTGCCATTCTAACTGGCGTAAGGTGGTATCTCAGTGTGGTTTTGATTTGAATTTCCTTGATGGCTAATGATTTTGAACATTTTTTCATGTGTCTGTTAGCCATTTGTATGTCTTCATTGGAAAAGTGTCTCTTCATATCTTCTGCCCATTTTTTGATTTGTTTATTTGTTTCTCGTGTATTGAGTTTGAGAAGTTCTTTGTAGATCTTGGATACCAGTCCTTTATCTGTAGTGTCATTTGCAAATATCTTCTCCCATTCCGTGGGCTGCCTCTTAGTTTTTCTGACTGTTTCCTTGGCTGTGCAGAAACTTTTAATCTTGATGAAGTCCCATAAATTCATTTTATCTTTTGTTTCTCTTGCCTTTGGGGATGTGTCATGAAAAAGGTTGCTTTGGCCGATGTCGTAGAGGTTGTTGCCTATGTTCTCCTCTAGAATTTTGATGGATTCCTGTCTCACATCGAGGTCTTTCATCCATTTGGAGTTTGTTTTTGTGTATGGTGTGAGATAGTGGTCAAGTTTCATTCTCTTGCATGTAGCTGTCCAATTTTCCCAGCACCATTTATTGAAGAGACTGTCTTTTTCCCACCGGATGTTTTTTCCTGCTTTATCAAAGATTAGTTGCCCAAAGAGCCGAGGGTCCATTTCTGGGCTCTCTATTCTGTTCCATTGGTCTATGTGTCTGTTTTTGTGCCAGTACCATGCTGTCTTTGTGATCACAGCTTTGTAGTACAGCTCGAAATCCGGCATTGTGATGCCCCCAGCTTTGTTTTTCCTTTTCAACAGTTCCTTGGAGATTCGGGGTCTTTTCTGGTTCCATACAAATTTAAGGACTATTTGTTCCAGTTCTTTGAAAAACGTTCTCGGTATTTTGATCGGGATAGCATTGAAAGTGTAGATTGCTCTGGGTAGCATGGACATTTTAACTATGTTAATTTCCTGAAGACCTTTTTAAAACACATATAAACGCTTCAGATGAAATACCAGAATGTCCTAAAAAAATAAATTAATAAATAAATAAAGTGAATGTGGCTAATACTCCCTCATTGGACTCCTGTTTCCTGGTGGGAAGGTCTGTCCTTGCCTTTGATTCATGTCTGCCTCAGCTGGTGACCGCATGGGTCTGGCTTCTGCCCCTGAACTCCTTCACTCAGGGGCGTTTTGGTTTAACCTTGCCTGCAGGCTCAGCCCTGCAGAGTGCGTCCCCTTCTAACTTGGCCTCAGCCTGGTGGGCGGGAGTGGCCTAAACCGAGCAGCTCTGACTTAGCTGAAAGTCACTTCTGCTCCCAGCCCCTGATCTTTTGGGAGTCAGCCTGGAGGGGCTGGACTCTTCACTGGGGGGCGAGCGGGGGGCTTCTTTCTTTCAACATCCACAACTTTTTATTTGCACACCCTTTATCACTTATGATTTTCCTATTATTTGAATGCTTTGGCATATCGTTAGTCTTTTTTGGAGGGCAGACGTCAATGGGATATGTCTTGCATGCTGTGTAATTAACAGTTGCCATGTTGTTCGGAAGGGGCGTGATGAGTGTGCTTTTCGTCAGCTCCTTTGGACTCCTTGGTGTCACTGATGGGCTTGTCACTCTGTCTTTTGATCACGGATTCCTGACTTTGCTGTTCCAGCTCCCAGCATCTGGACTCCTGCCCTCTAATCTGACCCCCTGCTCTCAGGCCATGAGAACGTATCGCTTCTCCACTCCCTGGCTGCCCAGTCCCCGGGACCGGTGTGCAGATGTTCATGACCTTGCCCTGTGCCAGCTGGCTAGGCTGGGCTTTCTGTGGGTGCCCCGTGCCGGCCCAGCATGTGCTGTGCACACCGCCTGCCCCAGCCCATCTCCCTGGCTGGCTTCGTCCACTCTCTTGTGCTTTTCCCACCCCCTCTCCTGCCTTCCTCTTCTCCCGTCTTCTCTCTTCTCTGTTCTCCCCGTCTCCCCAGTTCAGCTACTGCACTGTGGGTTTGGCCAAAATTTCAGGGTCAGATCTTGATGCCCTGCCTGCTCCCTTTCTTGGACTGGCTACTTGATCTTGGACAGTCTGGCCCTCTAATGTCTGTCCCTGGAGAGTCAGAACCCAGGGCATGGCCCCCTGATGTTTTACTGGTTCTCACTGGGTCTGCTGGTCTGCTAATACTATTCATTTTTACTACGGATTCCCATATTCAGCCAATAGTTGTATTAATGAAAGCCGTGCAATTCGCTGGTAAAACTGTTGCTTACAAATAGATTTGTTTTAGGTTCTGTTTATTCTTATTTTAAATCATTCAGGACTCGGTGACCTGGTAGTTCTTTCCCTGTTCACTTTTATCTTACTTATTAATTATGGGAATAGACAGAAAGAAACATGAAGAAGGGAACGCTTTAAAATATGGAGCAAAGGCCTGCTCAGCAGTAAGGACAGGAATGAATAATGCCGTATAAATAACATAAGTATTATGCAGTTGTTAAAAATCTTGCCTTTCCCAGATTTCACTGTGTGCAAGGAAATGTATCTTATCCAGTAAACATCCAGTTATATAGAAATATGTATTTTAGATCCATTACATATATATTTCTAAAAAAATAACTATGAATAGGTAAGAGGCCCGGAAGAAATGGGTGAAAGTGATAATGGTGATCAGATTATGAATGATTTTTTTTTTTTTTTGTATCTTTGTACATTTTCTGCAGTGGGTATGTGCAGCCTACCCACTGAAGGTAAACAGACCTGTGAAAACATTAAGTACATTTATGTAAGTAACCAAAAATTATTGTGCATTATTGTGTGTATTATTTTTGTTTGCTCGTTTGCTGGTTTTGCTGCTTTTCCCCCTCACCTCCAAGCCTCTTCTCCCCCTGGGGATCTGCTGTTTTAGTCCGTTCCTTTGGCTGTTGCCCCAGACTGTGCCGGGGATGATTTCTGTGCCTGTGCCAACAACACGGGGAAAAATGCAACAAGGACTCACCTTCTTCTCTGAATGCAGGGCAGGAACTTTTCATTTCATACCTTATTCGCACAGCACAGAATTGATTTCCAAAGTCACATAATGCTATCAGGGGGTGCCATAAGAGAACAAAAATCAAAACAAAAACCTCTTCTGGAGCACCGTATGTTATCTTTTCTATGCTCAAAAGTGTCAAGAGGCAGACAGAAGGAAAAACAAAAATCAAAAACACAACCAAACACTGCCAAGCTTTTAGAGAAAAAGCGGGAGAAAAATTTCCCAAGGGAGGGATGCCTTTAGAAAGCATATGACAGGCTGTCTGTACTGGAGAGACAAAGGCAATGATTTGATGGCTTTTTTATTTTTTAATTAAACATGTATAGTTCTGTTTTTAATAATTTCATTATGGGTCTTAGATGGTAAAGAGCTTCACATCATTATACTAAGAGTTGCAAGTGGTTACTTTTCTTCATTTTTCCTTCAAGCAAAATTGACGTAAAAATGTACCACAGAGCATTTAATTTTGAGTGACTGAGTTTACTTGTAACTATATCCTTCAGGTAAGATTTAATGACTCTTAGCCAAGGCAATAGATCCAGAGTAACTGAGAAAACGGTTAATAGCAACAGTTATTCAATATTATACACATGACTAATAAAATTGAGTTATGGTGCGTGTTTTGGATATTTACAAAAATCTCTCTCTTGCTTATTATTCTCATTGACCCAAAGATGTGTTACTTTGTCAGTCATCTTTTGGAATTCTGCGAAGTCATGGCTAGTTCTCAGTGAAGCCTTCCTATGCTTACTTTGGGACTGAAGCATTGTCAGTTTTTCTGGTGGTTATGGACTTGGGGGGGGCACATTGTTCTCCCCCCACCCCCATTCACACAGGGACACAGAGACTTGGAAGGTAGCCATCCCACATGGAGCAGGGGGACATCTGTCGTGTCTCGGTGCAGCTTCCCCTGTCCAGATCTCCCCCCAGGTGCCCAGCTGGGCAGTGCCGTGAGGAGACCCACACATGTGGTCCTGCAGGGATCAAGAAATTAGCCTAGTTGTTTTCAGACCCCATCACTGGTCCATCCTCAAGCATCCACATCACCCTTCCTGTAGATTTAGGGATGTGGTCTGTGGATGTGACTGAATTGGGTACAAGTAGGTAGAGTGACCCCAAATGGACATAATAGAAACGTATTTGCATTCATAAAAATCACAGGTCAAGCAAACTTCCAAATGCTACCCGAAAGCATTTCTGTCCACCACTGAGAGATCACTGTTGTCATCTTCTTTGTACTTTTTTGTATTTTCCAAAATGTGTTACAGTAAATACATATTCTGAAAAATATTGTTATTTATTTAAAGGAAGATTTAAAAAACCCTAGGGAATGTTTAGCACCCATAGCTGAACTTTTTAGGTTGCCATGGAAAGCAGTAGAATGTTAGGTAGGAGGCCTGGGGAAGCTGCCCCAACGCTGGATGGGATTCGTCAAAATCATAGTCTTCGTTCCAAGAGTGGAAGGGTCAGCCAGCATCTCAAGTCAGACATTTCTAATTTGGCAGAATTACTGTCATTTACTGTTATTAAAGCGACAGCAGAAAACAAGGCCTACTCCTTTATTTTAAATAAAATCTAATCACAAGTTTCATTCTGAGTAATGAAAGACTCCTTAGCTGATCCTCCCTACGGTTTTAGTAACAACATGAGTCAGTGGAGCGAGGGGCAGCCTTAGGCTCCGAATCTGGGCTCAGTGGTTACAGAGATGTGAGTAACACTGAGCTTCCCATAGCCCGGAGCAAAGTGCCTTACCTCTCTTCTATCCATAAAATGGGGATAATAATGCTGATTTGCTTACCTAGCTCACTTCGGTGTTGTTAGGATTAGTTGGATTTCGTTAGCAAAAAGGCTTTGAAGTTTTAGTGCCCTGAATGGTGTTATTACTAATAAACGTGTAAAACCTTCCTCTGCAGTGTTTCCCTATTTGTAGTGTTTAGTAATTCCACACAAGGAAGCAGCCTCCCGCGGGCATGGAGCCAGACCCACGCTGGGCCGGTCGGGCTCAGGCCTGCCTGGACCACACCGCCCACCTTGGCTCCCACCTCCCAGCACAGAGCTGCTGCTTACCTGCCTTGGCTTGATTCTGGCTTAGAGGCATCTGGCGCTTATTTACTGAATTCTGTCAAGGGAGAAAGCCACCCATGCTCACAGCTCTCCAGTCTGTGCCAGGAAACAAACTTTTCCCCCATGTGCTCACATTGCTAATTGTGAATTCTACAGAATAGCATGGCCAAACAGAGAGCCTGGGGATCGCCCAGCTGGGGCCCTAAAGCTCCCAGCTGTGGAGGTGGAAAGTGCCCAGAGTCCTCATCCGGGAGCAGGTGTATGCTTATGGGGTCTCAGAATGGTTCATGCAACTCACTTCCCTGTTCTTGGCCTCTGGGTCCTCTTGATCATGTGGTTCAGGAGATGGAAGGTCTGCAACTTTGTGTCTGCAGACGAGATGGATACGGACAGTTGCCGATGAGGATGCCTTTGCCCGTTTTGTTGCCTTTAGTGCTCCCTAAGAATAATGTAACTCATCTCGGCACTGTGTCTGCCAAACCTCATTCTCCTTTCCGCTCACATCTGCCCACTCGTGTGATAAATCTGAGACACACCGATCCGAAAACACAGTCTCCCTCGTGGCAGTGACTTTGAAGAGTATTTTAGAAATGCCGGTCGGGGGTGGATGCCAATTATTTAATGCTGAGTGGGAAGAGGAGGAATGAGAAGAATCAGCCAACTACCCAGGTGAGACCAATCCCAGATCATTAACTCTGAAATATTTATGATAAACATTGAAAATAAGCACTTTATCGTAACATAAGAGCAGATTGTATTCATTTAATGACTCTTCGGTAATTGGATTTCCTTATCTTTCTCTATGAATACGTTTACCTACTTTCCCAAACTAGAAACCTCAGAATCATTCTAAATGCTACCCTTTCTTTCACTCACCTTCTCTCATAGTTGGCCGCCAAATTGTCTCATAAATACCCCCTAGCCCCCAGATACTCTAGCCCTTCTTTTCCATGCTCATTAACCACATTGATAAGTCTGAGGCATAATTCCTTCACTGGCCTCATGGCTGCTCTTAGTCCTACTGGGTCAATCCCTGTTTCCAAATGATCCCCTGGTAACCAGGTTTAATTACCTTTGTACACAGCCACTCAGATCCCAAGCTCTCAAGCCTCACTGGTTTCCCATTGCTCTTGAGATAAAGTAAGAAACAGACTTTCCTTATATGCAAGTCTCTTCCAGAATGTCAAGGGAAAACTGCCCTGGGGAAGTTCAAGAGTTAAGTAAGACTTCAGGGGTCAAGACTGTTGCAGTAGGGGTCAAGAGAGAGTTGAACTCACTTCCACTCAAACAGAAAGTGGAAGTGTTTTGAAGCACTGGGGTGAGCTAGTGGGAAGGTGGCCAAGGATGTTGGGGGGAAGGTTGGTCGGTGGGATTGGGCCTTTGGTGTTTGCTAATTGGCGCTTATCAAAGGTACGCTCCCCCCTTCCACAGAGACTGGGAGACAGGTGCCCTAGCTTCCTTGATGATTACATTTCCCAGGCATGGCTCCCAGGTCCTTGAGAAAACCAGTCCTGGGTTTTAAAACTGGCAAGAGGCTGGGAAAAGATTTACTTCTGGACGGGGCAGGGAAGGAATTTACAAGGGTAAGTTTTTCTAAAGTAAATGCTCTATAAAGGGCCTACCTCTGGAAGAAATGGGCCTACAGTTTGGTCAAGAGTTGGGGAGAGGTGAGGGCTTCTTGATCAATAGCCTGGCATTACTTTGAGGGAGAATCTCAATTCCCCTTGAGGGCCCTCTGCATTGAAGCCACATGCAGCTTCTCACTGAAGCTGTCCTCTGCTTGCCTTCCCACTGCACTGTCTTGCACAGCCTTCTTCATGCTTCCAGAACCTGCTTACCTTGGCACTCCAGGCGGTGACGAGTGCTTCTGCCAAGGACCCCAAATGGTGCAGTGTGATTAAATATCTACATGACAGCCCCCTGGACTGTAATGGAGTATATGAAGTGTATCTTGGCACTTAGTGGGTGATTGAAACGCCCCCTTTTTAATGAGTAAATTTGTCCTGTTTCAAGATTGATACATGGAGACTTTGGGAAAATCCTTAGATTTTAGTCCTTGGGAAAGTCACTGTATTTCATATAAGAGCCTGACCCCAAAATCAGAGAAATTCACAAATAAGCAGAAGGTTTCATAGGAATCACCTGGTAACTTGTGAAAACCGAGACTCTGAGGCCCCAACCTAGGGATTCTAATTGAGGGAATCTGGGACAGGCCTGGAACCTCGCATTTTGACATTTCCTTAGTGATTCTGATGGGGAGCCAGAACCCAGAACCAAATGACCACATGTCATGAAGCTTTAGAGTGCGTCCCGATGACGGGCCTGGCAGTCCTGAGACTAATAATGAAAAGTTTTTGGAGAATACTGGGAAACACCGGCAGTGTGCAGCACCCCCCGCCCCGCACACACACGTGATACAGCAAACTCTGGTCGTGGGTGAGCGTGGAACAATGGGTAGCCCTTGCTGCCAGCATCTGTTCTAAACAAGGCCTAAGTCCATTAGTCCTAACGATCTTGTTTCAGGGCTAAGATGACCACACAGCAAGCCATCATTCCTGGGCACTGACGGCACTCCCCACATTTTCTTACGATTTCTGCTCAGCGTAGGCGGGGCCAGGCTTCATGCCAGGCCCGACCGAGGCCGCTCTTGCCGGACAGCATTGAGTCCTTGCGCCCAGTTCCCCAACCTGAGGCTTTGGGGGTTCCAGTGGTTTGGAGAGTCCCATTTAAACTCCAAAGTGACTGTAGAATAAAAAAAATAAAAGAACCCTACTTTCTTTACTTTTTTTTTGAAAACCCATCGAATGCTAGACTTTTAAAAATATGAGAAGTTATTAAAATTATTTCAAAAACGGTTGAAAAGGAGTACTTGAGTGTAGCAAGCAATTCAGAACAGTCAAGAGTCTGAATGACCATCGCTGTTCCGAGGCAAGCACGATTCTGTGTTAGCTTGCCTTCCAGAGATTTCCTAAGCAGTTGGGAACATGCGTGGGTACACATACTCCGTAAGAAATGGGGGCTTGTGTATTCTGGCCTTTTTCCTGTAACTCTTTATCTCAAAGAGAGCTCTAGGGCAGCGTGTACATTTACCCTATCCTTTTCGATGCCTGCGTTTTTATACCATTATGTGGATCTAGCAGAGTGACTCTCAACCAGGGGCAGTTTTGCTCCCCAGGAGACATTGGGCAATATCTAAAGATACTTCTGTTTTCACGAACTGGGGTGCAGTGCTGGGTGTTACTGGCTTTCAGAGGAGGGGCTGGAGATGCTTCTCTTCACCCTATGATGCACAGACAACTCCTACAACAGGATTGGCTGGCCCCAAGTGTCGGTGCTGCCAATGTTGATAAAACCTGCTGTAGCATCACTAATTTTAAAAGACTCTGATGGATTTTGCCTTCAGAGTATAGCTTATCAACCAGTAACAACAACATAAAACCAAGTCACAGAATAAACACAGTGAAAACTCCTTCGGGGGTGAGGGGCACTGCTTTTCCGAGGAGAGCTGTGCGGGGAACATGTGCCGGTGTGGGTTCGATTGTTATGGCTGTTGGTTTGGAACAGCCTTGGTGGTCTCAGCATCTACTACCTGAATATTAAATATACCTTGCCATTTCCTAAGGCACAGTTCCGGTGGAGGAGAGCGAGCTGCTTTGGGACAGAGGAAGGCTGCCTTGGCAGCCCGGGCCTTGGTGGCTCTGAGCACCTGCCGAACATATAATTTCACAGGCAAAATGAGAGTATCCCTTTTTAGCCCCAGAGTTGTAATTTTTTTTTTTAATTTAATTTTTTTTAATGGTTTGCATTCTGAATGCTTTATTTTTGTAACGGCTCAGGATAAAGGATCCTTTCTTTCCAGAATGATTGCAATGGACTAAATTTAGAAAAAAAACCAAACTAATTTGCTAGGAGAATCATGCTTTGTTATTAAAAATATAGCTGATCTCTGGCCCTTCCCCCAATGGGCTGTTGACAACCTTTACTATTTAGGCAATACCGTAAGCTTCTGTGTGGTTTTGTTTCCTTTCCTATCTAAATAAAGCAAGTCTTTCAAAAGAAGCTTATCATCAGATCTCCCTCTTTCTCTTCGGTTGTTTCAAGGAGCTTTTAGTGTTGGTTTTATCAGAAGCCTTGCTTTGTCTTTGAGATCCTTTCTCTGTTTTTTTTCCCCCCCAGGCCATGTCTTTCCCAAATAAGACTGTCTTGTCTAAAATAAATTAAAAGGGTTCCCGACAATCTGAGTCTTTGTGGGAGCTCAGAGGTAAGGTGTGTCCTTATTTCTCAGACGGTTTATCATCCATTAGTTATGAGGCTTGGGATACAGATGCTCCCAGCACTAGAGTAGGGGAAGGTCAGGCAGGTGAAGCCCATCACAGCAGCCTCTACTCTGTAAGCCAAGATTATATGTAGCAATGCAATCATCATAGCAATAGAAATATGTAAAGGAAGGATAAAAACATTTGTGTGTGAGTGGTTTGTTTGTTTGCTTTTTTTTTTTTTTAACTTTTATGGTATCATAGTCCCAGTATGTTTTTGGCCTTTGGTTTCCTGGTTAGAAAGTCTAATTTGGAGATTATAGGATGGAGGGGAAGTCATTTTCTAGCCACATAGAATGGCAAATGCCAAGCATTTGAGTATTGCGTGCATGTGTGTGTGTGTATGTCTGTGTAAACACACCAAATTATTCAGACTACACTTTTGTAAATTATAAAAAAAAAAATTAGTTGCCTGCCTTTTACTTGGCCTGTGAAGGTCTACACTACCACAGTGTCCCCCATGGGTATGCATGCAGTTAAGTGTCCGTAACTATACCTCTTTCTAAAGGTGTATGTTTCAGGGAAGGGAGGTAGCCAGGTGTGATAGAATGGTATTGATGATCTGTATTTGATTCTGCTGTGAAAACCAGGTGACTATGGATGTTTACTGGGAAAATTTTCCTTCTCCGTGCCTTCGTACTGTTGCGTCCACCATTACTTGGCAGCTAAGAATTGCCTTTTTTTTTTTTTTTTTAAGCTTTATTTCTTTATTTATTTGAGAGAGAGAGAGAGAGAAAGCAGAGAGAGAACACATGAGCAGGGGCGAGGGGAGGCAGAGAGAGAAAGAGAAGCAGACTCCCCGCTGAGCAGGGAGACCGATGCGGGTTTGGATCCCAGGACCCCTGGATCATGACATGAGCCAAAGGCAGATGCTTAACCGACTGAGCCCCAAGAATTCCTTTTTCAATTTTCAGTTAAAGATCTTGCTTTCCCTGGGCCATTAGTAGTAGCAGGGCTAAGCTGCGGTTTCCGTGTGGCTGACTGCTACTGTTGTAGATGTTCCCTTATGCTGGCAGCTAAGCTGGCCCTTGGTCATTACATTTGTCCTAAGTCATACCTTTGCTTCTCCCATGCTATGGGACACTCTGGAAAATGTTGTGAGCATTCTCTATATGAACCTGAAGGAGAGTGATAGTTTGAAATAGCATCTAGGATTCAGCCTTCCCATCATTAGTTGAGATCTTCCTGGTTTACCCAAGTAGTTCCATAACCTTTAAATATCGTTTATGTGCTAGGAAATTTCCATGGTAAATGCATGGTATAGGTGGGAGAAACCCATGACTAAAGAAATAAACATTTCCATGAATGCTGTAAATTACAGTGAGATGGTCTGTACTCAGGCTTCTTAGCCATCCTTGGGGTTAGGTCCAAAGAGAAGCCATATGCTACTTGTTCAGCAGGGTTCAGAGAAATCTAAGACAGCAAATAGAAGGAATAATTCATAGCGACGCTTTATAAGAATGGCCAAATAGACAGTAGAAACAGCCATATTTAACTCTTAACGCCATAAATAAGCTAAAATGTTTCAAAACACAATTACAAAGCCTTATGAGTTTCTTAACAATAGAGGAATAGAAGGCTTGAATATAGTACAGGTGGCCCTTGAACAATGTGGGTTTGAACTGAGGGCCACTTACATGCAGATTTTTTTTTTACAGAACAGTGCTGTAAATGTGTTTTCTCTTCCTTCTGATTTTCTCAGGAACATTTTCTTTTCTCTAGCTTAGTTTATTGTAAGACTACAGTGTCTAATGCATGTAACATATAAAATGTGTTGACTGTTTATGTTATTGATAAGGCTTTCCATCAGTAGTAGGGTATTAGTAGCCAAGTGTTTGGAGATCAAAAATTATACATGGATTTTCAGGGTGCTGTTGGGGGTGGGGTGGGTCAGCACCCCAACCCCCGTGTTGTTCAAGGCTTAACTGTATTTATTTTCATTTGCTTATATTGTATACTTTCAGTGACAAGAGAAGAATGAATTTTATGAAACAAAGTATTCTATAATTTCTAGGAGCTAGAAAATATAAACTGGGAACATTTGGTTCTGTTTCAAATTGATAAACATGTCAAGATGAAGAAAACATTTTCCTCCCTTTCCCCCCAAAATGAAGATGTGATTGGAAACATTCTGCTCTGTATATGTAGCAAATTTTCCTCCTTGGATGTTTAGCATACTGTATTTTATTACATGCATTTTTAACTGAAGGCAGAAAATCATTTATTTAAATGTACCAATCATGTTTAAATTAACTCATAATTATGCTTTTAAAAAATAGTTTGATATGTATTGCAATGGATTGTGTCCTCCCAAAATTTCCATATTGAAGGCCTACCTTCAACGTGGTAGGATGATATTTGGAGATGGGGCCTTTGGGAGGTGATTAGGGTTAGATCCCCTCCTGATGGGTTAGTGGCTTTATCAGAAGAGACACCAGACAGCTCGCTTTTCTCTCGCCATCATGGGAGGACACAGCAAGAAGGTGGCCCTCTTTAAGTCAGGAAGAGCGCTCTTACCAGGGAGCTTAATTGGCTGACACTCTGATCTTAGACTTCTAACCTCCAGAACTGCGAGAAAATAAATTCCTGTTGTTTAAGCTCCCCACTCTCTGATGCTGTGGCCGCTAATTGACTAATACATTTATATAATGTTTCATGTTCCAGAGTATATTTAATCTGCAGGGTATGTTGCAATAGTGAGATGTTTGCTCACATGTAAACGGCTTTGTTCTGTGTAAAATACAAATGTCTTCCTTCATGGTTTTATTAACCTGCATGCCTGTGAATTTGTTGACAGTTATTCTAACCTGTGAGCTGTTAACATAGCACAGCTTAGCAATACCTTGCTCATGTCTGTTCCAAATTCCACATGCTCGGGGTGCCTGGGTGGCTCAGTTGGTTAAGCATCCAACTCTTGATTTCGATTTTGGCTCAGGTCACAGTCTCAGGATGGTGAGATCGGACCCTGAGTCGAGCCTGCTTGGGATTCTCTCTCTCCTTCTCCTTCTGCCCCTCCCTGCTCTCTGTCTCTCAAAACAACAACAGCAAACACCCAGATGCTTCACTTATTCTGTTGCTGACATCAAAATCAGCATGTTCTTGGGATGATTTATATGACCTGTCAGGATTTTGAAAATAAGTTTAGACAGTACTTAATGGGACACTTTATAATAATTATAGGTCCCTTAATGGCTGAACTATCCATGGTTAGTAACTAATGATCAAATGTTGATATTTTGATCTTATGCGACCTTCTTTCTCTTACCTGATTAAAGCCTTGCTATCCGGAGAACAGCAGAGTAGTGAAGGGAAAATGTGAATGAGCTATCTGCAGTGCTTGGTTTGTGTTGTAGTTAAAAGTGGTCATATTAAAGTCAGGGATTTAAAATATATAATTATAGTTTATGATAGACAAGTTCAGTTGAATAAACTATTATATAAGTGTATCTTAAGTGAAATTACTTGAGTCATTCTATATAAACAGCTTGAGTTTTAATGATGTGTATGACTTATCTATTTTTTTATATATTTTTAAAGATTTTATTTATTTGAGGCAGAAAGAGAGAGAGAGAGGGAACAAGCAGGGGGGAGGGTGAGAGGGAGAGAGAGAAGCAGACTCCCTGTTGAGCAGGGAGCTTCATTCAGGGGCATGATCCCAGGATCCCAAAATCATGACCTGAGCTGAAGACAGACACTCAGTGCACTGAGCCACCCAGGCACCGCATGATTTATCTATAAATATGTTAAAATATGACAACAAACTTAGTGACTTAAAAGAATGCACATTTATTATGTCAGTGTTGTTCTGGGTCTGGAGTCTGGATATGACTTAGCTGGGTTCTCTGTAATGCTGTAATCAAGGACAATTGACTGGGGTTGAAGTTTCATCTGAAGGCTTGACTGGATATGTGTGTGCCTCTAGGTTCATTTGGCAGAACTCATTTCCTTGTGGATGCAGGACTGA
This sequence comes from Ursus arctos, assembly GCF_023065955.2. Lineage (NCBI taxonomy): Eukaryota > Metazoa > Chordata > Mammalia > Carnivora > Ursidae > Ursus > Ursus arctos. The sequence continues at coordinate 7,374,533 of NW_026622819.1, read as the reverse complement.
GGGCTTCATTTTCTTGCTGGAGGCTTCCTGCAGCTCCTTGTCATGTGGACTCCTCCTGCATGGCTGTTGGCTTTCTCAACGCCAGCCAGGGAGAAAGAAACTCCAGAAGGCAGGTGTGAAATGTTATAAAATATAATTATGTAATCACTCATATCTTGTCACTTTTGCTGTGTTCTATTGGTAGAAGCAAGTCATGGGTCGCACTTACCCTTAGGGAGAGGGATATTGGAAGGACAGGAACACGTGGAGGCAGGTATCCTGGGGACGACCGTAAATTCTCTCTGAAATGGTGTCCATCAGTAGTTTTCTGGGAGATTTCTAATTTTTTAAAGAGAACGATGTAATTATGGGCAAATTAAAAAAATAAGATTGAATGTTAGATATTAAGTTTATGCTACGTATAGCATGTAATAAGCAATATGTATTAATTGCAGCTAGCATTGATAAAAAGCTTCCTGGTCCATATTTTATCTTGTGAAAATACATCAAATCAGGGGCTGAGTCTTCACCAGTTTTCATCCAACAAACCTTATCTTCTCCTAAATGAAGGCACAAGGAGCCCGTGAGGACTGTTGGGACATTTAAAGGATGTCACTACTCACACCCATTTGATGGTAAAATGTGTACATCGCTGGGACTCCCTGCCCCAGCCTCTCAGCCTCTTACACCTGCCAACGAGCTGTCACTGGGTCCCCCACACACTGGTGCTCATGTGTGTTCCGTGTAGTTGGCCCTGCCCTCCACGGTGGTTCAGGGCTTCCTGTGATACAGTTCACAGCAAACTTGGCTTTACATGTGGAGATCCAGGCGTGTTTGGAGACTTCTCCCTCGTCCGTGTTGTGGCTTCGGCTTATGCACTTGTAATGCGAGCCCAGACGAGTGGTTTGATGGGCAGCCTGACCGTAAGCCACCTGAATTTGCATGCTGAGCGCACGGGGACGTGTGCCTGCTCTCCATCTCTCACTACCATGTTTATGATTGACGTGCTTCCACAGAGGGGCAGCTTAAAATTTGAGGAACGTGCATCAATGGCAATTGCTTATTTAGTTTCAGGCAGTTACTTGAGGCTCATACTTTCCATATTATTCTGAGATTTTGAGAGAGACCGCAAAACTGGTCAAGTCAATTTTTAAGACGTAGCTGACTTGAAGATTTAGAACAAAACTTCCATCTCTAGGGGAAAAAAAATGGGACCCATCTGTCAACAGCTCTTTGGACCTTTACACTTAACAAAACATTCACGAATAAAAGCAGACATGCTGGTTTTTAAAGAATAAGTTTTCTTTTTGTTTTGGGCTTTATATCAAAAAGTTGTCCTGTGACTCTTTTAAAACACGGTACAGAGGGCATCAAATTGATGTTTTTTAGTGTTTTTTCTTCCCCCCTGCAAAAGTTGCTAGGAGGGAAAAAATGTCAGGAGAGGCATAGAAGGAGCCTTTGGAGTTGCGAAGTACAGAAGAAACCAGATTCCCAGACAACTCAATTTTCTTTTCTTTTTTTAAAGATTTCATTTATTTATTTTATAGAGAGGGAACAGGAGCAGGAGGGGTAGAGGGAGAGAGAATCTCAAGCAGACTCCATGCTGAGTGCAGAGCATGACGTGGGGCTCGATCTGCAGACGCTTAACCGACTGTACCACCCAGACGCCCTGAGATTTTCTACAGCTGAAATGGGCACTGAAGAAAATATTTGACATACTAACTTTATTTTACAAATTCAGCCACAAGGCCCAGAAGGAAGTTGTCGATGCAGGCTCATAGGATAGATGACCTCAAACACCCTTGGATATCGAGACTCCTTTGGTGGAAAACCCAATTCTGTTTGTCACAGTGATGATCAGGTTGAGCCCACCTTGGAGCCGGGAACTTGACACACACAGTTTTGAAAACTCAGCTTTCCTGGGCGCCTGGGTGGCTCAGTCAGTTAAGCATCTGCCTTTGGCTTGGGTTATGATCTCACAGGGTCCTGGGATCGAGTCCCATCGGGCTCCCTGCTCAGCGGGGAGCCTGCTTCTCTCTCTGCCTCTCCCCCTGCTTGTGCTCTCTCTCTCTCTGACAAATAAATAAATAAAATCTTAACAAAAAAAAGAGAAAAGAAAACTCAGCTTTCCTGTAACCTGGTTGCTGTTACAATCCTGCTTTTACAGCAGAAGAAACTTGGGAGAGTTAAAATAAAAAGAGTGCAGGCTACATAGAGAAAGTAGTGACAGGTTTTGAACTTGGGTCATAGGGCCATTTCTCCTCCTGGGGAGCCTTTTTAGAAGTTGTCACGAAAAAGAGCGCGAGTTGTCCATTTACTCACGCATAGCTGTCCCAGATGGATGACAAGTTCTGTGTCTTTTAAGTGACTTGGGAAGTTCTGGGCCAGAGTTTGCACTGGTGGGAATTACTCTCCGCAGCCACAGTTTTTAGCACAAACAGGGAGACCGCTTATTTTCCGAAAGCTCTGAAAGAGCTACCCAGCAGGGCTAATTTGCTGGGATTGATTTAGAAAATGTAGGGGTAACAGTATGAAGACTCTTGAAGCTTTCTGTGGCCTGGGGGCTTAGAGGCCTACTCTGGACTAAGGAGGTTTTCCAGGGGAAATAAAAGTCCCATTGAGTCTCTCTTTGAGGAACAGGGTCCTTCTGAGGATTTCTCTGTTTGATCCTATTCTCTTCCAGCGAGGTGGGCCTCTGTTGTCATTGAAACACCTCATTGAAAGGCAGTTTCCAAATGGTTTTGAAATTGATGCCTGGTGAGGTCCTGTGCTTCTTGAAGTTTCCCCTGGCGCTGGGTTTTCCCTTTGAATCACAACGTTTGTTTTTCGAAGCTTTCGTGGTTGGGCCCTTCTGGATTTATTATTGCAGCTGGACCGGCTTAGACCTTCCTTCTCTCCCCGTCCTTTTGCGGTTTGGGGTGGCGTCCAGCTGCTTTACGATCAGGCTGGAGGGACGGGGACCAAGACCTCGGACACACGCACTTTTTGGGAGCTCCCAACGTCGCAGGTGTCCCCAGTTGTGCTCTGCCTGCTCGCCAGAAATGTTCCTCTCTCCCCCCCTTGTCCTCTCGCTGCCTGGTGTTCTCCTTGAATTCCCTTGAAAGTTAGGGTTTTTAATTTTCTCCTTTTGTTATGTTTTGTTGTCTGCTTCCAATTACCCCTTCCCCTTCCCTAGCCAAATCCCGCTTCTCACCTGCACCTGGAGCCTGACGCTTGCCTTAACAGAAGCAATTATTTGCAGCCAGTTGCCGGAGAGAGATTAACCTTCCAGAAAGGCAGGAGGGCCGCTGTGAACACATACTTCCCTCCCTGGCTGGGCTGGGGGCAGAGCAGCTCTTTGTCAAGCTGGGGAGCCAGGCACTCAAACCCTGTTGAAGAATGAAGCTGGTGAGTGGAAATTCTGCAGGGAACCCAGAAAGATGTACTTTAATTAGAATTTATGCCCCAATCTAAGTCCTGTAACTGTTGGCTTCTGGGAAACAAAGGGCCGGCTCCCGCTGTAATTGGCAGACGGAGGCTTGCTTTTCTGTGAGCACCTTCTCCGCCTTCACCGGGCGCCTTTGATCTTGTCCTTCCTTAAGTGCTTTATGCGTTTCAGGCTCTCCAGAAAATGTGTCCCCTGCTGACCTCTCTCCCTTCCCAGAAGGGCCTTCTGTAAGTTTAGTCAAATACCAACCATTTCTCTGCTTTTCAGCTCAAGATTTTAGTGGAGCTAAGCCCCGTTTTCATGTTGCCACCAGATCTCTTTAAGGCTCCCAGTTAACTTACAGACACATGCGTCCTTATTTTAGCATCTCGTATTCTGAGAGATCGGGGAATTTTTAGAGCTGGATTTGGCTGAAAACCCAGATGGAATAGTCATTTCTTTAAAAAATTCTCACGATTTCTTACTACAGGATTGCTTGATCCCAGTTTGAAACCCCTTTTCCTGTCCTGGCCTGTTCTCGTTGGCACACAGCTGCCCTGTCTTGGTGGTTTCTCTAGAAATCAGCCAACAGGACGCGAACCTACCAGGAAACTCCGTGGGACGTGTGGTTAGTTTGCAATATTCCCAGCCGCGGGGTCTACGCAGGAGAAAGCCCTGACTGATGCCGGCGGGTTAGAGATTTTGGTGCCTGACTCATATCTGTAACTCGTGGGTGTGGTTTATCGCTCTTACACACTATTCTGTTTTCCTTGATGAAGGCGTTTGCGGAGCTTGCCAACTTATCTTTTTGAGATCATGGCAGAAACTACGCTTCTTGAACTTGGAAAACAGTCTGTTTTATCAGTATCTTTTCTTAGTCTGAAGACACATGTGAACCATTTCTGTTATTTTTACTCACTTTCTTGTGACGACTTACAGTGTATAGGTTGGAGTGGAGAGAGATGCTCAGGTTTTGGGTTTTTTTTTTTTTTTTCAGTATAAAAGAAGGCCAGCAGTTTAAAAGGAAACCAGTCCCATTCCAGAAGGTGGTAGTTGTAGTTTCTAAGATTATAATGAAAGGGGAGTAGTTGCCAGCGAAGAGCTGTGAGGCCATCAGGAAGCCAAAAAGGAAGGGCTTTGGACCTTTTTATTCTCTGGCATTTATGGATTGCATTGCGTGTTTTATTTTTAATGTTGAAGATTTGAGTGTACTAAAAGTGACTCAGTTCAGTGAAGCCTTTCCTGCACTGGGAGAGAATGGGATTCACCGTTCAGTACCAGTTTCACTTGTTCTCCTTCATGTGCTCTGTAGTGAGGACACACTTTCCTATTTGACACATGACAGATGGGACTATGTCAGAGGGGGCCACGTGTGACATGTGCTGGTGTTTGGAAGTTCAAGTTAATAGCCTCGGTTGTCAGGAATATATTATCACAAGTGTAATGAGACACAATCAACTCTTTAGACGGTAATCATCCCTTAAATCTCTGGAGCAGGGGTCATTATCTGATGCAGAAGATGGGGATCTGGTTCGCATTATAGAGTGGGAGCTCTGAAGAGTCCTGGGAGCCAAGGCCAGAGCCTTCATTCGGCAAGTGACCTTGGCCACCAGCTTGTCATCCCTGATGGCCCGTAATTGCCCAGATTTCTGTTTCTGAGGGGTCTAATTTTCCCTCTAAAATGACTTCAGAAAGGTTTTTGCCCACGGCAAAATGGCAGACAGTCAGGCACCAGCGCTCCCATGGCTTACAGCTAGCTCGGTGAGTTATGTGCCCCTCTGAAGCCAGAGGGCCAACATTTTGCTTTTCAGGAATGATCAGATCGCTTTCAAGCTTCCATTGCCTCGTCCTCATTTCCCTCTACCAAGTGATACGCGCTCCACGTGCACAAATCCCACAGCCCACCTTCATGCCAGTCAGCTCCCGACATTTTTGGGTAGAGCTGGTGACTCTTTCAGGGTGTTTTTGTCCACGTCCTGCATTTACAGCCTGTGGTCCTTGTTCGTGGTGCTCTGCTCTGAAAGTTCATCGTGAACAGTGAGAATCGGTTAATACCGAACCATCTCTGCTAGGGGCCGTTCTCGGCTGGTTAGGCTCCTATAAGCTTCTGGTCACCACAGCCTCATCAGCCCATCAGTAAAGAACTTGTTTCACGTGTGTTTCTGTTTAAAGACACCTTATTTAATATATAGTTAATTCATTAGCTTTGAACTCACGGAAAATGCCACAATTTGGGTTACAAATCAATTTTAGCAGATGGGTGAATTCACAAAAGTGGAATCTGTGAATAATGAGTTTTGACTTTTTTTTTTTTTCCCCTTTCCTTTCGTGAATACCAGTTACCCTAAGGAAGAAGTAATGTCTGGAGTTATCTGCCTTCTTTTGTGCTCTGAGTCTGCAGGTGCAGTGTGGGTGTTTAGGCTTGTGGTGATGAAGCAGGATTTTCTGCTGCCATGTTTTCTGTGCTTGCAGCAAAAGTGATACAAGACCTCACCACCTCTGAAACTGCTCTCAGATCATTTCCTTCTTGCTGGGGGGGAATTAGACCCCTTTGGAAGCTGTCCTGCCTGGCCTGCTTTTGGCATCATTATATCTGGACCCAGTGCTTCTGCATTAAACTGGAAGAGAACAGTGATTTTGAAGCTTTTGTAATAAATCTCACCTTGAATCACCAGCTGGGTGAGGTTTGAAGATGGTTAGTGTACAGTTTAACACTTTACTTCCAGTTCTCTTTAAAGTTGGTTTAGGAGACTGGGGCTGGAAAGCTGAAGGGAAGTTTTGTTTGCTCTGCATTTAAAGAATGTGGCCTGATTTGACTTTTCTTTTGACGTGGTCGTGAAACGTCCTTCTGAAACACAGCGCCGGCCGCCGTGCCCTGGTGGGAGCCGTGAGGTGCAGGTGGGGATAATCGGGAGGAATGCGTTCTGCTTGCGAGAGTGGGTATGGTCAAGTGCGGTGCCTGCTGGCTGCGACTGTACAGCTGCCGACTTCTGTGGACAGGCTGGGGCTGGCTTAGGAATTCCTGCCGGCCGTCTGGCTCAGGGAAGCGTGTGGCTCCTTGACAGCCATGTGTCTGTCACAGCAAACTGGAATTGAGGAGAAGGGGGCTCCCTCTGCTGATTTCAGCCACAATGAAGATATCTTCTGAGCCCGGACAGTTTCCCAAGTGACTGTCCTCAAGGGAGGAAAGCTCACGTCCTCGTCACTTCTCCGCCCTTCCTTTCTGTAAGGTTTGTCACTGCGAAAGGAGCCCTGGCAGGGCCCATGCCGACCTGTACAGCTGACAAATGGAAAGGAGCTGGGAAGAGGTGCAGAAAGGGGGTGAGGGGGAGATTCTGTTGACAGTTTATCATTTAAAGGCTGAGGGATTAGGTGTAGTGCTAAAACTAGTCAATTATTCGGATCTCCGTCATGATTATTCTTTTCTTCCCCTTTACTGAATGTGTCAGATAGAACCGTGGCTGTTACTTGCCGGTCAGGTGGCTTTGCCTGGCCTGTGAAGTGAAATCCTGTCTGCTATCCTTGGTCGAGCCACGAAAGATGGTAGGAAAGTTGGCGTCTCCCAAGTTTCGCAGCAGAGGGAAATCAGTAAGCCTGGGCCCTTTCTGACCCTCCCCCTCTCTTGTCCTAGGATGGTTATAACCGACTTGTGTCTTTTCAACTTCTGTTGAAAGATCCCTGTGCACCCCAGAGTAGGAAAGTAGAAGAGACCTAATTTGAAGGGGGTGAGGAGTGTGTCTCTGTCGAGGAATGACACTAACACCACAACATTGCATTGAATCATGGTTTGCTGTTTGTTTTACCTTAGGAGTCTTTGAGAAAAGCACCCGTCATCAAAATTTCATGCCACTTTTCTGATTTATAGCTCTTTTGCAATCTTTGGAAATGGGGCACAGCTTGAAAATCGTCAGTCAATAATGACTTGCCATGCCCCTTCTTCCCAGTGCAAGCAGTAGCATGTGAAGAAGTAAATGGCCAACAGGGCAAGACGTTTTGTTCCTTGTACAATAACCAGTTTTACCGCCTTCCTCCTCTCCCACAATGCCATCAGTTTTCCATTCGAGTGAGGGGTTTTGTTTATGGTTTCATTTCCCTGATGTTCACAATGACTGTACATGGATAGGCAGTCCCTAGTTAGGTGATAATGTCTCTGGTGAGACCGATGAGGAGCTTGGCTGAGATGCTGGATGTCCGCCGGTCCAGGAGAGTGGATGTGGATGAGAAGCCTAACTTGGCAAGAGTGTCTTAGTCCAACACCTGAGTCTATATAGTTTGAAAAAAAAGAAATCCCAAAGCAAGGGCATGTCCATGTGCAGCTTGCTGTCACTGGACTTTATTTTCAGCATCATTGTTTCATCTTCTAGGCTAGAGTTACAGTCTTTACTTAAAGCTCTGGGTTCAGTTGTTAGGCTTATTACCCTCATGGAGTAGCATTGCTTCTACAGGCCTAAAAAGGGGTCATCAGAACTAGAAGTATAAACTAGCAGAGTCAAGAAACGTGATGTCGAGATTAAAATGCACATTTCGAAGTCAAGCATAAAATGCCCCCAAGAACATAGTGATTTCCCAGTGCTTCATTATGTAAAATCTGTCTTTTAAGTTTTTGATTTGGTCAGTTACATCATAATTGCATGTTCATGTCGGGCAGAGCACGTCCATGTTTTCTCAGGCCACATGTGAAATTGGAAGCTGGGCAGTAAGGAGGGAGCTCCTTGAAACGTGTCTTTTCTCTGCAGCTCCCTGGGGGAGCAGGGACCCAGGAGTGAGCAGAGAGGGGCGAGGTGGCCAGCCGGCCAGCCAAGGGTCAGGTGTTTCCAGGACACTGCCTGTGCGAAAGTGCCCGAAAGCCCTGGTTGGAGAGCGAGAACAGAAGCCCAGGAAGCAGAAGGTGGATCTCGTTTTGATCAGCACCTTCAGAATTGATCCTTGTTCAACCGAACATCGTTCATTCACAAACTGGAGTCACTTTTATTTAGTAATTCTCCTGATATTTATGAAAAACAGACTTACTAAGGGAATTATCAGTATAAGCCTGAGATTCGCAAAGATAATGTTCATATTATGGAGGAAAAGTATTTTCCTGGCTGCTCACCATTGGCCACTGGCTTGGCCTTGTTCTCCCGTCTTGACTGTTTACGGGCACCACCATCTGTCCGCGGGGACATCTCTGAGTGCACAGAGAGGTCGTTGGGGTGGAGGGGACTGTGGAAGGGTCCTCGCATGTGCCAGCTGGCTCAGTAGGCAAGAAGAGGGGAGATAGACATCGGCATGTTTGTGCAGCAGGGTCTGTGATAGATTTGGTTTGTACAAGAGTACGGACAGGCCTGGAAGCTGTGTGAATAGCATCAGAAAACTTCTTCTGAGACATGAAAACCTTCCAAAGAGACGCGAGAAAAGAATTTTATTTTCAGTGAAGGTGGGATCAAGGCAAGCCTCGTGCCTTCTGGCCGGGAAGATGTGGTTTTCTCTCCTACAGACTTTGTCTCCTGCACAGCCTCCTACTTGGACACCTGCCGAGGGCCCACCGTGCTCTAGACCGGGGTGAGGAGCAGTGGCATCTGGGTTCTGGCCCGGGTTCACTTCTTGGGTGATTTTGATGGAATGGTGATGTCACATAGGAAGGATGTCTCTAGAAGCTGACTTCAGGGCATGTGCCTGGTCTGTTAACATTTACACACACCCCTGAAGTACAGAGAAGGAGGCCTGCTCAGATGTCTTTCTTGAACCTGCTTATTTACGGAGGCCTGGCCTCGGGGATTCAAAGTGGAGTGGGACACGATGACTGTCCTTGACATGGCGAGGCCGACAGATAGACAACAGAGCGTGATATGAGGTAGCCAGAGGCAGGGCTGAGTGTCCTGGTCACAGAGCCCGCAGGAAGGCACGAACAACTCTGGTTTGGGTGACGGCAGTTGACCAATCAGATATAATCTAAAGGGCAAGGAAAACAGAGTTCTGGATTCAGATAAACTTCATATGAACCACACAGAGGGCAGTTAACTGTCCCAGCAGCCTGTACAATCGAAAGAGCAAAACACATCAACACCAGTGGTCCGTTTCATGCTGTTTGTTCAACAGAGGAGGGGTTTGTTTTCTTTTCTTTTTTTTTTTTTTTGGTAATAATATTTTTTTATTATATTATGTTAGTCACCATACAGTACATCCCTGGTTTCCGATGTAAAGTTCGATGATTCATTAGTTGCGTATAACACCCAGTGCACCATGCAATACGTGCCCTCCTTACTACCCATCACCAGTCCTCCTGATGGGGTTTGTTTTCTTGATGCTTTATGAAGAGAAAACACAAACCCAACCCTGCTGCTGGGGGCAGGGCAAATACTCCCAGGCATGGTCCTTCCCAAGGCACCGGTGCGGACACATTTGCTGGCGGAGCTTGTCAGTGGAAAATGAAACATCCTTTTGTCAAACGTGGTCTGCCTTTCCAACTGGTCCTGTTTGCCTTCGAGTTGCTTCAGTGGAATGGGCCTTTATTGAATGAGGCGGTTAGGGATGAACTGTGGGTCCTTTTGTAATCAGGAGGCTCAGAAACTTCCCTAGATGGTTCGGCACGGCTGTCTCAGGTTCGATCCTTGAGGATGTCGCTCCACAAGGAGGGGGACAAGGGTGCAGGGAAATGGGGCACCGTTCAGTCAGCCTCCCGGGTTGAAAATGTTAAGGGTGCGTTTGCACAGAAAACGGAGGAAGCATCTTGCCTCCTACAAAGCAGCAGCAGGCTTGCAACAGGACGCTCCCGGCCTCCTGGTTCCATTTAGTGAGTCCGATTTGATCAGACTGTCCCCTGATGGAGCTGCAGGATGGGCAAGAGCGCCTCATGACTAAATCTAAGGCAGCTGACACGGTTGTTTTTAAACATTAGGGAAGCTGCGCGGGCTCTTCATGGGGAGGAAGTTTCAGCACTGTTCGTCCTGAAATGGACAACATGACTCATGGCCAAATGTAAAAAAAGAAAAGCTTTTTTACTCCCCCGCATGTGTAAACACTCTAAACCCAGCCGTGTTTATAGGAAGGTAAGGCACCATCTGGTTCACTGCCTAGTAGCCTAGTTCTTATTTTTATCACTGATTTATATTGAGAGGATGACAAATAGAACAGAATTAGATTTTTAGTTATACAACACACCCAAGGATTCTTGTAGTGTTAAGCCTTCTGTTGTCTCAAAAACATGAAAGAGGTCGTTAGGTGGGATGAGTCCCATCCTTGACCATCCTGGCCAACGCACTCGGAGCCGCCTCTTCCTTCTGCAGCCCTTGCTGCCCCCCTCTGACACTGATGACCCAACAGGTAGTTGGGACTAATTTCAGCTGGATTTAAAAGTCTTGTATTCTTCATGTCTTCAGAGAGATGGTAGTTTTGAAATGACTTCAGAGTCCTTGCTGGGCTTAAATCAGAAAACAACACCGTAGTCTGCCTTCCAAGTGGCCCGGATCACCCTAGCCCATGTAAAGCAGCAGCCTTGAGCTCGAGGTACAGAAAATAGATCAAGTCACAGAAGACCCAGAACTGACATAGACCAGCGCACATATTGGATTGGTTTGCATGGGTCTCTACTGATCTATCACTCTTACTGAATTGGAGGAGAACATCTTTCATTTCTCTGTCCTGAATTGGAGAGTCTCTTTTATGGCTAGCAACTTCTAAAACCTGCTATCTGTTCTTTTTTTTTTTTTAAGGAGAATATTTTTCTGAGTGATTGAACCCACTGCCATTTTGTTAACAGCTCTTTGTCAATCCCGTGGTCAGCCCTTTTGCAGGGATAAGCAGTCCGCTTTTCTCCATGCTCTTGCAGCAGACCTTTGTCTGCCTTAGTTCAGCTTTGTTCTCGGGAAGGTTCTGGTGCCCCTTGTGGATTTGATCTGTGGCAGACATTTCCCCTTCCTATGGAATGACTAAAGGACCAATCTACAAACCCAAGCCTTTCCTGTCTGCTTTCATAGGAGTTAAGTAACACAAGTAATTCGATAATTTTTTTAAAGTTAAATTTGATCTAAGAATTACATCTTGAATTGAAATTTAGAATTCAATATTGGCTGTCTTTTGTGTGGGCAAGTTTCTGCTTACAGGGTAGGTCTTATTGGTTGCGTTGTTCTGAATAAGTAGGAATTGAGAGACCACATTTTTCAAAAAGCCTCAGACACCCTTCTCTTTCCGAGTGGTGAGATTTTTAGTCTACAAAGGATGGATCAATTTAGCTGTCAAAATGAAAGCTGAGAGGCCAATTGCCCATGCAAATTAACCACTTGTGCAAGCCCTTCAAAATCGCCTGCGTGAAAAGCGAGCCTGCCCTTTGAAAATTTGGCACATAGTGACAGAAATAAAGTAGTCACTCTTCAGATATGGTGATGTCCTTAGAGAGCTGATTTTAGAAATTGCTCATTTTTTAAGCTACGGAGCAGTTGCTTAGTTTTTGTCCACTTGTTTGCTTTAATAAAGAAGTCTTTTTGGCCCCTCTCTTTTTCCTCCCTCTGTTCCCATGTGTCTAGGCGGCTCAGAACACATCTCACATCTGATGTGGGAGTTAAGGGATGGGAGGTGTTTTGCCCCAGCTTTATTCCAGTCGCTCAGAAGATGTATTCATTCCAGGGTCAGCAGCTCCTACCAGCTTTCAGTGCGCAGCAAAGGATGAGTCTGCACGAATGGGAAACAATTGGGTGGCTTTCTTCCCAAATGTTGTGAGAATCAGTCAGCACTTGGAGAAATGAAATCCCAGTTTCTGCCTTCCATTTTCTGTAGGCTTCAGCTGGGTTTAATATTGCCACACCAGCAGGTTTCACAGTGACTGCCACCTGTCCGAACTAGGGAGCGGTCTCAGTGGCTCTGGGTGTGAGAGCTCCAAGTACAAGTACATTTCTCTTTGTCTTTGGAGTTAACTTTCGGAAATGCCTGTTCATCTGTTCAGGGAGGTAGGGTTTGCCTCTGCTGGTGTCAGAGCCGGGTGATTGCATCATTAATGACCCAGATGTGAGGCCCTGTGTCCCCAGGTGAGGACACACTGTCCACGAAGCCACAACCATCACTGGGGCCGGGCTCCAGCTGTGCCTACTTCGGCCCCAAGACAGCCAGGAATTTAAGCAAGGGAAATTGTGACATCTGCACTTGTCTTCTGAAAATGCACTTGAGACGACTCTCCCAGAGACTCTTTCTTAACCAGTATTGATCAATACGTGGCATTATTTGTATGGAAAATAATTAACTGGTGACTAAAGAGATCATGTCTGATTTGGGGAAAGCTCTTCCAAAGGGTGAATTCCTTGAGCTCCCAGCCCTTCTGGGCCACACTGGCTTGCTTGCTTTCTTTCTTTCTTTCTTTTTTTTTTTTTTTTTTAATAATTTTTATTTTGTTGTATTAGTCACCATATAGTACATCCCCAGTTTTTGATGCAATGTTCCGTGATTCATTGTTTGCGTATAACACCCAGTGCTCCATGCAATATGTGCCCTCCTTAATACCCATCACCGGCCTATCCCAATCCCCCCCCCTCCCCCCGAAGCCCTCAGTTTGTTTCTCACAGTCCATAGTCTCTCAAACCCGGATTGAAGTGTTTTTATTTTCCTCCCTGTGTATTTGTCATGTCGCACAAGTTTGTGTAAGATCTCTAGCTTTCGAAAGCCCCAGCTGTTGGCCCTGATGCCGAGCTTACTGAGATACTGCTGACTTCAGGCCGTTTGCAGTTGCAGAATTTGGCGGGGGAGCAGCACAGATATCCCGGGGCGACGGAACAGCTTTCAAAGAAGGCAAAAATCCTGAGTTGGGTCACTTTCTCATGCTGCTCTCAGCATTTCCAAATCATCATGTCCAGCAATGTTTGGAGTCGAGGTGGCGATATTGAACCGAATAGCAGACCTATCTTTAAAAAAAAGAAAAAAAAAAACCCGAACTGTTAACCTTTGAGTCCTGAGTCTGTCTTGAATGTGAAGCAGTCAGCAGTCTTATATTTGGGGAGATCAGGACGAAGCTGCTTCCCCAGCCAGAGTCTGGCGCCAGCCGACATCAGCCTGGAGTTCGTCGGGACGGGGCTGACACACCTGGGATGGTGCTGGACAGGCCACCGCCGGCACCACAGACCTTCTCTGTCATCTCGTGCTTTCTGTGCGTTTGCTTTCGATCTTCACGTGGTTTTCCTGAGTGGTGGGAGCTTTGCTTAGGAGTGTGGGTGCAGCTGGGAACAGAGGTTCTGCCCTCCTCCCTCTTGCCAGGCGCCCAGGCTGCCTGCAGTGCTTACGTCCTTAAAAGTCTGCACCTTGTCAGAGCACCTGGGTATCTGCCCACTGCTTCTTGGGTGCTTGTCCCTCCCCTCCTCCTTTTCCCACGTGCCCCTCCCCCTCCTGCTGCCCCTGCCCCTGCGCCACTCTCCTCTCTGCCACATTTGCCTCCTCAAGTCCTCTTTCTCTGTTCTTGCTGCAGGCACCTTCTTTTCTTTTCTTTTCTTTTCGTTTCGTTTCGTTTCCCTTTCCCTTTCCTTTCCTTTCCTTTCCTTTCCTTTCCTTTCCTTTCCTTTCCTTTCCTTTCCTTTCCTTTCCTTAAATATTTTATTTATCTGAGAGAGAGAGAGCGAGCACAAGTGGTGGGGAGGGACAGAGGTAGAGGGAGAAGCAGGCTCCCCACAGAGCAGGGAGCCTGGTAAGGGACTCAGTCCCAGGACCTGGAGCCAAAGGCAGACAGACACTTAACCGACTGAGCCATCCAGGCGCCTCTCTCCTTTTCTTTTTTGAATGGCTGGGGGTTTCCACCCCCCCCCCCCCCCAGCCCACAGGAGCCTCCCTTCCCTTCCAGCAGTATCTTTCTTTACCCTAAATGCCTACTGTTGATTTCTCTGGTGGGGCAAACGTATTTGAAGTGGACGACGGAGATCGTCCGAGGTGACTTCATGCAAGAAGAGCGGACTTAGGGATAGTCTCAGAAGGGGGCACCATGTGTACAGAGTTGGCTGATTCTCTTCAACCCCCAACCACCTCTGCCTGTGGATTGTTCTTCCCAACCAAACCAGTGGCCTTGGACTGGTGAGCCAACAACAATAATATCCTTTCTTTAATTCGTACTTTAATTCCCAGTGAGAAAGTTCAGATTCTCATTGATTATGTTATTGTCTCATATCCAGAGACATTCATTCATCGAGTCCACACTCAGTTTCTAGACTCTTTCTGTACAAGTAATAATTTGTAACAATGGGCTGTGATTTATAGTTGTGTGGGTTTTTTGGGTGTATTTTTGTTTTTGTCTTTAGTATGTTAAAATCTTGAGTTCTCAATGGCAGCTGCTCCTGGCCTTTGGTTTCTCCCCTTCTTGTCTGTCCCTCTGCAGAGCTGCCATATTGATCGTCCTAAATACCGCTGTCGTTCTGGTACTTCACTGAGCCTTCAATGATGCCCTTCCTTTGGATGCAATCTCATCTTTTTCTCATGATAGCATTCCCTAATTGCCTGCTTTTCTAAAGTCTAAGAGCTCCGTGGAGTGGCTCCTTTGAGCCTCCCCCCACTTGGCCACACTTGGCAGTGGCCTGCCACTCCTGATGCCGCCCCTTCCTGCTCTTCAGCCTTGGTTCCCACTGGAATCCATTCTCCTGATTACTTTCTTGTTTTCCCCCACAAATGTGAGTAGAGGACAGCTTTCTGTCCGTGGTCCTAACAGCCCCTCCAGTTCTGCTTTCCACTTTAGATGAGTTGCTTTGTTCCCCCGACCCCATTCAGTCTCCTGTATGTTGGCCCCACAGTTGGGGTTTCCTCAATTCTCCCCGTCCCAAGGGTGGTACCAGACATTCATGCTCCAACCCAGCATGGCTCTGGCCAAATGGCTCTTCGTTCCATCTAGGATTCTCGGGTATTCCTGCCTCATCCCCCACTGGCTTTGCCTGTAATACACCCCACGCAAACACACTTCATCATCTCTTTGAATATCCTACCTCTCCCTTAAATCCCAGATCACATTTCTCTTCTTCCGGGAAGCTCTCCTTGACTCTTCTGCCCGGAAGCAATCACCCTTTCCTCCAATTTCAGTTTTACAGAATTGTGTAGACCAATTCTAGAGTGTCTTGGATGAGCTCCTGAATGGTTCTTGCTTTGTCTTCTGACCGCCTACCACCCATGGCCATGGGGCCGTATGGCAGTTAATTAACTGATTGATTGAAGACAAGATGTCTCTTAGTTGAGCCACATGACCACTGGTAAAATTCTTGCAAGTTGGGAAACCCTGGTCCAACAGTTTATAGGTTTTCTGAGCCTGTAGCTGGTGGGGTTTCTTTCCACAACTCCATTAAACATCTTTATGATGCCAGGTGGTCTCATCCATTTTCATTTTATTTCTTGTGATTTTACTGTGGTACAATTTCTAAACTGAGCTTTTAAGACTGGCCTGGAATTTTAATTTCTCTCATGTATCTGTAGGAGAAAGGCCACAGCTCAGCTGACCTTTGGTTTCTAGAAGAATGTTTAAATCTACATTTTTCCTCATTCTGAGTAGGTCGGGCTGGGAAGGTTGCATATTTTAGCAGAAAGCCACGTGCTGATGGGTACTTAGTAAGTTATAATTGATGTTTAAATTTTATTTATGCATTTCAATTAAGAGACAGTTTTAAGAGCCTGGGAAGGTGGCTACAGGGTGCAACTTCTAGGGAAGGTCTATTGTTTGTAAATCACGAAGGGCTGCTGCAGGGACGGCTGGGCACACGGCTGGGCACACACGTGTGCAGGGACGCTGGGCGCCTTTGGGTGTTGACGCAATGTTTTTCTGGAGTGAGGCTCTCACTGTGAATTCTGATGCAGAGGACTTAGGATGTTGTTTCTACTAAAGTGGATACTAAGCTAAAAGAAAAGAATAAGGATAATATGGAATTGAGTCAAATGGGGACATTTTTGTTTTAATAAAACATAAACCATTTCTTATTTAATGGGTAGTTAAATATCCATTTTAAAATATTCCGACCTCCAGCCCAAGGCAACCCTTTGGGGCTTTGTAGTTTCTTTACCTTTTGACTTTCTTCTCAGTTTTCTAGAAAATATGTCAGTGATTTATGGTTTACACATCAGGTAATCTATGACCTTAGTGGGGAGAAGGGGAGCGCTCAGCCGGAGGACCTGAAGGCGTCTTTGTGACTTTCACTGAGCTCTTATACAAGGTCACAGCCTTGTTGCTATGGCTTCTGCTCCTCAGTCTACACTGCTTGGCACACACGGGTGTTGTGTCCAGTGTGGTGTATTCCTTTAGAGGGTGGCACGCCATCCTCTTAAATGGTCGACCTTGCAGAGTAGAAGGTCCCAGTGCTCTTCGCTTGGCCATCATCAGGCACCAGGGCGGGAAAATGTCTTTTTCGCTCTTGATGTAAACACAGGCAGAGTAAGAACCTTTCAGGGTGTATCCCCCCCTATCCTGCTGCGGGAAGGAGTTTCCGGTTGAAGCGTCCAGTTCTGAAGGGAGTCGTGTTGCTCGCCAAGCCATGTGAACTCTGTGTTGGGCATTCTGCCACAGGAGTGTTGCCTTCTCACAAGGAAGGGGCTCGATTTCGAAGTCAGAAAGTTACATGAGAACTAGGAAGATCGGTAGGAGAAGAAAGGGATAAAGAAAGGGGGGTAATCAGAAGGGGGAATGAACCATGACAGACTATGGACTCTGGGAAACAAACTGAGGGCTTCAGATGGGAGGGGGGTGGGGGAATGTGATAGACTGGTGATGGGTATTAAGGAGGGCACGTATTGCATGGTGCACTGGGTGTTATATGCAACTAATGAATCATGGAGCTTTACATCAAAAACCAGGGATGTACTGTATGGTGAGTAACATAATATAATAAAAAAATATTATTATAAAAAAAAAAAGAAAGTTGGATCAGGAACATCCGGCTGTCCGTGCTGCAGACCGTCCTTGCCTGGATTGCGCTGGGATGTCCTCTTCCTGCACTAATTGTCTCTTGGAGTCAATGATTCTGAATTCTTAACAGTGTCCTTTTTGGCCTCTGAGCCTTTTGGCATTTAAGGGGATGGCCGTCCTCTGCAGGCATGACTCTTGGATGTCCTAGCTGGGGGACTGCATCCGCTAATTTATGACCACACTGAGGGAGGGGAGGAGGGCTTAGCCTCCAGGCCTCATTATCAGCCCTGTTTTAAATTTAATTCTGACATGTGTGAGGCTATAGAAATTGCCAGGTATTCCTGGCAGTAATGAGTGGGTCTGTCCAACTTTGTCACTTAAATCTTAGCTACGAACTAAACAAATACCAAGAAATTTTAGTGCTAATTTTAAAACAGATTGTAGGGCTCAAGAGAGGATGATGGTGTATTCAAACATGCCGTTTTATAACGAAGTTCCAACTAGCATGTTTGTTGCCACACCCGAAGGAGATGTTATTGGTGGTGTGAGAAAGGAATTGGCCACTCCTAGGAATTTTTCCTGGGCTGAGTATGCCTTCTTACCTTGGGGAGAGCTCCCTTACTCCTCTTTTGGCCTCAAGGATTTGCATCTGCACCTCCTTCTGTCCAAAGGATGATGTCACGGGCTTTCAAAGACTCAGCTGGGACCACACTGGACTTGGCGATGCTTCAGTGTGTGTGTGCACCTGGGCCGTGCGAGCCTTCCTGGGCAATTCTGAATGTGTTGCTTTGGATTGCCCCCTTGCTTTCCATGAACTAACCAAAGGCACCTCATGGAGGCAGGAAGCCTCATGGAGAGACAGTGTCACTTAGCCACTGACTGCCCTCTGGCCTCTGAACCTGAGGACTTCCAAAGAGCTGATTTCAACAGATATAAAATTTTACAAACTTCCAGATGCTGTAATTCAGTTTATTTTCTGCAGGCAGATGGCCTTTAGATAATGACTAAAGTAGACAGTGTGGGAATCATTGCAGAGAGGAATAGCCAGAATGTTCCAGAATGTTCTGGGAAGTTCTTCTTCCCTTTTTCTCATCATCATTCTAGCTGCTACCCAAGTGTATGTGTCAGAAAAGGCAACATCAGTGTGTTCCTGCTTTATTGGAAGCCAGAAGCTGCAGAGCATGGGGAGTAGAAAGAAACTATGTGAACTGGGACAACAGAACACGCATGAGCCCTAAAAGGGCAGGATTTGAAGTAACAGGCATCCCTCACTACTAATGGACACATTTCTTTATGAATCAGAAAGGAAAAGTAACCCATTTCTTCAGTTTCTGGCATACATGGTTCTAGCGAGGCTGCTGCCTTGCGGTAGTCTTTCTGTCACATTAGAGTATTAAGTTTTCAGGATTTTTATGCTAAATTGAAGATATTGGGGGCGATTAGTTGGTGGAATGAGATTACTTGATTTTAGTGAAGTGAATGCTTTTATGGTTTACAGTTCTTTTCCTAATAAAGTCTCACATTGTGCACCAAATAAATTAATGTGTGAATAAAAATACAAATTTAAATTTTTGGTATAGTTTATTCTATACCTTCTGCTTTTACTTCTTTTTTTCCAAATGCATTACTTAAGGTACAATATATACCCCAAAACGGGATGGAAGAGCCATCATAAAATGGGTAAATTCACACAACCAATCTACATTTGATGTTCAAAATGCTTAAAGTAATTCAGATGGGTTTGAAATGATGGTCCTATTGGTTGTTTGTATACGTTAACAGCATTTGAATTTTCCTTTTTCTTTTTCTGAAGAAGGAAGCCCATCGGTGCATGGGCTATCCTGTTGTGATTTCCAGGCTGTCCTGGGTCACTTTGCTCTAATCTTACACTGCTAAAATAGCTTGTTGGTTGTGCCGGGCCTTAACGGAAGTTTCTGGAATCAATGAGCAATGACCACAACCTCCTTTAAAATGGATTAATGGGATCTGTTTTTTTCTTTTCTCCTTTGAAGTGCCGGCGTGTGAGTTGGGCTTGAGTGCCCAGGTGTTGTGGATCCTTAGTGTGATACATGATCCAGGAAACGCTCCCCCCTTTCCCTCCTTGGTAAGTCAGACACCTCAATGGGAAATGAAGACACCAACAGTTTTGTAGATTGAGACCCTGTGATAGCTGATGAGTAACCTTATCTCTGCTGTTAAAAATGGCACTGAATGAGCAAGTTTTCAGAGAGGAATGGAGCCACAGAGGGGTGAGGTAATCTGCTCACAATTTCCCAGGTAGTCAGAGGCAGAGCTGGGATTTGAACCCATGTTCTTAACTCTAACATAATACCACCTCATAGCGCGAGGGAATGCTTTCTGAGAATAAAGCAGACATGCTTTTTAATTTCTTCCCTTTTTGGAAAAAATGCCCTTAAAGAGAAGCTTACAGTGAATATTAAGAAATTCGTTTTTCAAACAGCAATGTAAATCAGGAGATGGGAGACTTCTCTGAAAAGGGTGAGGTAGTCAGTATTTTAGGATTTGCTGGCCGTATAATCTCTGTTTCAGCAACTCAACTCAACCCTGTGTTTTGGCGTGAAAGCAGCCACGGACAATAGGTAAATGAGCAAATGTGCCTGTGTTCCAGCAAAACTTTATTTACAAAGAGGCAGTGGCAAGCTGGGCTGGATTTGGCCCGCAGGCTGGAGTTTACTGAGCCCTGATCTACACACTTACAGTGCTCAGATCTCCCAATGTGGAGAATGAGCATGTTTTAGTGGCCCGTAGGTATAAGTCCTTTCACAAAATCTGGCTTGGATGCTCAGAATTTAATCGTAAGTGACTTTTAATGAAGTCTATTGTAACTGCAAAAACCTGCTCTTTAGAGTTAAGTGCATCTCGTGTCCAATGCTTGACATAAGTCTGTAGGCCCCCAATGTATTAGCATAAGGCAGGTACCTAGACTGCAGCTTTGCTCAAAGTAGGCTTGATACACATTGTTCTTTCAGTGTATTTTGTTAGTCTAGAAAGTATAGCTCTTTTATGAAGTAAGTTCAGATAGCATTTCCTCTTTTGGTCTCTGTATAGTTTCTAAATGTGACATTTTTATTTTGTACCCTTAAACAGAGTATTGCTTATACTTATTAGGGCAAACATGCGATTATTTTGGACTGTCTGATAATTGTGTTGCTCAAAAGGGTTCTGGTATCAAATCTTCCTCTTTTATTTTGAGCGAAACCAAATGTTTGTGAGTCAAGTTTGAACAAGGTTGATGTACGTAAATCATGGGATAACATGGTGATGCGATCTCCTTTGGTTTTTGTGCTTAACTTTTTCTTACAAAAGGATACTTCTGACACCTGAAGGCCTATCTAACTACTGTACTGGTTATCACCTAAAAAGAAGGGTGAAGAGGGGCCTCCTGGGTGGTTCAGTCAGTTGAGCGTCCGACTCTTGATTTTGGCTCAGGTCATGATCTTGGGGTCGTGAGATCCAGCCCAGTGTGAGAGCCCACTTGGGATTGTCTCCGTCCCTCTCCCTCTGTCCTTTCCCCCAGTCTCATGCCAAGGGGAGGGTAGCTCATACTCCTTTTTTTTTTTTTTTAAAGATTTTATTTATTTATTTGACAGAGAGAGACAGCCAGCGCGAGAGGGAACACAAGCAGGGGGAGTGGGAGAGGAAGAAGCAGGCTCTTAGTGGAGGAGCCTGATGTGGGGCTCGAACCCAGAACTCTGGGATCACGCCCTGAGCCGAAGGCAGATGCTCAACTGCTGTGCTACCCAGGCGCCCCTATACTCCTATACCTGGAGTCCAGTCCTCTTTCCAGCTTCTCCTAGCTCACACTATGGCCTACTTTGTGAAGAGGAGACATTTGGTGCGTAAAGTATACGCTTCATGAGGACCACTATTATCAAGCTTTCGTTTATTGGAGGTTGATTCATTAGGTCACAATAGCTGTGAGAGACTTACTATTTCAAAACCAAGCATTTTCGGTAAGATTGCCAACTGGCTTTGCCCAAGTATTGTAGATATTTGTGCTTCACCAGTAATGTGTTAGAGAGTCTCTTTTGCTAAAACCTCACTATCATGGAGCATCGTTAATTTTTTTTGTCTATTCCTTCATTTTGATATGTTCCATTGTTTACTCATTATGTTATTTGAATTTTTTTTTAATGCGATTTTTTTTAAGAGGGAGAAAGCACATGTGAGCATGGGGGAGGGGCAGAGGGTGAGGGAGAGGATCAGCATGGAGTCAAACTCGGGGTCCCAACCCACAACCCCAAGATCATGACCTGATCTCAAATCAAGAGTCAGATGCTCAACCTACTGAGCCACCCAGGTGCCCCTTAATTATGTGATAATTAACCATTAACTTTGAGAAAGGTGAGAGAGAGAGAGAGAGAGAGGGAACATACATGTGTAAGATAATTGTTTGTCTTTATTTTATACTTGTTTAGCTATTGAGATTCAGCACTTTTCTTATAAATTTTAACAATTTGTTTTTTTTTTAAATTTATTTTTTATTATGTTAGTCACCATACAGTACATCGTTAGTTCTTGATGCAGTGCTCCATGATTCATGGTTTGCGTATAACACCCAGTGCTCCATGCAATATGTGCCCTCCTTAATACCCAGCACCAGAATTTGTTTTTAAGAATATTAACTCTTTGTTGTTAATATTTCCCCACTTCATTTGCTTGTTGACTTTATCCTTTTAAATTTAAAGAAGTTTATTACAGTGTTGCCAGATATTTTTTTTCATAATGAAATCCGTGCTTAGGAATTTAATAAAGATTTTCCTTTACTTTCTTCTGATATTATTACAAATATTCATCTCTGGAGTTCAGAGAACAGCTCAGTTATTTAAAAATAGATCCTGTTCTTTGTAATTTCTCTCATAGTTATAGTCCACCTTTCTTTTTCCTCACAAAAATCTACCCCACCCCCAGTTTTACTCTAATGAGGAAGTTCAGACAATTAAGATATTTGTATGAATGAGGGATCTCAGCTGCACATTGCTTCATTCTACAAGTAGAAATCTAATTTATGGCCGGACAACTGAAATTGTTTCATTCTTTCATTAATCCCCTTGGTTAGGGAAAGGTTAAGTTTTGCATTTTGAGATGTCCTATAGCTTTTACCTATATTTTTTAACAACTGTGTGTCAGTACTTTTTATATAATAGAACTTAACCCATTATGCTGGATATGATTAAGTCATTATCACGGTGCTTTTCCTCTTATCTCATGTTTGTACCTAATCTGGTGTTTGCGTTAAATGTTATGTGGTGTGAGTGCAGGACAGAGACAGTGCTGGGGGAATCATGTATGTATTGGTTGATGTCCTCACTCGTTGAGTTTCGAGCACTCACCTAAAATATTAACTTAATTATGAATTATCATGTGCCTGAAACAGTGGTTTCCTAGTTTATACATTCCAGAAGAGAGAGAATTGACTAGATTTCTCTTTTTGATTTGGAGATTAACCTGGCTTTGAACAGATCTGACCACAGCTCAGGTCTCTAGCTTTACTTTTCTTGGTTTTCTAGATTTCTTGGCTGTAAAATCAGGAAAATGAAAGAACACCAGTGGAGAGCGGGAAGAGGCAATGAGACACTTGATTGGGTTTGTGGAGACAAAGAGACTAAATGGGAAAATAGACATGCTCGCTGAGTTGCCCTCAGTGTTTCAGTTGGTGCTGCTGTGCTGATCGGAATTTTATTTCGTGATATTTTTGGTACATTTTTGTGTATATTACTGACATAGGTGCATTACTTGCTTAAACATGCTGAGTGGTTGTATTTTGGGATAAAGATTGAGCCTGTCATTATAATGTGAGAAATATTAAAGCTGTGGACTCTACTCCTTATTATTCCTGTCCTGTTGCCTCGTCAGCCTGATGGAAAATCTCCAGGAGGCTATCTGGAGAGGCTCTTGCAGGTCTGATTTGGCTGGTCACATGCACTTCACTCCTCATTTCCCAAGTTCACTGACAGGACAATTGTCTAACCGTCCACGTTAGAATGTGTCGAATTCCCATTATGGAGCTGGGGAAACCTTGCAGTCTCTCCTGTGTGGGATTTTGGCCCTTTTCCTCATTTGTTTAGGTGAGTGTCTGCCAAGTCTGTTTTGTTCTGGCTTTACGACCAGTATAAATATTTGTGAATCACAGATGGGTGGTCAACTTCAAAATCCATTTTCTTTCCTTCACTTCATGTTTGAGTCCGGCTGGTGACGGCGTACGTGTGCTGTTCATTCTCACACACCCATTAGAGGGGCAGATGTGTGTGGGGTTAATTGCTTGGATTTGAAGATTAACATGTGCTCGTAAGGCAGTGCCCCCTTGATTAAACCGTGCGTACGATCTTTTTTGGCAGAAATTTTCGTAAGGGCATAAAAAATGACCCTGTGTTTGGATTTTTGCATTTCATGGGACTTGGGGTTTTCCTGTGTTGTGGCCTCCAGATCAGAGTGCTGGAGAGGCTTCTCTAGCTGCAGGGCTGCAAACCTCATCAGTTCATGTTTTATCCACTGGAGCTTTTCATGTGGTTTTCATGTGTGTTTGTGTCTCTTGTAGCCTTCCAGGCCACAAAGGGATCAGAGTCATTTTGTTTCATTTGCTTTTGCTTACAGCTTGGATAGTAACCATTATTGGTTAAGCCGAAGCAGAGAAAGCAAAGGTTGGAAAGATGGCCAGGAGATTCTGGGAAGTAAATACCACCATATTTTCATATAAGGGTATCTAAGAAGAGTGAATGTTTCTAGCATTCAGAAATTAGGTGGGTACATCTACGTTTTTACCAAGCTTATATTATTTTTTTTGGATTGGGGGGGTGACTGCCTTGTCAGGGCTCAGAGGCCATGTGTCTTTTGAGAACTGTGTCTCCTCCTCCCACAGCAAGCCACCTCTCTGCCACAGGGATGGGTGGCAGGTGAGGCACCTTCTCAAGCTGGCCAGTCACCTGGTGGCCACACAGACTAAGTCTAGTTGAGGCCATGCCTCTAGCTTGGGCACCAATACTCCGTTCCTTCTCTCCTACTCAAAGATAGTACTTAAATTGTTCCTCCCTCTCTTTCCAGCATCATCCAGTTTTCATTTTCCCCTTTCTGCTGGATCTTTCCAACAGGAATGCAAATATTTACCATCTTAAAAAAAAAAATAACCTGTTGATTTTCATTTCCCCTCCAGCTACAACCCACATCTCCCCCCCCCTTTTTTTTTAAATGGAAAAACTCCTTAAAAGCACTTGCTTATATTTCTTGTCCCTAATTCCTGCGTTTGCATTTCCTCTTGAACTCACTTTGACTACCCGTCTCCCAACAGTACTGCCTCTTCAGGTCACTGGTTAGCGTCATGTTGCTGACCCAAGGAGTCACGGCTGCGTCAGCATCGCACTTGGCAGTCAGTCAGTCAGTCACTCAGCATTCCTATGCTCATCCCTCCCTCTTCTTTGAAGTGCTTTCTTCATCTGGTTTCAGGGCACGTTTCCTTGGTGTGATTCCTAAACATCTCTGGCCATTTCCTCTTAACCTCAGCTGCTCATCCCCTTGCCCGCTAGAGTCCCTGAGCGTTCAGTACCTTGACCTTGCCTCTTTGCCCACCATCCCCACCATTTGCATAATTTCTGCCCTCCCCCCAGTGTAAGCTCCACGAGGGCAGAGATTTTTGCCTATTTTGATCACCGGTCCATCTCCAGGCATAGAGAAGAGCCCAAGAAGTAAAAAGCTATCAGTAATTATTTGTTGAATGGGTGGATTTATAGAGGTATGAATGGTTGGATGTTTGAGTGGGTGGATGGATGGATGGATGGATGGAAGGATGGATAGATCTTTTGGGGATTTTCCAAACTGGGTGAGAAAAACCCTATTTCTAATTTGGGTACAGGCCTGGAAGTCTATGACCTTGTCTGCATGAGGAAGGAATGGGATTATTCCCCCTCTACTTCCAACTATAGTTGATGTGTTCGGTATAATTTTCCCCATATTGTCTGGCGGGTGGATATTTGCTACTTCACCTTTTCTCAGTTCGCATGTCACCTCTCTGGACCTTTCTGTTCCCTCTCCATAACCAGATGAATAAAGTTGCACTCCCTCTGTGTCCCACAGTCCTGTGCATGTCCCCACAATGGCAATTTAACGTGGGATTCACTGTTGTATTTGTGGTGTACATGTAGTCTTTTCTATTCAGACTGCAAAGCCTTTGGCTTGATTGCATTTCTCTTCCCAGTACTTAACACTCTGGCACACAATAAGCACTCATTACGTATGTGTTATTTAATGAAGTGATTTAGACTGAAATTTTGTAAAACATAACTTACTCTAATGGTCCTTAAGAGTGCAATAAAAATGTGCCTCTCTAGCCTTCTGATTGTGCTGCATTTAAGATGTTTATTTCATGATTTTACAATAATTAAATAATTAGATTTGCTGAAGCCATTATAGCCTGTCCCCAAATTGTCCAGCTGAGGCCTGAATAATCTAGTCTCCTGCCTTCTCAGTCGTCGTTGCCATCTTCCAGTAGAAGTGACCATTCTTCATAGTGTATCTTAGAGAGGATAGAGTGTGCAGTCCCTCTGAAGCCTCTTTCTCCCTAATGGTTGTCTATAAGACGTGAAGATGGCTGAAGAGGAAGGTAACAGTAGTTAAACAGCACGTGGAAGGAGACCAGCGGCCCCTCCCCTGCATGGCAGGATCAGATGTCAGTTCCTTCCTGGCATTTACATTTCTTGAATTCGGCATTCGGACCTCCTGTCAGTGTCACGAATTTCATCAGTATCATCTTCAAGGAGTAGATATTCTTAAACGTAAAAATAGCACAGCACAGCATGACTGTCAGGTCATGGAGCTGAGCCAGGCTCAGAACCCTGAAGTCCTATTTCCCGTAAATTACTTATTGAAATGTACATGTTCAAAAAACAACAGTGATGTATCTTTATGGAGTCCCTGCCATGCTGGGAGCGCAAATCCGTGTCAGTTGAATGTGTATATATATTTGTAGAGAGATAGATGTAGATAAAGCCATAAATGTAGATAGATGTAGGTAGATAGACACAAAGGTATAGATATAGATGGCCATAGATATAGATATAGACATGGATCTAGAGATGTAGATAATGATACATGGAGATATACATGTAGACATGTAGGCATATAGGTTTATATATACAGATATAGAGAGATCGTGCTATTATTAAGACTCATGATGGCCACTAGGTCAGGATTGCAATTAATGAAATAAATGTCTACAACAGTGTGGTGAAGCCCAGCATTGTGGCTTAGCTTTGCATTTTTTGGTAAAGTAACTGAGGGCTGCTAAAGTATCCACGAAAACCACAGCTATGCCGCACCTTTTAAATAAATGATCTTTCATGAACTTGGTGCTATGAGCACACGTGAGTGTGTGGGTGCATGTACACACACACACACACACACACACACACACACACACACGTTTTTCACCAGACAGCATGGACAGTTGCCCACCTTTTTATCTGCCATCCCAGAATATGGAACTGTGCCCTGCTGCCATTGTGTTCACAGGGCACGCACACAGTAGGCGCCAGACAAGAAGGAACAACAACTGTGAAGCGTGTGAATGACCACACAGTTCCTTGTATTAGTGTTCATTCTAAAGTATCTTCATTGAACCAAGCATCTTTTTAGTGGCAGGTCTAGTTCTTTTCTCCCAGATAACTATGACTTTTCTCTATTTTTCTGGAATGCTCTCCTCCTTAACTTAATTTGATACATAGTTATCTGCTAGCTTTCTCATTCCACTGCCATATTTTCTAGGAGCTGATTACATGTCTTTTCATAACTTTCTATTTTATGTACTATATTATGCTCTTCTAAGATTATTTCATAATCTAGGTGTAAAAAAGTTCTGTGCGAAGGTCTTAGAAGTTTCTTCTGGGATGTCATAGTAATTATGAATTATGATGTAGTAGCTTTGTTTTGTGATTGTAATGTTCAGTGTCTTTTATGTATTCTAGCTTTGACTCTCTTCTTTTCTTTTCTTTTCTTTTCTTTTCTTTTCTTTTCTTTTCTTTTCTTTTCTTTTCCTTCTTGAGAGAGAGAGAAAGTGTGCCTGTGATCAGGGGTGGGAGGGGCAGAGGGAGAGAGAGAATCCCAAGCAGCCCCAAGGTGGGGCTCAACCCAAACCCCGAGATTATGACCTGAGCTGAAATCAAAAGTTGGACCTTTAATTGGCTGAGCCCCCCCAAACACCCCACTGACTCTTGTTTTCTTACTCACAGTCTGTCTCTACGGCAGAGCATTTACAAAGTAATTTTTGTTTTTTTAAGCCAATCCTAAATGGTCAGATACACCTACAAGGAACATTTCTACCCACAGATGCCTGGTTTGTAGAGATCTGGTTGATTTGGAGTAGTTTTTTCTCCTTTGCCTGAGCCCAGGCCAGTTCCCCAGGTGTAGAAAATGCACAGGGCCAATATTCGTAGGTCACCTCCACCTATCTGCAGTGCTCACCCCTGTTTGGGTCTGAAGAAGGTCTTGGACCAGTTCACCAGTGGACGTCATTCAACAGTCCTGCCTAATGTAGCGATGACAGTACAAATTTAATAAAGATTCTGCAGTGTTTCATAGTATGATACATTATATAAGCCACTGGTAATAACCTGGTAGTAATTCATAATATGGCTCACATTACTTGAACACTCACTGTGTCCTAGGCACTGCTACAACTGCTTTACTTGTATTGTTTCATCTTCTCAACAACCATACAGAGCAGGTGCTAATGTTATCCCCAGTTGAGAAGTGAGAAAACTGAGGCATGGAGAAGTTGAGAAACTCGCCAGGGTCACGCAAAGGTCATCTGGATGGCTGAGCCCAGCAGATAACATGTACTTTCTTAATCCAGTATGTGTTTCACCCCCTTTATTTTGTAAAGGTCACCAAGGGAGCTCCCCTGGCCGAATATTATGGCCAAGAACTGTAAAGCAGTAGAACCCACTTATTTTAAATGCTGCAAACTAAAGCTACTATAGGTTTCTGCAAATAGTGTCTTGGTCTTATTTCGCTAAGCTAGCAGATATTTTGAGGGCTAGAACCCACTCTCACTGTGTAATTTTCTTGCAGAAAACACATGATTGGTGGTTAATCTCAAACAAAGATCCCTCATGGATAAACATCTGTATAAACAAATGGTGACTCTCCTACATCTCTTCCTGTATATGGGGCGGTCATCGAGGACTAGCGGGCATCGCAAGTAATGTCTGATTGGAAATCATGTTTCTGTTATTGATGTAAAACACTGACCCCTTTTCTTGAAAGTTGTAAGGAAACTGGCAAGGTGAAATAATCTGTATCCACCCCACCTCCCCATCTCCAAGCAGACATTTATGGAGCACATACAGTGGATAGTATCGTTTCAGGCACTAGAAATACACTGGTAAACAAGAGAGGCTCCCAGTTGTCGTGGAACATACATTTTAGGTGGGAGAGTTGGACCATAAGCAATAATTATATCACAACAAAGAAGAAGAGTATCGTGTAGTGGTGAGTGCTGTGCAGAGAACCCCGACTGGGTCATGTGATAGAGAGTGAGTAGCGGGCAACTTTGGATTGGCCTGTGTGTAGTGAGGAAGGGGAGAGTGGTGTGAAGTGACCACAGAGGTGGGTGAGAGTTAGAGCGTGTAGGGCTTTGTAGGACAGGACAGCAAATGCGGATGTTCATTATGGGCGTTGAGAAGCCTTGGTAGAATCTGTGGAGGAGCTGGATTTGTTTGCATTTTTCAGCTGTCATTCAAAATTGTCAGAGTTACCGTTGGGAAAGTGGATGGTGGGTTAGCAAGAGGGGAAGCGGGAAGACCAGCTAGAAGGCCATCACAAGTGACCAAGTAAGGCGTGATGGTGGCACAGACTGGGGTGTGGTTGGTCAAGATGGAGAAAATCGGATGGTTTTGACATGTTTTTAGAAGTAGAGTCAATGGTACTCTGGCTTGGGCATTGGGGAAGAGAGGAAGAAAAACTAAGAACGAATTGTAGGTATTGGACTTGAGAACGTCAGTGAATGGTGGACCATTTACAGAGATAGAAGTCTTGGGGTTGGGGGAAGCACACGCTTTGGAGGGAAAAATAAGAATTTTCTTGGGCCATGTTAATTTTGGGTTGACAGCTTTCATTTCTCATCCAGTTGGAGAGAATAGGCAGATTTGTGAGTCTGGACTATCTGCAAATGATTGGAACAAGGTAGTTTGGGGAGGCACAGACATATCCACGGTATTAAAGTCCAGGGCTCTTCCCTAGGATACACCAGAGGCAGGAAAATGGTGCTGTAGACAGAAACGCAGGTGCTACAACGTTTGGGGGGGGGGTGTCCTAGCATCTGTTGGAGAGCTCTTCATAATACCTCACTTGATACTGTAGTGCTTTGGTACTTCAGAAGTGATCTTAAAAGTGACA
Source organism: Ursus arctos (assembly GCF_023065955.2). Lineage (NCBI taxonomy): Eukaryota > Metazoa > Chordata > Mammalia > Carnivora > Ursidae > Ursus > Ursus arctos. The sequence continues at coordinate 7,344,924 of NW_026622819.1, read as the reverse complement.
AAAAGTCCCGAAGGTAATTCTGCCCCTTGAGAGAGATTTCATTCAACATCTTAGCCAAAAAAATCTTCATGGTTGCAACATTAAACGCCATTCTGGTTATAGAAAATAAGGTCAGATTCTCACAGTGAAGTGTGAGATGGGAGTTCTTGTCAGCATTTATTTTGCTTTTTTCCTCCCAATTAGCAGTTCAGGCTGTTTTTTGTAAATGCAGTCTCTCCCCAGTTGAGTCTTGGGAGGCGTGGGGCAAGGCAAGACACAGGTTTTAACGATCCAGCCCGTTTTCCTTGTTACCAAAATGCTGCCGTCTGACATAAAAATCTGCCCTGCTGTTTTCTCATCCTGCTCTTTTAATTATTGTATATTTTTTTCTAAGGACCTTGAGCTAGTGAAAGTTCAGTATCCAGGAGGCCCGTCGAGTATTTTTCCCAACCCATTTCACGTTCTCAGTGTCAGTGCCGGGAGCAGGCAGCGTATTTGTTGCCTAAATCAGTCTCTATGAGCGTTTGCAATGTGCTGGGTAGGAGACTCTGACATGGTGTTAATAATAATGCGGCGGATAATGTGGCCGGCCGGAGAGCCACTCCGCGTCTGATTTCTTGCGATGAGTTGTTAACCCCACTAGCATTGTTAACGCCTTTTATCAGAGGATCAGAGTGATGAAACTCAGGGTGTCACCAGAGTTTTGTCAGTGGCTTAGAACTTTGATTTTCTATCAAAGAGAAATGCATTTGGCTTATTCATGCAAAGGTGAAAGCTCACCTTTCTCTTAGTTAGTGAAAATAAGATTTGACACTGGCCATTAAGCTTCCCCAGGGCAGCTGTGTTCTGCAGTAAAGCAGGATGCAGGGCTGTGTGTTGAGGAGGAATGGGTTTGAGCATCAAGCATCCGCACAGAGACCTTTGTGAAAAGGACACACGTAACTTGTAAGGCACTGGGATCCAGCCCTGGTTAAAATAGATAAGCTGAACTGAAGAATAAGTTATTTTTTTCCAGGGGATCATTTCGTGGGAAATATACCTGTGTATAGAAAGTAGTGTATAAATAATCTAAAAGATCTCAGTTTTTAAAAGCTACTTTGTTGAGGTACGATTGACTTATAAAAGCCAATAAAAAGAATATATTTAAACGTGTATTTACATACATTGATGAGTTTGTGAACCATCGTAAGCATCAGGGCCTTAAACATATCCATGACCTCCCCAAAATACTGTTTTCTTTAAATTTATTTTTATTTTTTAAAAAGATTTTATTTATTTATTTTTTAGAGAGCAAGCACAAGCAGGGGGAGCAGCAGGCAGAGGGAGAAGCGGGCTCCCCGCTGAGCTAGGAACCGGATATGGGACTTGATCCCAGGACCCTCAGACCATGACCTGAGCCAAAGGCAGATGCTTAACTGCTTAACCAACGGAGCCACTCAGTATTTAATCTAAGATCTACTTTCTCAACAGATTTAAGTATACAACACAGTATTATCATTTTAACTATAGGCATTATTGTGTATAATAGATCCCATTTAAAAAAAATTCGTGTTATTTTTAGAGACTGAGAATCACTTCTCAAGAATGCCTTTTGGAACAGCTCAGTTGGGGGTCAGAAGGAAGCTTGCAGCACCTTCACTCATAAGCCTGCATTTTAACGTGATGTGATCTCCGTTCCCTGCTTGAGCCGTGGTGTTCAGATCTCAGGTGTACAGCTAGTGCTCGTGACTCTTCTCAAATGAGTAATGTGAAGCTGACTGTGGGCAGAAAAATATAAAGGTGGAATTTGCCCCCAACTGATCAGGCCTTTTAAAACTCGCTCACAAGCTGTCTGTGAGGCCAGAGAGCATATCACCCGTGCTTATAAGATTTCATAGTTGACCCAGGCTTTTGGTTGGGGTTGGTGAGGTGAAAGGGGGTTCTGTTGTCCATTTAAGACTAATTTTATTCCACCATTTTTGGGTTTAGAAACACTACAAAGTGTCTTCTTTATTGTTGATAGCAATAATGATCTGACTAAAATCCAACAGGAAAGGGATGCCTGGGTGGCTCAGTCAGTTAAGCATCTGCCTTCAACTCAGGTATGATCCCAGGGTCCTGAGATCGAGTTCTGCATTGGGCTCCTTGCGCGGCAAGGAGACCGCCTCTCCCTCTGCGGGCCGCTCCCCCTGCTTGTGCGTTCTCTCGCTGTCTCTCTCTCTGACAAATAAATAAAAATAAAAATCTAAAAAAAAAATCCAACAGGATACAAAAAGCCAACAATACTAAAAGATGCCTGGGAGAGTCAGGTGGAATGATCAATGTATTTTATTTCCCTCTTTACCACCTAACATGAAAGCCTGTGACTTTATTACTTGGAAAATTCTGGAAGATGACAGAACTGAGTAACAAAAATTCATAATGACAAAGAAAGAAAGCAGTTCTTTGGTGGACATATCCTGTTGTTAGCATTCTTTTTGCTTTTTCTCTAAGGTGGAGAAAAAGATGACACATACCATCTTAAACGAAACAGAGAGTCAGCCCTTCTTCCAGATTCACCCTGTCTCACACTGTCCCCCTCTCAGGGCACTCGATTGTCCCATGCTGGAGATGGTTTTGGGCAAAGCATGTCACACGGGGTCTCTCTGGGTTCTGCTCAAGGAGTCCATCCTCTGGTCAGCACAGAGCAGGATTTGCAGCTGAAAGCGCCCCAGACAAATGCTTTGCCCAGATTTCGGAATTGTGGAGTGACACAATATGGCATCCACCGCAAGACATTGGACCAGCTACCTTGCTGACTTTCTGTGTGATCGAGCTCCTGTTAACCCAGGAAGGGTAGAGAGCACCTTTGTGCCAATGGCAAGGAATGCATTTTTAGACATGTAGTTTTATTTATACTGGATTCTGTTCAAGTTTATATTTCAGTGGATTTTTAGTCTTCATTTTAACAGTTGCAGATCGGGAATTTTCTGCTTGTTTCTTTCTCTTTTTTTGCAACATAAGAGCTAGAATGTGATTTGGTTGTCATTATGAAAAATCTTTGCTAAAAGATAATGGAAACAATCTAACAAGTCAGATATGACATAGAGACAGTATTTGCAGCGCATGTGATAGACATAAGGTTCACATCCCTAATCTACAAAGAGGAATCAATTGATAAGAAAGATTCAAACAACCCACAAGTGAATGGGCAAAGATATGAACCGGCAATTCAAATATGAGTGAATTCTGATGTCCAGTAAGTAGATGAAATGATGGTCCATCCACAGCTGAAATTCCTTTCTTCTGACTGGCAAAACAAAAAACGAAACCCCTGATGGTAAAGATGCTGATAGAGAGAACTCACACCCATTCCCGATGGAAATGTGAATTGTTTACATTTTTGGAAAAGCAGTCTGACAGTTCCTACTAAAAATACACAAACTCTCTGACCCAGTAGTACCCCTTCTGGGAATACAGATTACAAAAATAAAAATGCAAGCACACATAGAGAAGAGTATGTGTATTGGGTGTTTATAGTAGCTTTGTTTTCAGTGCCCGCCCTCAGAGCCCTCAGAGCCCTCAGAAAACTACTTTGCATGTTGAGGATGCATCAAGAATTATAGGTTATGTATCAATTAGATTGTAAGAATGCCTCAGATATGGTGTATCCATTTAAAGATTAGTTTAAATCACACCTGGTTAATTTCAGAGATTTTTATAATATGAAGTGAGAAAAGTAGACCCTATTTTTCAGCAGGAAGACCCTCATCGTCTTAGTCTGTATACATGTTTGTATGTGATCACGTGAACATAGAGAAAGCTCTTAGAAGGGTGTCTGCTAGACTATTGACAGTGGTTATGTAGGTAGGGGGAGAAGCAGCTTCTAAGAAATGGCCCAGCAGTTGGCATTGAGCTTGCAGAAGTATGAAGGTGTGGGAATCTGGGGACCATGAGTTCCAACCCTGTTGTTCTGGTCTTAGCTGAGGTCTGGATACAAGTAAGAGCTTCGCAGAGCCTTTGCATTTCTTTCAAGGGCCTAAAGGAACTCCTGCAAGGGTTGTACACTCTTCTCCACCCCCAACTATTGCTTCCTAATGTGAGGAATCCTTTGTGACTGTCTTCTGATGACATTCATTCTTCTTTTAAACTTCCTCTTCTTAGGAGATCAACGTTCACCAGCAGTGGATTAGACATCTTTAAGTCGGCCCTTAGGTATTTGATAGAAGATAGTTAATATTTCCCCTTCTCTCCAACACACAAATAACCCCGGACAAGTAAAGAAAAAATGCTTCCTGTGTCTCCTTTTCTTGTGTTTCCTTTTCTCTCTGTGCAAATACCATAATTGCCTTGTGTGTTATGGGTAATGGCAAGGACTATAATTAAGGTAAATTATAATGGGGAACGCCTAACTTTGTCTTCACGGGGTGTTGTATAAACAGAGAGACTGAACATCATACGGCCTCCCGGCAGCACTCTGGGGATGCACGCCGCTGCTGCGAACAGGAGGGACGCTGGTGGCTGTGCGCGCATGCGCACGAGTCGGTGGCACAGGTGGGGGCTTCCGTGAGGTTCCGCAGCCGCCCTGGGCCACTGTTGGAAGAGCTCTTGTGCTTTGCATGTGGTCCAGGATGGAGCGCCGTGTGTGCACGTGTACCAGCAAATGGCACCACGGCGACAGGCCGTGGTGTTGCCTTGGAACGAGCCCCCTTCCTTTATTAGACCTGCATCTGGAATCCATGTGGCCGCTGGGGGCCCAGCAGAGCGCATCCCGAAGCCAGCCATTTGGCTGCAGATGTGCAAATAGGGCTTTTGGGATGCACATCAAAAAGTGTCTATTCTCGTCGTCACTTTTCTCACCGTGACACCACAAACAAAAGTTGTTCCTAATTTTCTCTTCCGAAAGCTTGATTTGTTTTTGCTGGCTATGGGTAGATCTCGTTGAGCTTTTCTGTATCTTGTCAGATGCTGATTCTGGAGGAAATGAAATGCTCCCTAGATGAATAAACAGAAGTCATTTGGGTGTCATTTCTAGACTTGTAAATCTCCGTGCACTAGCACACGCGTGCAGGCCCCAGGAAGAGGGTGGCACCTCCTGTTCTGTCCCTGCTGTCATTGTACTAGCAGGCTGGTCTGTAGGCTGTGTGTGACCCCTGGGGTTTGCACGGAGACAGATGAGGCTGTGTGGTTGTGCTTAAGAATATGGGGGAGCTAGGCAGTCAGCATCTGAACGCCATCATCGCCTTGTCCCCTCTGATCCTTGGGTCAGAGGTGCCTTTTTCCTCCCTTAGTAGGACCTTGGGGAGGATTTTGTACCTTCCTTTCTCTGCCTCGTCCTTACTTCCCAGGTGAAGCAGAATCTGGCCAGACATTCTCTTTGTCCTTTACTTTGACCTGAATGGTGAAGATGCTTGTTACCCACCTGAGTCCCTCTTAGCTGCTCGTCTCTGGGACTTTCTACCCCTCACTTTCTACCCCTCATTGGCATCAGGAGCTGTTATTTACCACTAGTTTATTGTTCTCTGGTGTGGAAAGACATAGATATCAGAGTTTCCATTCCTAGGGAGCTTACAGCTTGTGTCTCCCCAGTCTCTGTCATCTATAATGGCAGTTGTCACATGCCAAGGATCAAGAACATTTCTGTTGGGTGGCAGGGATTGTGGGCAATGGCAAGTACATTGATTGCAGTCATCGGAAGGGATCTGATCATTACACCCTGAAACCAAATACCGTTGGTGTGGAGGCAAAGAACATGGACAATGGGAGGTGAGCCCTTATTTTTGCTCCGTCTTGCATATAGGAGGTGTTATGGACCGAGTGTTTGTGTCCCTCCAAACTTCCTATATTGAATTTCTAACCCCCAGTGGGATGGTGTGAGGAGGAGGGCCCTTTGGGGAAGTGATGGTTGAGCCCTCACGAGTGGGATTCATGCCCTTATCGTGGGACATGAGAGAGATGGCTTTCTCCTTTGCTACCTCTCTCCCCATTCTGCCTGTGACAACACAGAGAGAAGACCGCAGGCTCTCACAGACACCAGACGTGTTCACACCTTGGTCTTGGACTTACCAGCCACCAGAACTGGGACAATAAATTGTTATTTAAGCCCCCCAGTCTGTGGTAATTTATTACCAAAGCCTGAGTGAAGACAAGAGAAATGTAATACATTTTAAAATGAAATTACCAATCAGAATGGCCAGTAGGCAGGGAATGTGTGGATCCTGGGATCAGTGGTGATTAAGATATGGTATAGAAGTGAAGGAAAATGTCTCAAAAGAGGAATGCAGTTATGGAATCAGTGGAACTCAACCTTCATGATCATTCTTACTCCCGTTAAGTTTGGAAGCTTCAAGAAGTGGGAGCCAGTGTCTACTTTGCGAATTACAGGCAATGCTGAGGAATAACTAGACTCCGTGGGGAATAGAGCACAAAGCAGGATCCCACTTAAGGCTTAAATAAATGCAGACTTATTTGAGAAAGAAAAAAAAAGAAATGTTGTAGCAAAGCAGATGATGTGCATAAGTGGAAGTGGGAGATATATTCTGCATATACAAGCCAGTAGGATGGCGCATTTAATTAGAACTTGCAGCTTATGATGTCGAGAATATGCTTTTTGAAAAACTTGTCTGTGACTCGTGTCCAACTGTTTTTATTTATTCTAGTGCAGCTTCTTCCGGGTAAAATGTAAAAGCCACAGCATCTTAAAATAATACAGCGGAGAGTTGAAATGCTTGCTATAAATTGCCTCTCTTATTTTTTACACGGTGGAATAAAGAGTGAATCTGTATAGTATATAAAAGGTAATTATAAAGTTGTCCAGTGACTCTACCAGGCTTCCTGCTCTGGGAGCTGAGACAGGTTTCGGTGCTAAGGAGCTTGTAGCTCAGTGGTCCTCAGTATTTGTGGTCTATGGAGAGCAGATGACAAGTGTGGATGATAAAGGACATTTCCTGTTCCCTGGCAGGATTTTCCAGGACGTGGCTGCGCTTTGATCGGAATCACAAGGGGCGGGGGCGGGGAGGGGGCTGATGATTACATCTGGTCATGGGTCTTACCAATTCCTTTCTTCCTTACAGTGCATAATGCTATTTAATTCCATCTTTTTTTTTTTCTATTTAATGTCACTGAAAGCAGAGTTTCTCAACCTCAGCACTATTGACATTTTGGGTTGCATAGTTTTTTGTTTTTTGTTTTTTTTTGGTGGGGGTGGGGGTGGGGTGGGCTTTCCTCTACGTTACACGGTATTTATCAGCAGCCCCGACCTCGGTTCACTAGATGTCAGTAGCATCCCCCAGTTGTGACGGCCATTCAGAATTGTCTCCAGACATTGCCACATGTTCCCAGGCAGAGAGAGTAAATTCGCCCTTGGTTTTGAGCTTTTGGTCTCAACGCAGTCTACTAAATTAGAAACAGGACAAGTGTAAGTCTCGAAGACGTTGTGTGTACTTGTGTAACCATGGATCTGTGAAGGCCAGGCCTTGGACTTGATGCGCTGCTATGGTGGCAGGTGACTGGCAGGACCCAGCAGGGACAAGGTTTGCTTTCTCTTTCCTGGAGGCTCCTGCAGACTCGCCTCCACCTAGATCTAATTGGTGGGAAGTGTGGGGCCTGCCTTTGTTGAATAATGGCTTTGGGGTTTATCCTGTAGTTACCAGTGATCAGAAATGGGCCAGAGTGGACAGACATCGCCATCGGGTAGCCTCCATCTTCCCTGACCTCCTGCATTTCCAAGTCAAGCTTTCCCCCCTCATTTATGTGCTCCTGGATTTTTGAGTGAAACACTGGAGCAGATACAGTCCCCCTGACTGAAGGCAAGAGAAGAGCTTAGAGAATTAATTTATGGTATGATGACCCTCGACCATCATTTCATTTGTCTTCCTTATTTTTCCTGACAACTCTCCAAAACAACACAAGGATTAGAGTAAAATATATACTTGGAATGACAGTGAGACTCTTTGCCATTATCCCTGGAACCCACATTGTTTATTGAGCTGTGTGAGTGTAGGTTAGCGTTGCCCTTGAAAGGATGCAATTAAAAACCCATTATTGTTTTGCTGCTCAGCTTTCTCAGCTGTGATCCAAAGAAGAAAGTTGTCGAACAATGGAAGACTTCACAGTCTGTATCTCTGAGCTAAATCAGAGATCCGGTGCCGTCTCTAGCACTGCAGAACATTATATGAATTCGAGAAACTCCTTGAAATAGACTGAGGCCATAAACCAGTGAGTGAATTATAACGATGCAGACAGTAGTCATTTTGATTTGATAGGTGTTCTGCAGGGCCTCTATTGCATATTTTTCCCATTTATTTAAAGGAAAATTCCACCCAATTTGCTTAGACCAACCATCTGGAAGTACTTTTTATTGTCTTTTGACACCTTGCCAACTGGGAAGAAAAAAGATAAAGGACAAAAATACTATAAAAATACTGAATTTAATGCAGTTAATGTTAAAGAAAATGCTAATTTTTCATCTTCCAACACATACATCGTGTTAAATTAAGTTCCAAGTTTTCTTTGGGGACAGTTTGTCCTCTGGGATGTGTCAGAAAGTGTGTGGATTCCTTTCTTTCCATCGTTTGACATCTCTGAGGCCCAGTATCCTTCCATGTGTCTGTGTTCAATGCTCATCGTCACCTGATTATGTAGAACTCTCATTCTAGACACTGAGCGCTCAAGTTCTTATGCTTGGTGCAGCTTCCTCTGTCCTGGCCAAAGGTTTTTTCATTCTGTAATGAAATTCTGGTTGAATAAAGCAGTTTTCTGAAAGCTGCATCTTCAAAGTAATCTCTTACGGGAAGCACTTACTGTATAAATCAAGTGTTGGTTGATTTATCGTCTGAAAAATACAAGTCAGGATTCATTTGGGTCCCATGTCTATTGACTTAAAGATCCCTCCTGTCTCATGGTGACCGGATCTACTGTTTATACCAAGTGGATTGAGCTTTGTGTGGTTAAGAGTCACACAAAATTGAGACCCACCTGTAAAATGGTGTAATATTTATCAAACTACCATCTATGAAATGCTGTTCTATTTAGAGCAGTCTTGCTTTGTGTCAGGCACTGTACTTGGGTTTTTTTTTTTAATGTTAGGTCAGTTAGATAGAAACCTGCAAGGTTTTGGTCCCATTTAATATATAAAATTGAGACCTAGCAGTCATGTAACTTAATCAAGGTAGAATCGTGAAGCTGGGATTCATTCCAGGATTTGCTAACTCAAAACCCCATGCCCTGATTCTGGGAAAAATTCTTCTCTTGGTTGTCAATGATATCTGTGGTTGATATGTTTTCCTAATGAGTAGATCATTGGTTCCGCTGAGGTTTTCGGATGAGTTTCTGGTTGCATCTGTGTGAAGATTTCTAGTAAAGAATGTTACCAATGTTTTTATGTTACGGTTAGTAGACACTAAAAGTATTTATCTAGCCAATGACTTACAAACATCTGAAAATGGATGTATTTCCGTCTTCGTATTTATGCAGGATCCATGATATTTTGAGCACTGAATGGAGATCTGTGTTATAAAATCTAATCAGAAGGATGTTTTTAAATTTTATGCCCATTTAGAGAGAATATATTGGGTGGGCATCAGGCAAAGAGCTAGAGAAAAACTATCATCTTAGATGAAAGTAATGTTTTTGTTTCTTGTTTTTTTACCCATAGTGAATTGCTAGATCTCGAACGCAGCTGACTGAAGTTTTCCATATCTTACGCTTCATTTGTTGTAAATGAAATTAATTTTATTTGATGGTATCCTTTTAAGTCTCAAATATTATTACAGTGAAATATGATGATTATAATGATGTCTATTTATGCATGTAATATGTGTTTTCCCCAAATAATTACACAATAAATTTTCATTTCACTGTGACAGGAGTGTTTTGGGTATCCTTTCAGCTCTCATCCAGTTAAAAAAGAAAGACAGTAGATGATAATTTTGAATCAGATCCTGCTAGCTAGAAAAAAGTTGTTAGCAAACATTCTCTCCTAATTTTTTTCAGACGAGTTTTGCGTACTTTAGAGATTTTTACCTACGTACTTCGATGTACAACATGCTTGCACGCAGGGAAATTCATTTAAAGGAGGATTCATAAACTTTGTAAATGCTAGGCTGTTGGGGAAACTCAGAGTACAGGAATGTTTCAGAAACATCTGAGCTATTATGACTGTGTAATTTGACTTTTATTAAGCTTGTAGAGCTTCTGTTGTCCATGTATAACAAAAATGTGATGGAGTAATACCTGCTATCGTTGGCCTTCCCAGGTCACTGTGTAAACCAATCAGGGCAAACATATGTAGCAATTTAGTTTCTTTAATTTCTGCAGTGATTTCAAGCATTAGTCTTTTTTTTTTTTTTTAAGATTTATTTATTTATTTTTATTTGAGAGAGAGAGGGAGCCAGTGAGAGTGGGGAGAGTGGTAGAGGGAGAGGAAGAGAGAGAATCTCTAGCTGACTCCGAGCTGAGCGCAGAGCGTGACACAGGGCTCAGTCCCATGACCCTGAGATCACGTGACCTGAGCTGAAATCAAGAATCCAGTGCTTAACCGACTGAGCCACCCAGGCACCCCTTCATTCATGCTTACCCTCTGGTCTGACTTCCCTTTTTCTATCCCCTTCAGCCACACAGGTCAACATGCCTTATCACTCTTTCCAATTCGCACTACTTGAAGGAGTATGCTTCCTTTGTTATGAAATCCCACGGAAGGTACTGGAAGGTTTTGCCCCAATATATCAACATATACCAGACCGTTTTATATGAGTCCTAGTTCCACTCTGCCCAGTACTGCAGGCATGGCATTTAAATCTTGGATATTGTTTGCCTAAACTTCCCAAATCCTGTCCAAGTCTTCAGAAGCTGGTTGAGCTCCTTTTTTCCCTTCTCAGGCCAACTTCCTTATGTCTAGTTAGTCCCATCTATATCTAGGGTATACTTTTACACTAGTGTATATGTGTGAGTAATGCCCTTTCTCCTTTTCCAGAGTACTCCCCTGATGGTTTAGGAAATATTTTGCATACTCTTCTGTCTCTGGATAACTTATTTCCCATTATCCTGGGGACATGCCCATCACTTCCAAAGTCCCTTTGCTCTGACTCCTTGCATCCCAATACCTGACTGACTGCCTGACCTTGTGACAGCTGGCTGGGAATGCAGATTCTGTTTTACCTCCTGCCCACAATCATTCTACATACATTGTACGTGGTGGGTTGTATGGAATGGTGGACATTGTTGACGGAACACCAGAGATTGCTGATGGATGGGTATATACATGCTGTGATTTGGTCGTGAAGTTTTTTAATACAAGAAAATACTAACGATGGGGACTGTTCAGTGTAGAAAACAGTAGCATAGTGCTAGAGGAATTATAATAAAAGCAGTTCACAGTTCCTTGTTTTATATGACTTTTTTTTTTAAAGATTTTATGTGTTTATTTGACAGAGAGATAGAGAGAGAGCAGAAGTAGGCAGAGCAGTGGGCAGAGGGAGAGGGAGAAGCAGACTCCCCGCTGAGCAGGGAGCCCGATGTGGGGCTCGATCGTAGGACCCAGGGATCATGACCTGAGCCCAAGGCAGATGCTTAACCGACTGAGCCGACCAGGCACCCTGTATATGACATTCTTGTCTTCTCTAGACTCTGAACGTCTAAAGAATATTATTAGTAATTAAAATAGCTATTCCAAAGAGAAGTCATTTAAGTATAGACCAATCTAGGAAGTGATAGCCTCTGTTTTCTTTCCGAAGAAATAATTGTCTAGGGCTTAATTAGAACAAGCAGAAGAAGGGATGAGCAAACGAAAGAGCCCCTGGAATCCATGACAGGACTGATTTTCTGCCCATCGTTTACTGGGACAGGACACTGCCCTCTTGCAGGGGACAGAGTCTTTCATTTCGGAGTATGCTTTGCATGAGTTTAGCTAAGATCCTCTGTCTCGTTCTCAAAGAAAGTTCTAATACTGATGGTCACAGTCATATTTGGCCTTAATGAGCCTCTGTTTGTTGTCCTGTAAGTTATAACTTGTGATGTTTTCCAATCATGATCACATAGTTAATGTCAAGTTTTCCTATTTGGTGGGCACAAGATTAATTTTATTTCTCCCTTCTTCCGTCCCTTCCTTATGGGTAATTCACCAGTGCAGTTTCATTCTTTGGGCTGGAGATGAGCATCCTTCTAGCAGTGGGTTAGATGTGGTAACGATGTGACTCGATTCCCAGCCCGCGGGCGACATAAGGGAAGTGCCCCAGGCGTATTCTACTTGGAGATGCTATGCATGAGACTCAGGTGTGCCTTTAACGGTGTGCAGTGAGGGACCCTGTTGCTTGCCCTTGATGTTGCTCGGATGTGGGCTGGAGATGCATGACCCTTGAAGTGGCTGAATTCGGAGGACACCCACGGAACAGATAAGGCATAGAGTACACATCCACCACAGAGACTCGTCGTCTATTTGTTTGCTCTAGCCCAAGGCTAAGCTAAGTGTCCAATTAAGAAGATTTATTAAACTCCGGAGCCCCACAAGATAATCAGCAGCATAACAGAGAACATGCCAGAGACATGCCATGTTGTTTCTTCCTTTCCGCTGTACAGCTGTCTGACCCGATTTCTCTGGCCCGGGCTAGAACAAGAAGCTTAGCATGCACGAAGGTTCAGAATAATTTCTGGAGTGGTGCTGTATGCTCTTTTATTTATGGTTACACAGTGTACAGTTTTTCAGATTATCACAGGATGAAATGAGAAATTCCTTTATGGAAAACAAAAGTCCAGATGGAAATTGTCATTTGCTATAATTCAAGAACAAATATAGTGAGTAGGTACAGAACGCTCTTGTGGAAATGTAGGCAGCTTGTATGTCTTTCTTCTTTCCTTGTAGACTGTCTTATTTACTTATTTATAATCTTTGAAAAGAATAGCTTGGATGCTCTGCAAAGTTAAAGACCAGTGAAATGGAAGTCCCAAACCTGGGGAGATTGACGACTGACTTCTCAAAGAAATCAGACGTGAAAACAACCCTAGGAAAATGGAAAAAAATGGTCTGAAAAGGTGAATAAAAGAAAATCCTACTCTTTGGAGTGCATGGTATGTCAAAGAATGTTTATTAGTTGTACATACAATATTTTAAATAAGCATCTCTCTGGAGTTCCTTATTATAATTAATTTTTTAATTTCTTAGTAGACTTCCGACATCGTATGATTTCTTTTGTCGTATTATAGATGTAGGTGCTTATCTGTTATTTACACACTTTTCACTTTAATAAAAACAAATGAGAGATACTGGTGGATAAAACTGCTAGCATTAACTTTTATTAATTAATGGTTGCTAAAAGAATTCTCATGATAAAACAAGAGCGGGAAGAGATTTTTCCTGTTGAATTATTATTTTCATAGGAGGATACATAAAAGTTTTTATTAGGATTATGTGATGCCTGGGTATAGAAAAAAATGCCTAAGTAAAGGCTATAGCTTCATACTTAATCTTAAGATGAAACCAGGGAGTGGTAGGGGGTCTTACTTGTTTATTAAAAACCATTTTTCCTTGAGTTTTTCTCTCCGTGGAGACTTTGGTTCAAGTAAGTGCGTGAATGGCCGGCAGAAGCCATCCTCGTAATGACCCAGCCTGGTAATGACCCTCTCTTGGCTTCCCTGTGAGGCACCTTTACCACACGGCCAGGCCAGGTGCGTCTAATAAGTTCTCAACACCTCTTCGGGGCGGGAAGTGCACTTTTCCACAGGGAGAAACTTAGTCATGGAAAGGTTTAAGATGTGAAGGTCTGAAGGTCAACCCATAAATCACTTACGGAGCTGCTGCTGAGGACCTCTGTGTCTCCACGCGCAGGTAATGGTGTGGGCCGGGAGAGCCCAGGGCTGGGTGTGTGCACTGGCCATGGATGGACAGATGGACAGAGGGATATGGAGCTTTTGTTCTTGCTTGGCCATGAACTTAGATCACCAGTAACTTGCATGCCCCGCTTTGCCGGAAGAAGGCTTTGAACCCCACAGAGGACAGGTTTAGCCCCAACCCCAAATTCCACACTAAGGGTGTGGGTGTAGAGAGAGGCACATTTTGGTGAGTGATTATTGTTTGGCTTTTCTGGTGAATTATTTTCATGTGTTTTCAGCCATGTTTTTAAACTGATAGATATTCAACCATACTTTTATCTAGAACACTTATGTGGGGATTCCTTGGGGTGCCAGTGTCCAACTGAAGAGTGGCTGGTTGGGTATCAAGACCCCTGGGTCCTGGGTTCAGCTCTGCTCTTAGTGGTTCTGGGGCAGACGACTTTTCCTGCTGGGCCTCAGCTTTTAAATCTGTGAAAAGAGAAGGTGGAAATAAAATTGGTGGCTTTCAAACCATGTTTAAAATGGCCCCGGATTTTCCCTGAAGTGCTCTGAGAGAAAAGGGGGGCTGGAGTCAAGGTTTTGGAAAATCATGGTCTGTTGTTAGAGAAAGGTTGAAAATCTGCAACCAGATGTTCCTGGAGCTCTGTTTGATGCTGACATTTATTTTTTAAAAAAGTAGCTTAAACATAAAGTTTGCCTTGGAATTGTTTTCAGTTTAGAGTGGCTGCAGAGTGGAGAGGTTCAAAGACCTTGGAGAGACTGCTGCCTGGGTTCGAATCTCAGCTCTGCCAGACTATGTATTTGCGCAGGTTTCTTCACATCCCTGTGCCTCAGTTTCCGCATCTGTGAAAAGAATAATAACTTGAGTAATAATGGTGTGTCAATGTAGGGCCATTGATTGTAACAAATGTCCCACTCTGGTAGGGAAGTTGATAATGGCGAGACCGCATTTGTGTGGGGGCAGATGGCATTGTAAGAAATCTCTGTGTCTTTCCCTCAGTTTTGCTGTAAGCATGAAGTGGCTCTGAAAAATAAAGACTATTAATAAAAAAAAGTTAGGATAATAGTAATAGTAACTGTTTCACTGGGTTGTTATAAAGGCAAGATAGTTAATGATTGTAAAATATTTAGAACACCTCCTTGGTGCCTATTAAGCACATAAGAGTTAAATATTAACTGGATGCTTATCCATTGGAAAACTTGTTTTGCAACATGAAGCAATTTCTGCATTGTGTGAGCAATTTCAGTGTTTTCTTCATGTCCAATGTGTTTCCAGCTTGACTTAATAAGATGGTAACCCATCTTTTGTGTATACAGTGAATGTTTCAGGCCAAGAGAACAACTTGTGCAAGTTTTGGAAATGTAAAAGTTCTAGAAGTAGAAAAGTGTAGTGTAGGTAAGAATTGTGTGCTGGGAAAGTTGTCCAAGGAGGTGTTAGATTATGCTAGAGCCCAATGCAGGGTTGGGGAATTCCTTGCTATAGGGGTGAGACTTCCAGCTAATGGTGATGATGATGATGGTGGAGGTGGAGGTGGTGGAGGTGATGGTGGAGGTGGTGGTAGAGTTGGAGGTGATGATGGTGGAGATAATGACGGTGGAGGTGATGATGGTGGGGGTGATGGTGGAGGTGGAGGTGATGTTGGTGGCGGTGGAGGTGATGGATGGTAGAGGTAGAGGTGATGGTGGAGGTAGAAGTGATAATGGTAGAGGTGATGGTGGAGGTGGAGGTGATGGTGGAGGTAGATGTGATGGTGGAGGTGATGGTGATGGTAGAAGTGGTGGTGATGGTGGTGATGGTGGAGTTGGGTTGGTGGTGGTAGTGGTAGAATTGGAGGTGATGATGGTAGATGTGGTGGTGGTAGAGTTGGAGGTGATGATGGTAGATGTGGTGGTGGTGGAGGTGGAAGTGATGATCATGCAGGTGGTGATGGTGGATGCGGCGGTGATGGTGGCAAGGCAGGACAGGAGACTCTCCCCTTTATCCCAGCTGAGCTTTGTGCTGGGTATTCCCTACCCAGAGCTTAAAGGTCTCTGGCAGACTGCTTGCCAGTTGATAAGGAGTGGCTCAATTGAGGAGAAGGAAACCACTTAGCAACAAGGTGAGAAGAAAAATGGGGGACAGACAGGGACTGAGGAATCCTTCTTTCCCTTGTTCTTCATGGCTGTCTCCGGTGAAGGACAGATAGCCTCTTCCACAGGTGCACACTTGGCTGGTCATTCCATTACCATGTCAAAGCAAAACAAGAGCAGCCAGATAGCTGAGAGACATTTGGGGTTCCTGTTCAGGTTTTTGATGGTTTTGCTTACAAACATTGGCAGCATTCATTTCATTTCCCAAACTGTGCCGTCCTCGTTACTGTGGTAACTGAAGCACACTCAATCTGGTTTCCATTATATAAGTGATTTGTAAAACCCGAGTTTCATTGTGGTGAAATTGTGTGTTGTAGTGATTCAGATACAGTTTTGATTAGTATGTGTAGCACTTTCTAGCTACAGAATCATTCTGACATAGTAAGTAGACGAGAGACTTGACGTATGGAAAAAAGAGATCAGGTGTTCCCTTTGTACGTGCAGTCTTTCTGTTATACCATAGCTCGACATTTCTTTGAGATTTAACTGTATCTAGCAGTGATTCTCGAGGTGAGGGTGGGTGATTTGTGCTCTCCCCCCCAGGACATTTGTCAGTATCTGGAGACATTTTGATTGTCAAGCCTGTTCTCTTGGGCTCCTGGCATCTCGTAGGTAGAGGCAAACGGAGCTGCTCAACCCCATGGTGCTCGTGCAGCCCCTGCAGTAATGAATTACCCCTGTCCACATGCCAGGATTGCCCAGATTAAGGAACTCTGGGGCACAGGGTTCATTCCATGAGAAGTTGAATAGAATATACATTCCTCGTTCTGGACTCTCTTCCAGTTCCCACATTCCATGACAAAGCCAGCTAACATTTACTTATGTTTGAAATCTCTGCACTGTGAGAACCCTACCTGCATCCAGCCACTTTCTCTTAATATCTTTTCTGTACATTCTCTTGATGCAGACATGTCCAGTTTACCCCTACAGATACCCTGGGTTTCTCAACATGGCATTTTTTAAATCACTTCTTACAAGGCAACTTCTGTGTGTGTTTCTTCTGCCTAAATTTGGTTTTAAGCTCCTTAATATTGTGTGAAATTTCTTTGAGGTATGTGGAAAATGTAGTTTAGTGCAACCCATGCTTTACATAGCTAGTAAATACTTCCTGTTTAAATTTGATACTTGATGCGTTTGTATAAATCAAAATATTATTTTCTTGATAGCCATAATTCCTTTCACTGAAGAGAAAAAAAACCAGTGTTTCTTCTTTTATTTTCCCAAAGCAGACACATATTTAAATCTCATTGGATTTGAATACAGACATCAGAGCACTTTGTTCACATCTGAGAAAATATTTCTAGCTTTCTACTTGTCTAAGCTTCACTTATTGTATTTATTTGTTAATAAATCTAGGGTAGAGTCTTTATGACACTTTTCTCTCTGGCCAGTGTTTTAAAAGCCTGTGTTATGCTCTCTTTTTTTTTATGATATTCTAGATAGATATTTATGACTTTGCAAAATGTAATGGTGAGTAAGCAACCGCCATTAGGAAAATGTTTCCATTTGGACAAATCCTGCCCTGCCGTCGGGCATGCGGGGGCCTTGAGACAGCTAATTTGGTGGTGTCATTTTCACTGTGTTCTATTTATTTGATTTCTATCGGGTTCTTTCATGTTCATTTCTTTGACTAGATAAGGCAGGAGACGTGTATTAGCATCATTATGGGGAATTAGAATCCCAGAGTTCTTTTCTTCCTGGTAGGTGAAGGCAGGTCCCAGCCATTCATCATTTTTGGGCATTTGGCTGGCTCGCCTCTCGTGGGAGTGCTTGAGATGCAGGCCCTGTGCTTACGTGGCTGAGTTGGGGTCCTCTCTTGTGGGCACAGATTAGCCACATGTCTTTTGGGTGGTCAGTTCAGTGATAAGGGGTAATAGTGATATGGAAGAGAATCTATCAATGTCCAAGTCCCCCTTTAAAAGGCCATGGAAATGAATTCATGAATATTGGCCCATCAGCTGGACACTGGGCACCTTGGTGACCTTTGGTAGGTATTAGCTCATTCTCTCCTCGGGATCGTCCAGCAAGGTGGGTGTGAATATTCTTATTTGACGCACAGAGAAACAGCAGCTCACAGAGCTGAAGTAACTCAGCCAATGTTTTCATTTCCATATTTGACGGAGGTTGGCCCGGCTCCGAGTACTATTCTCACTGCGTCCCACTGGCTTTTATTATAAATCATCCAGTTCAATGTGGGTGAATGAAGATCACCATGGCTGGGTGGGGACACTGTCCTAGGCCTTCTGAAAACTTGACTTTAACCATTCCTTAAAATTTAAGAAAGGTGCTACCTTAAATTCGACAAGCCCTGAGGTGGAATATATGGCCACTGGATGACAGAGAAGATTTTTATTTTTTAAAGTAAAAAAAATATTTATTTGAGAGAGAGAGAGAGTGCAGTGGGGAGGGGCAGAGAGAGAAGCAGACTCCCCACTGAGCAGGGAACCCAACTTGGGGCTCCATCCCAGGACCCTGAGATCATGACCTGAGCCGAAGGCAGACACTTCACTGACTGAGCCCCCCAGGTGCCCCCATACGGGGAAGATTTTTATGAGATCATGCAGGACAGCCCCCGCGTGGGATTCCTGGGGAATTCTGGATCTATGTCTAGGGGCTTGGGTGGGTGAGTCTAGTTTTCCATGAAGCCATTTCTGTGTTGCTCAGATTCTCAGAAGGGACAGAAATACTCTAACAAGCAGGGCATTTTGAACACCCTGTTTTGCTTCCTGACATGTACAAACACAGTCTCAGAGGACCTTCCCAGAGTTGGCTGTTTGGGCCTGTTGTTTCATGGTGGGATATAATAATGACTATCTTGCTTAACATTCGGTAACTCTGGAAGTTGCTTCCAAACCGCATGGTTTTTCATTAAACTGGGTGAGAGAACATGCTCAGAGAGCTGCTTACCTTAGATTCATCCCTTTGGGCAGCTGGGTAATCCATTTTGGAATCTAGTACCTGTTCAAGAAGAAAGAGACAGCAGAACAGCTCAGTGCTTATTGGCTTATGGTCGTAATTCCAGTATCTACCTTATATGACTTAACCTTTGGAGGTCACCTGAGACAGTCCACCTGGAAGGTCTTTGTGTTTGTGCATTCATTTGTGGCTACTTCCCTCCTCTGACCTCGAGAACTAGCTCTGGGAGGTTAGTCTAATCACAGTTTCTCCCCAACAAGGGGAGATTTTTTGTCATCAGATTGTGTGCCAGTGCGACACTGGAATGTTCCTTCGTAAGAGGAGCCTTCTAATCACCCCTCATTGCAAATACATTTCAAAATAATTTGATTAAATAAGGAATGTAGTGAAATAGCCTTAGAGACTTTGAGCTTATTATCAAGTCTTCTAAATGGTTTAGCCTTGGCTTATAGATTTATTGCTGATATTAGAGAGTTCTGGCACACAAGCAGCAATTTGAGTCTTGTTTTTCTCACATACACACTATACACACACACACACACACCCCTACAGTGGAGAGTGTATGTTGAAACGACTTGACTCTATGACTTTGATAGGAAACAAATCATTGATGTGTTCTTAACCGCATGGCAGGCAGCTAATAAAAGCATGTGTCACCATTGTTTGGGGAAATACGACAGTCCTGGGTTTCAGAGACTGCGAAACTAACATGGGAATCACATGTATGTCTTCTAAAAATGACTCCAGTAGCATGCTGAGCCTGGCTCGGAACTTGCATATAAACCCCATGTAGTTTTGTAACCATAACTTTGCTGTGTTTCTGACCTGCTCCAATGGCAGGAGAGCTATGTATATAGTTTCTGTTTCTCTTTTCTCTCATTGTCTTCTTAAAATTTTATTAAGTTGTTTGTTTCTAAGGGTGAAACCTTTGAACACTGACAAGGAATACTCAGCAAAGCAGATTGGCCCATTTTTCATCGGAGTATGAGATGGCTTAAAATTAGGGGTTCCAAGTTTCATTACAATGTGACAGCAGGTACGTGTTAATCATTGCATGCTAGTCAGAGAGATGATGCATGTGGAGAATTCAATATTATAAAATTCACAGCAACCTGCGGGAAAGTATAATTAATATCCTTGTTTTGTAATGAGGCAGTTGAGCTGTGGAGAAGTTAAGTAATACTTGTCCAAAGTCACCCAGCCAGCAAGGGGCAATGCAGGGACTTAAATTCAGAAAGCCTGGTAGAGAAGCTGGGCTTCTTCACCCCTTCTGTACCTCCTCTTGATCTCGTAAACATTGGCTGGGTCTTCATGATGTTGAAGATCTAAGCTCTCTCTTGTGATGAAAAGGTGTCTCTGTCTATGGGTTTGTGTTGTACTGGGGGAATTAAGTTCATCAATAATTATACCACTTTGTAAGTAGAATGATAAAGGGTGTATACAATGGGTTTTGAATACAAGGTTGAAGGAAGAGTTCATTCTCATGAGGGATGAGAATGGGTAAATAACAGAGCTTTTGCAGGTGCATTTGAGGCAGGCCATCGCAGGGTGGGAGGGGTAGATGGTAATTGTAGTTTGCAGAAGGCATGGTGAGCATAAAGAGCAAAAGGGTGTATTGACATCAAAATGCTGGTGTCTCAAGAACACTGAGTCATGCCTAGTGCATATTGGAAGATGGGGCAGGGCTCGCAGTGAGACCGTGTTACATCATGCAGGCCATGCTCAGGGACTGCCCACGGGATCAAGTCCAGAGGGTCCAGACAGAGGCATTTAAGCCCTGTTGATGGTAGATGGAAGAAAGAGAGGCGAACCAGGGATGTTCATCCCAGGACACTGGTCAGGGCAGGAGAGAAGGCCATTCTAGAGGTACCATTTTGTGGCCACTTAACACATGCCTGTGTTGGGGACATTAAAAGGACAGGTAGATGGTATTGGTATGTTAGGTGAGGAGAAAGAGTTGGCAAAGGTTAGTATACTTTTCCAGAGTCACCAAGCTAGAAAGTAGGGCAGAATTCAAAGTCACATCTACCTGACTCCAGAAATCTCTCCAAGGACCTATGGGACAAATCCTTTTGCGTGATGGAATTGGAGATAAAGCCATAGTATCTCTTCTGAAATTGGGGGTGAGGTTGAGATGTGCCCCTTCTAGAAAGCCTTGAGAGTAGTGTTGATAGTGGAGATTAGCTGTCAAAGCCCTTTTCAGCTCTGTGGTTATATGCCTACAGTGAAACTAACTAGTCCTTGGCCATGAGCAAAATCACCTTATTTATGAATTGTATGAATATGTGGACATTTTGCCGATCCTTCTTTATGGGTTAAGGTTAAGAGAAAAGAGTGGACTAAGTACTGTTTAGACATGTGAGTCCAGTGTGTGTGTGCGTGCACGCGTGTGTAGTTGTTGTGAGCATGTGCTTATAGCAAATAAGGACACAGTTCTCCATGCTGTAGACCAGTACACACCACCGTCTAGAGATTCATATGCGGGGTCCACTTGGACTGCAACAGGCTGACATTTGATTTACCGTAGCATGCTGAAGACAGTGCGCTGGCCTGCCTGGGGACACTGGTCAGGAGGGAATGGTGACAGTCGGGAGAAGAGGCAGCTGTTTGTTATGACTGTATATTGCGCTTAGCTAGCAGCCCTAGGCCAATTCTCATCCTTGACATTTTTTAGTACAGCTCCCGTGGGATAAGAATCTTGCCCAGAGAATCCCCATAGGGTGAGTTGCTTGCTCTGTGGTCAAGGAATTAAGTTCTAAAGTTATGCTTGCTAAAGATTTATAGGATTGTGACTTGGGGAAAACATAACTATTTCATGATGTGAAATGCTAATTTGACAGTTCACAGCACACTTCGTTCGACCTCTTGCTGTGGGAACCGTGCGGGGAGGGGTGATTCTGATATTTAGGAGCTGAGAAGAGGACCATGAGAGACTGCTGACTTGGGGTCATTACACAGGTGTTGTTCAACAGAGACTTCACTAGGAGGTGGACCCTGTGATCCCTGGGATAGTTCTGAGATGGCAGAAAAGCATGTTTAATAATGGAGGGTGGATATGGTGGGAAATGTTCTCTTTGGCTGACAAATGGCACTAGATCCTGAATCTTCAGTGGAACTCCGTGCTTTGAGCAAACAAGTATCGGAGCATTTGTGGTTTATACATAGTTGATGCCATGTGTCCGGGAGCTTGGGTACAGCTTCCGTGGACATTGCCCCTCTACCTTCATGCCCACTGGCTTTTCCGTCTTGCTCTTCTTTTGGAGAATGACCAATACTGGAAAAACTTTCCTTTAGCTATCTGATTTAATTGCTTTACCACTGGAAAAACACTGGGGAGGAATGGAAATTTCTATCAAATGTGTTTAGCTGAAGAAGTGTGTGCAGAGTCTGTAGGGATTGTTGAAGGGTGTGCATGGAATGTACGTTGGAGATGACAGTGAGTTTGGGGGCTTGGAGAGACCTCCACCCGCACAATTCTTAGGTAAGTGTGAGTCATAAAATTATTTTAAATTGTTAAGTAGAATATAGGTACTTTAAACTATGAGGTAATTTATATTGATAAATCATATAAATTGTATAATAATAATTATAAATTGCGTAAGATATTTTAGGTTATTTTGGAGTCAGGGGCTTCATGAATATGTGTGTGGCAAAAAGCTATCTGGGTAACTAGTCCATGGATTTCAGCCCTTGCTTTGGGCTCATTTCTGGGTTTTCTCTTCTGTTCTCTTGATATATGGGTTTAATTTTGTGTCGATACTATACTGGTTTTTTATTCTTCTTTCTTTTTTTTTTTATTATTAGTCACCATGCAGTACATCATTAGTTTTTGATGTAGTGTTCCATGATTCATTGTTTGTGTATAACACCCAGTACTCCATGCAATACTTGCCTTCCTTAATACCTATCACTGGGCTAGCCCATCCCCCCCCCCCCCCGAAAAAAAGGCCTTCAGTTTGTTTCCTGGAATCCATAGTCTCTCATGGTTCGTCTCCCCCTCTGTTTTCTCTGCCTTCTTTTTTCCCTTCCTTCTCCTAATGTTCTCCCTGTTATTCCTTATGTTCCACAAATAAGTGAAACCAAATGATAATTGTCTTTCTCTGCTTGACTTATTTCACTTAGCATAATCTCCTCCAGTTCCATTCATGTTGACGCAAATGTTCGGTAATCATCATTTCTGATGGCTGAGTAATATTCCATTGTATATATGGACCACATCTTCTTTATCCATTCGTCTGTTGAAGGGCGTCTCGGCTCCTTTCACAATTTAGCTATTGTGGACATTGCTGCTATGAACATTGGGGTGCATATGGCCCTTCTTTTCACTACGTCTGTATCTTTAGGGTAAATACCCAGTAGTGCAATTTCTGGGTCATAGAGTAGCTCTATTTTTAACTTTTTGAGGAACCGCCACACTGTTTTCCAAAGTGGCTGTACCAACTTCCACTCCCACCAACAGTGTAAGAGGGTTTGCTTTCTCCACATCCTCTCCAACATTTGTTGTTTCTTGCCTTGTCCATTTTTGCCATTCTAACTGGTATAAGGTGGTATCTCAATGTGGTTTTGATTTGAATTTCCCTGCTGGCTAATGATGTTGAACATTTTTTCATGTGTCTGTTAGCCATTCGTATATTTTCATTGGAAAAGTGTCTGTTCATATTGTCTGCCCATTTTTTGATTTGATTATTTGTTTTTTGGGTATTGAGTTTGAGAAGTTCTTTACAGATCTTGTATACCAGTCCTTTTTCTGTAGTATCATTTGCAAATATCTTCTCCCATTCTGTGGGTTGCCTCTTTGTTTTGTTGACTATTTCCTTTGCCATGCAGAAGCTTTTTGTCTTGACGATGTCCCAAAAGTTCATTTTTGCTTTTGTTTCCCTTGCTTTTGGAGATGTGTCACGAAAGAAGTTGCTGTGGCCGATGTCGAAGAGGTTACTGCCTATGTTCTCCTCTATGATTTTGATGGATTCTTGTCTCACATCGAGGTCTTTCATCCATTTAGAGTTTTTCTTTGTGTATGGTGTGAGAGAATGGTCAAGTTTCATTCTTCTGTATATAGCTGCCCAATTTTCCCAGTACCATTTATTGAAGAGACTGTCTTTTTTCCATTGGATGTTTTTTCCTGCTTTGCTGAGATTAGTTGACCATAGAGTTGAGGGTCCATTTCTGGAGTCTCTGTTCTGTTCCATTGGTCTATGTGTCTGTTTTTGTGTCAGTATCATGCTGTCTTGGTGATCACAGCTTTGTAGTATAGCTTGAAATCAGGCAACGTGACGCACCCAGCTTTGTTTTTCTTTTTCAACATTTCCTTGGTGATTCGAGGTCTTTTCTGGTTCCACATGAATTTTAGGATTGTTTGTTCCAGCCGTTTGAAAAATGACATTGGTATTTTGACTGGGATGGCATTGAAAGTATAGATTGCTCTGGGTAGCATAGGCATTTTAACAATGTTTACTCTTCCGATCCATGAGCGTGGAATGTTTTTCCATCTTTTTGTGTCGTCTTCAATGTCTTTCATCAGTGTTCTGTAGTTTCTAGAGGATAGATCCTTTACCTCGTTGGTTAGATTTATTCCAAGATATCTTATCGTTTTTGGTGCAGTTGTAAATGGAATTGATTCCCTAATTTCTCTTTCTACAGTTACATTGTTAGTGTGTACGAGAGCAACTGATTTCTGTGCATTTATTTTGTATCTTGCCACATTACTGGATTGCTGTATGAGTTCTAGTAATTTGGGGGTGGAGTCTTTTGGGTTTCCACATAAAGTATCATGTCATCTGCAAAGAGAGAGAGTTTGACTTCTTCTTTGCCAATTTGAATACCTTTTATTTATTTATTTTTTTTGTTGTCTGATTGCTGTTGCTAAGACTTCTACTCCTATGCTGAACAATAGTGGCGGGAGTGGGCATCCTTGTCGTGTTCCCGATCTTAAGGGAAAGGCTCTCAGCTTTTCCCCATTGAGAATGATATTTGCTGTAGGCTTTTCATAGATAGTTTTTACGAAATTTAGGAATGTACCCTCTATCCCTACACTCTGAAGGGTTTTAATCAAGAAAGGGTGCTGTATTTTGTCAAATGTTTTTTCTGCATCGAGAGGACCATATGATTCTTGTCTCTTCTCTTATTAATGTGTTCTATCACACTGATCGATTTGTGATACTATCCCGTTTTGATCATTACAGCTTTGTAATATAACTTGAAGTCTGGTACTATGATGCCTCCAGCTTTGCTTTTCTTTCTCACAATTGTTTAGGCTAGTCAGGGTCTTTTTTGGTGCCAAACAAATTTTAGGATTGTTTGCTCTAGTTCTGTGAAAAATGCTGCTGGTATTTTGATAGAGATTGCATTAAATGTGTAGATTGCTTTGGGTAGTATAGACATTTTAACAATGTTTGTTCTTCCAGTCCCTGAGCTTGGAATATCTTTCCACTTCTTTGTGTCCTCTTCAATTTCTTTCATCAGTGTTTTACTGTTTTCAGAGTTGCAAAAGTTCTTGCCACTTTTTGGTTAAGTTTATTCCTAGGTACTTTATTATTTTTCATGTAATTGTAAATGGGATTTTTTCCCTTAATTTCTCTTTCTACTGCTTCATTATTTGTGTACAGAAAATGCAGCAGATTTCTGTATGTTGATTTTGTATCCTGAGAGTTTACTGAATTTATCAGTTCTAGTAGCCTTTTCATGGAGTCTTTTGAGTTTTCTATATATATTATCCTGTCATCTGTAAATAGTGAAAGTTTTACTTCTTCTTTACCAATTTGGATGCCTTTTATTTCTTTTTGTTGTCTGATTGCTCTAGGTAGGACTTCCAATACAATGTTGAATAAAAGTGGTTAGAATGGACATCCTTGTCTTGTGTCCTGACCTTAGCGGGGAAGCTCTTAGTGTTTCCCTATTGAGGATGATGTTTGGGGTGGGTTTTTCATGTAAGGCCTCTATTACGTTCAGGTAAGTTCTCTCTCAACCTACTTTGTTGAGGGCTTTTATCATGAATGGATGTTGTACTTTGTCAAATGCTTTTTCTGCATCTATTGAAATGATCATATAGTTTTTATCCTTTCTCTTATTGATGTGATGTATCACATTGATTGGTTGGCAAATACTGAACCACCCTTACAATGCAGGAATAAATCTCACTTGATCATAGTGAATGGATAAAGAAGATGTGTGTGTACACACACACACACACACACACACACACACACACTGGAATATTATTCAGCCATAAAAAGAATAAATCTTGCCATTTGCAACTACGTGGATGGAGCTAGAGAGTATAATGCTAGGCAAAATCAGAGTGTCAGAGAAAGACAAATACCATATGATTTCACTCATACGTGGAATTTAAGAATGAAAACAAATGAGCAATGGAAAAAAGAGAGAAAGAGAGAGGAACCAAGAAACAGACTCTTTCTATTTTAAAGATTTGAGAGGGAGAGAAAGAGAGAGAGTGAGCGAGCACGAGTTGGGGGAAGGGACAGAAGGAGAAAAGAGAATCCTTAAGCAGACTCCCTGCTGAGCACGGAGCCCTGTGGGGGCTTGATCCCAGTATCCTGAGATGACTTTAGCAGAAACCAAGAGTTGGATGCTTACCTGACTGAGCCACCCAGGCACCAGTAGACTCTTAACTCTGGAGAACAAATTGATGGTTACCAGAGGGTAGGGGGTAGGGGGATGGGTGAAATGGGATGAAGGAGGGCACTTGTAATGAGTACTGGGTGATGTATGAAGTGTTGAACCACTGTATTTTACACCTTAAACTAATATAAGTCTGTTACCTACACTGGAATGAAAATAAAAACTTAATAACAAATTTGCTTTGCCCTCCAAAGCAAATGTCAATTTCATCTTGGTTTCTCTATGGCTCTTTTACTTTTTACGTAGACCAGTTAGCTCATCCCTGCTCCCCATCTATGTCAGGCTAATGGGAACTTGGCCAATGAAAAGCTTGGTATACGAAGAGCCCTCTCCTTCCTGGCTCCCCAGTCACCACTATCATGTAATGCCACTGCCGAGGCCCCTCTTCCCCGAAACTGGAAAGATACACCAAAGTCCCCTCTTGGAATGAGCCATACCCCAACTTTCTTTTTTACCTTTAGCTTCTGCTACTGGAACTTGGTAGCCTGAGTTGGAGTTTAGAATTGGCTTTTTATAACAGCTTGATTTATAATTCACATACAATAAATTTCATCATTTTAAGGTTTACTGCACTTTTCATATATTCTTAGAGTTGTGCAACAGCCACTGCTTAACTTTGAATATTTTCATCACTGCAGAAAGAACACTGTACCTATCCATGAAAACTCCCCATCCCCCCTCCCCTTAACCCCTGGCAACCACTCATCTGTATTCCGTCTCTATGGATTTGCCTCTGGCAGACATTTCATACAAATGCAGTCAAACAATATGTGGCCTTTTGTGACTGGTTTTCCCCTTAGCATAATGTTTTCAAGGGTCATCCGTGGTGTAGCATGTGTCAGCACTTTGTTCCTTTTTCTAGCTGAGTGATGTTACACTGCAGGATATATCGCATTTCTCTATCCATTTAGTTGATGGGCATTTGGATTATTTCTACTTTTTTGGACCATTATGAATAACACTGCTATTACCATTCATGTACAAATTTTTGTATGGACATATATTTTTATTTTTCTTAGGTATATACCTAGGAATGAAATTACTGTGTCATTAGAATTTTTACAGACACAAATACTTGAGTAGCATCTTACATTTGAGATATAGCACACACGTTACAGAGCTTAAAAAATGTGGTGCTTTCTCCATTGGTGTTGGTAAATTATGGTTGCAGCATCGTCAGCAATCTAGAGCACTGGGGACTAGGACTGCACAGTGGTTTTGAGTCAAACCCAAGTGAATTCAAGTTCTGGCACTGCTTTCTAGCCTGACGGTAACCTTGGGCTAGAAGGTTGAGTTCTTTGAATCATAGTTTCTTGTCTGGATTAAACCCACGTCTGTGATTCTCAAGCTGTCCTAGTTTATTTCAAAAGGGTTTCATGTCATTGCATGCAGAAAATGGTAACGTTTCTGTGGATAAAATTGGTAAACTGGGGAGACTTTTCACCTGGAGGCTAAGGGGTTGGTCCCTGGCACACCTGACTTGGAGTTCTTCAGTATCCAGCCATGTTCAATTCTTCTCCACTGTGACTCTCATCTGTTGGGAAATTGTTTCTTCAGTGTGTCTGCACTCAAATTTAAAAAAATATATATTTTATTTATTTGAGAGAGTGAGAGAGAGAGAGAATACATAAGCAGGACGAGGGGCAGAGGGAGAGGGAGAAGCAGACTCACTGCTGAGTAGGGAGCCTGACTCGGGCTCGATCCCAGGAGCTTGGGATCGTGACCAGAGCTGAAGGCAGACGTTTCACTGACTGAGCCACCCAGGCGCCCCAGTGTGTCTGTACTCTTGCCTCTTCCTGGAACCTCTCCTATTTTAATCTGTGAGAATCACCATTAACCACTAGAGAAAGATGTTGGACAACAAACTAAGCGTTTGAAGGGTTATGAATTCATTGTGTTTTATCTTCACTGTGGCGTGTGGAGGACACTCACAAGATTACTGAAGACTCTGGCAACGGTGCTTTTGAACACTTTAGCTCTGAGTTCCACGTAGAAAGGTAAGGTGGACCCCTACCAGCATTCATTATTTGATCTGGCATTTGATGCCACACTGTTGTCATATTTTTCCCTAGGCTTCGGAACATCATGTTGTTTTTCTTGATTTGTTTTATTTTGTGCTTGCTTAGTCAGTAGGTCTTTCATCAGCGTGGAGTTTAGGTAAAACATCGAATTTAAATTCTGGATTCCTGCTGTGAGTAAAATCGTTGGCTGTGTGGAGTTTCCTCTAGAGAATTGGGCATAGCATCTCTTTTGATTTGATTTTTCTCTGGGGATTATAGCTCTGATCAGCTCTCCCCTTAGAATAGGACCACCCATACACCACAGGAGTTCTGAGGGTGCTGGCCCTCTAGCCCTGATTAGAGAAAAGAACTCTGGTCCTTTTAAAAAGAATTAAAGGTTGTCTTTGACACCATCGCTCCGATTCTTGCTGGTTTCCAAGCACAACCACGTGTAACAAATGTGTCCAGGCTGGACTTAACAGATAGAACTTCTTCTGTCCTGGGGGGTGGGAAATGAATCAGTGAGGGGGCTTATGTCAATTCATCTTGATTCTTCTCTGTAGCATTTTCTTAGCAAATAATACATGTAATTTTTTTCTGATGATGGTAATCACACATTCCCATTTGCAGTAAACTTGCAGAAACCATCCCCCAAAGTAAGAAACAATTACGCAGACCCACATATCTCAGAACATGCTAACGATTGGGTGTGTTTTCCTCCAGATGTTAGTGGTAACAGTGAAGATCCACATTGTCGTATCTAACAATTATTGAGCACGTACCGTGGGCCTGGCGTTGTTCTGAGTGTTTCATGTTGAGGAGAACAGTGAATCTTCACAGACCACAGAGCAAGGCACAGAGGTGGTCCCCACCCGGAGATGGAAACAGAGGGCACACAGCCACCAAGAGGCAGAGCTGGGATTGACATCCCATTTACAGTCAGACACGGAGACCAGGCTGCCCGTGTTTGTTTCTAAGTTTACATTTCACTGTGAGAATGTGTGTGTGCAAGCCTGTGAGCATGCATCGTGGGTGTGCCCTTCCTCCACGTGTGTGAATTTGTTTATATGTGCCACACACAGTTTATTTTCTGCCAATACACTGAATATTATTTCTTGCGGCCTTGTCATTTCTTTTACAGATAGTCTGTCTTCCCGATGTAGTTAATTTGTAAGAAGCCATTTTCTTCTCTCCAAATAGAAGCTTCCATTAAATCATGATTGTGACACTTAACCATATATTTCAAGGCCAGTCTTTGCTGACCTGAAAGATGAATGCTTTTGGAGCAGGTTCGGCAAAGTGTATGAGTCCTTTTAAGGCCCTTAAGGTTTTCCAGTGTCTGTATGGGTGTGTTTTGGTGTGGCAGATCAGTAAACTGTTCAGTTAAACAGCCGTAGCCACCGCCAGCTGCCTCATGATTGTGTTTTAAAAATGGCCATCCAGCCAATCCTGGATTTCACCAGGTAGAGGCAAACTTTTTTTGGACTTCTCAAGCAGGCAGCTTTGTTCCACAACTTGCCAGTCCCTTGAGATCTGGGGTTAGTGACCGAGCTAGATGGCTCTGTGTGTGATTCCCTATGAGCAGGTGTCCTTAGCCAGCGAGCTCTGTGCCTGGAACATCTGATTTTCCAGAATGAGTGTTTGTGCATAAAAGCACCACCCCATCACCTCCAGTCTCATCTCCGTGGTTGATGAGCTGCTGTTTGTGGTGCTGTGGTTGTAACCAGAGAGAACTGCAGGAATTTTCCAGAACGGTGGGCTTAAGCATAATATTTGCCTCTCGCATTGATGTTAGAGAGAGTACATCACTTTCTTCTTACTCTTAACCGGAAACACGACCTAGTGCTTCTCAACAAAACAAACGGGTGTGCTAGCTTTCCTGTAATGGATTCACAGGGATGTGTTACTCACCGAGCTAAAGTGGCGGATTAGAGGACAGAAACCCAGGACAGCCGCGTCAGGATGGAAACCATTTATCAATGCCTGTGTGACTGAGCATTTCTCTTCAGTGTAAGCAGAGAGCTTTGCATAATATGGTTTATCAGTCAAGGCTGATAAAACCAATTTCCTTAGGCAAGAGTGAAGTTTTTTTTTCCCCCTATGGAAAATGAATCTAGAAAGGAAAGGAGTGGGAGGTCCCAGCTGTAGAAATGTCTGTCACTGACTGCCAGTTCATGCCTGTGTGCCTAACTCTTCCTCCCTGGACTGTAAATGAGAATAGGAGTTTCCTGTGGTTGTGGTGAATACTCAGGGGAAGTTGGCCTCTGCTCTGTCAGCATCTGTGGCTTCTAACCATCCCTCCTTCACACCTGCACTGCCTCTGTCCTGCCGCCGCTCTCCCCACGATGTCCTCCCCCCTACACCCCCGAGTCAGCCTGAACGGAATCTAGATACGCGCATTAGGGCTCCTGTCCGTGAGTTAATCCATAAAGGTCATCTTACTACACTCATTTGTTTTAAACCTGAATGTTTTTACTCACTTTAAATTATTTAAAAAAATAAAAGGTTGTTGGAAATTCAAGTTACCTGGAAGCAAATGAAATACCTCCACTTCCTAGGACTAATGCAGGTTTCTTTGCATCTACAAACATATAAATGGAAATTATTTGGTTTGTTTGTTTGTTTACTTATTTATTTATTTTTTAAAAGATTTTATTTATTCGGAAAGAGAGAGCAGGAACAGTGCAGAGGGACCAAGGGAGAGAGAGAGAGAAGCAAGCTCCCCGCTGAGCAGGGAGCCCTGGGACCCTGGGACCCTGGGATCATGACCTGAGCCGAAGGCAGATGCTTAACTGGCTGAGGCACCCAGATGCCTATTTAGTTTATTTTAGTCATAGGTTGGTCCTTTCTCTCATTTATCTCTGTGTAGAAAAATAAATGTGTATACTTTATTATTTTTTCAATCAATGAAATTATTAGATTTTTAAAAATTGAAGTGTAATAGACATAGGCCATGCATACATCCTAGTGATTCTGGATTTCTATACATTATGAAACGATCCCCATGATAAGGCTGGTCATCCTCTGTCACCATACACAGTTTTTTTTTTTTTTAAAATTTAATTTTATTTAAATTCATTTAATTAACATACAGTATATTATTAGTTTCAGAGGTAGAATTTAGTGGTTCATCAGTTGCATGTAACACCCAGTGCTCATGACATCATGTGCCCTCCTTAATGCCCATCACCCAGGTACACCCCTCTCCCCTCCAGCAACCCTCAGTTTGTTTCCTATAGTTAAGAATCTCTTATGGTTTTTCTCCCTCTCTGATTTCATCTTATTTTATTTTTCCTTCTCTTCCCCTATGATCCTTGGTTTTGTTTCTTAAATTCCACATACACATGAGATCATATGATAATTTTATTTCTCTGGTTGACTTATTTCACTTAGTATAATACCCTCTGGTTCCATCCATGTCATTGCAAATGGCAAGATTTCATCTTTTTGATGGCTGAGTAATAGTCCATTATATATCTATATATCTATATCTGTATCTACAGATACAGATCTTTATCCATTCATCTGTCAGTGGACATCTGGGCTCTTTCCATAGTTTGGCTGTTGTGGTCATTGCTGCTTTAAACATTGGGGTACAGGTGCCCAAACATAGAATACTATGTTTGTATTCTTTGGGTAAATACCTAGTAGTACAATTGCCTGGTTGTAGGGTAGCTCTATTTTTAACTTTTTGAGGAACCTCCAAAATTATTTTTTTTAAGATTTTATTTGTTTGGGAGAGCAAGCGTATGAGTCGGGGGAGGGGCAGAAAGAGGGGCAAGCAGAGTCCCCGCAGAGCCCAGAGCCTGATGCGGAACTCGATCCCAGGACCCTGAGATCATGACCTGAGCCGAATTCAGACATTTAACCAACTGAGCCACCCAGGTGCCCCTGACGCCATACAAGGTTATTACAGTATTATTGACTGTATTCCCTACAGTGTGCATTACACCCCCACGACTTACTTGGTTTATAACTGCAAGTTTGTGCCTCTTAATCTGCTTTACCTATGTCACCCTCCCCCAACCTTCCCGCTCTGGTAACTGTTAGTTTGTTTTCTGTATCCATGAGTCTGTTTCTGTTTTGTGTTGTTTACTCATTTATTTTGTTTTTAAGATTCCCATACAAGTGAAATCATATGTTCCTTGTCTTTATCCATCTGACCCATTTTGTTGGGCATCATACCCTCTAGGTCCATCCGTGTTGTGGCAAATGGTAAGATTTCATTCTTTTTATGGCTGAATGATATTCTCTGTCTGTATCAGATCTTCTTTCTGCATTCATCTATCCATGGACACTTTGGTTGCTTCCATAGCTTGGCTGTTGTAAGTCATGCTGCGATGGACATAAGGGTGCATATGTTTATGTCAGCGTGTGGAGTTTTACTACATTGGGTTTACAAGCTGCGTCATATTTAATAGTATGGATGGGCCATAATTTAATTGATCTCATTACAAATAACTTGGTCTTTGCATTTCAGACAGGTAAATGCATTTGCTATCTTACCTCCATTCTCAGTAAATTCTACCCTGAGACATTATTCCGTTTCTCTGTGAAAAGTTCTATCTTTTTATTTCCAGTACATTCACATAATTCCTGTACTTTCAAAATTCACCTGCTGCCCAGTGTCCCTTCTATATTAGCCTGCCACTTCTTTCCAGTATTTGTTAATGGTCGGTTGGTGCATTCGGTCAACAAACATTAGATACTTTCTATGTGCAGATACTGTGATATCTTTGAGGGGCTACAGTAATGGGGGGGTGCTTTGTCCTTGCATGACCCTGCTACACCGCAGGGATGCCATGTCACGAGGCAGAAGAAGCCAGAGTCTGTGGCAGAGTGACCTGAGGGCCATGGCTTTAGCAGCCTAAAGAGGTGTGGACGAGGTGCCCTTGCTTTCTCAGTGGGGAAATGGTCACATGAGTAGGAGCATTGGTGTTTGATCTGGAGCTCGGAGGGCCTTGAGGTTCGCATACAGACCAGGAAGCCTGTGTTTGAGGCTGAAGGGTGGATGTGGGAAGCGTGGGGCGCGAGCAGAATTAGTGAGTGCTTGAATTTGATCTGGGTGGCTTGATAGGGGAAGTCAATGAGGAGCAGACTGACCTCTGCGGCCCATTCAACATCCATTCATTTTCCCGTTAGTACTGCTGTGAAGTTTCTGTGGACATTTCCTTGCTTTCTCATATACCTGTGACAAATTCAAAATATTATTCACTTTTTAAAATTTGCAGTAAATATGGATTTACTATATTCTATATTATCCTTGACTTTTTTTTTCTCCCAGCATTATGTATCTAATATTCATTTATGTTGTGTGCGGCTGGTGTCCATTCGTGTTCCTTGTGATCTAATATGCCACACAAATTTGCATTCTCTTAGTGGACACCTGTATTGCTTTCAGTGTTTTGCAAGTATGAACAATGCTGATGCGTCTCCTGGGCAGGTGTCGAATTATGCTCTGAAACAACTGACCTGCTTTTGTCATCCCCTGATAGATAGGAAGGCACTCATTTGATTTTTAGAGTCCTTTCTTCCTTCCTTTCTTTCTTTCTTTCTTTCTTTCTTTCTTTCTTTCTTTCTTTCTTTCTCTCTCTCTCTCTCTCTCTCTCTCTTTCTTTCTTTCTTTCTTTCTTTCAAGACTTTATTTATTTGAGAGAGAGAGAGCAATGTGCAAGAGGGGGAGGGTCAGAGGGACAAGCAGACTCCCCTGCTCACCAGGGAGCCCGACGTGAGACTTGATCCTGGGACTCCAGGATCATGACCTGAGCCGAAGGCAGTCGCTTAAGCAACTGAGCCACCCAGGCGCCCTGAGATTTTTATTTCTGTAAGATATCAAACACATTTATCTTTTTGTAAGTAGTTCTTACTTGTTTCTATTGATTTAAACTTTTTGGGGGCTTCCTAATTGCTAGGGATGACTCTGTGTCATATCAGATAAACTCATCTAATTTTGAGCCCTGGTTTTGATCTCCATGTTACAGATGGTGGCACCTGAGGCCTGAGGCTCGTGTTGGAGCTAGTGGGGACCCAGGTGCTCTGGGTCCCGAGTGTGGACTGGCGTCCCCGCAGTGCTCTTCTCCTCCACCTGTTGGGGGGGCGGGGCGGGTCACTGGGAAGTTGTAGGCAGTTCTTCACCTTTTGCAAGATAGGAGCAGAAATCAGACCTCCCGCAGCTCTGTCTAACCCCCTTCACCGCTGGGGAATGACTTGTCAAATTGATGCAACCTGACGTTCTTTTGTCTGGACTTAAACTTAGAAATCCTTGCTTTTGCGTTTTCACGAACACACCCACCATCGCTTGGCTTTTAATATTTTGAAATACGGGGCTTAAAACACTTAGAGATGACTTTTCAGTGATGGAGGCCTTTCTCATGGTGTCCTGGATGACCTTTCCACATACATCTCTGGCTAATGAACTGAAGAATAAAATACCATATGTTCACAGCACGTCTGCATTTCACAGCATCGCATTATGTGCTAATCATTCGATGCTTTTGTCGTCGTGAATTCAGGGTCTTCATTGACTTGTTCTTGTGAAATCTCACCTAACAGGCTGATTCCCTGCCAGTGAACTTGTCATTTTCCATAGAAATTCTCCTGAAACTTGCCATGAGCACTACTCAGTGGCACTGGCAGAAAGTGTGGGTCTGCACAGTGACGTTTTCCATCACTTGGACAAAGACCGTCTTGGATTCTATCCCCTCTAGTACCTAGTCCGTCAGTCAATAATATTTATTATGTGTCATACCATCTTCTAGGCCCTGGGGATATCAAATGAACAGAACTAATGCTTAGTTCAAGGCTTATATCTGAGTAGGTTAAACAGGCCATAAACAAATATGTCAGTTGAGTGATTTCCAGTAGCTTGAAGTGACAAGAAGAGAAAAATCACAGAATCTGGTGGAAAGTGAGACACAGTGCTGTAGCTGGCCTGGTCGGGGATGCCATTCAGTGGGTGACATTTGAGAGAATGAGAAAGGAGGCAGTTTGGAAGGACCTAGAGAAAAGACTTCCGGACCCACATGCCAACAGGTGCTGTCTGAAAGGTGATGAGATTGGTGAGTAAAAGGACCAGAGAGGAGGTCCAGGCATGTATGTGTGTGCGTGTGTGTGTGTGCGCGCACACACATTTGTGTGACCTGGGCATGGGACCCGAGGGTGCTGTCGAAGGTGCTGAAGTGGGTGGGGCCGACGCCAAAGGAATTCTTGGTTGGGGTCAAGGGTTTGCATTTGTGGGAGGTTGCGAACGGAGGTTATTTTGAGGCTTTAAACAGGGAAAACACCTAATCTGATTAACTCTTACCCCCCTTTAATATAGTCTTACTGCAGCTACATACATTCCTTTAAAAATACAGAGATTCTTTTATTACAGTTTTTTTCCCAGCTTTATTAGGTGTAATGACAAACATGGAATATTTTTACGATGTGCAGTGTGATGTTTTGATATATGTATACAGTATAAAGTGATTCTCCCTAAGCAACACATCCACACTTTACATAGTTACGTGTGTGTGTGTGTGTGTGTGTGTGTGGACATTTAAGGTCTTCTCTCCTAACAAATTCAAGTTTACAATACAGTCTCATTAACCATAGTCACTGTGCTCTACTCGGGATGGGCAGAACTTACTCATCCTGCCTGGCTGGAACTTTGTCCCCCTCGATTGACTTCTCCCTGTTTCTCCCACCACCCCAGCCCCTGGCAGCTACCATTTTACTCTCTGCTTCTATGAGTTAGACTTTTTCGGACTCCTTACAAAGATTACTCCGGTTACAACATAGAGAATGGACTGTTGAGGCGGCGAGAGTGAAAAGCCCCAAGACTGACTAGAGGGGCTCCTGCTGAGTCCAGGTGAGAGATGAAGCGGTTTAATCTGGGACTGCAGCTGTGGAGACAAGGGAAGAGGACAGGGGCGTGATCCAGTTGGCACAGTTCTTTGATGGTTTACAGTGTCCTGTGGGGAAATGAGGGAAAACTAAATGCCTCTAGCTGTGAACTGAGGCAGGAATCAGATTTGGGGAGAGTCAGTGGTTCCTTTGGTCCATGTTGGGTTGGAGGTAATTCTTTGTCACTCAAGTAGAGGTGACAAGCAGATGGAAGTTGCAGTTTGGGGACAGGGGGAGGAGGCTGAGGGAGGAATGTCTATTCACCAGGTGATGGATCTTTCCCTATGTCATGAGTCCCCCAAGAGGGTGTGGGGTAGTGGCCAGAGGATGACACGGGACACCGGGAAGCCTATCCCTGATGTGCAGAGGCTGCGGCTCTTTATCGTTGGCTGGACTAAATCTTGCTCAGGGAGGACTCTGGCTCTAACATCGGTGAATCATGCTGCAGCAAGTTATTTAGTGAAATCTCTGTCCCCACGGAAACACATACACAGGCCGATCACGACGTCGGCTGGTAGAAATGAGCATCTTCTGATCCTTTCAGCCAGGGTATCCCGCAGCTCCCAGTCCCTAGTCAGTAAGTGACCAGTGCAGGAACGTGGGCAAGACGGCGGTGGCATCTGCAGAACAGCGGGGTGAACCTGGGCTTCGTAGCCAGGGACTTACCTGCGAAAGTTTTTAGTTCTTCTGTTTCCTTGGGAGGCCTCCTTCCTTGAGTCTCCATATCTGTGAAATAGGAAGGAATGGTCATACTGATTTTACAGGTTTAGCTTAGCAAAAAAAGAGATATACTCTTACTGTGCAGAAGCACAGAACCTTCTCTGCAGTTTCTTAAATTTTCTTCTTTTCTGATTGGTGGAATCTCTGATTTTGATATGATATGTCTTAGTTTTTTTTCATTTTAGTGATGATTTCCTATTCTTGTTTTTATTTTACTTTTTTTTTTTAAGAGAGGGAGAGAGAGAGAGCGAGTGAGAGTGAACAGAGGAGGAGGGACAGAGGGAGAGGGAGAGAGAATCTTAAGCAGGCTCCATGCTCAGCGCGGAGCCTAAGACCCAGAGATCATGACCTGAGTCAGAATCAAGCGTCGGATGCTTAACCGACTGAGCCACCCAGGCGCCCCACTTATTCTTGTTTTTAATAAACTGACCCCAAAATCACAATTATAGTAGTCCCCCCCCCTTATTTCTGGGGATATGTGCTAAGACCCTCAGTGGATGCCTGAAACCACAAATAGTACCGAATCCTATATATTCTATGTTTTTTTATAATACATATCGATGATAAAGTTCAGTTAGTAAATTAGGCATGGTAAGAGATTGACAACAACAGCTGATACTAAGAGATCAATTATAACAACATACTGTGATAAAAGTTATGTGAATGTGGTCTCTCCCAAAATATCTTATCGTCCTATACTCGGCTGTCTTCTTGTGATGGTGTGAGGTAAGGAAATGTCTGTCTGATGCGAGGAAATGTGGTGAGTGGTGTAGGCACTGTGACGTCCTGTGAGGCTACTGTTGACCTTCTAACTGTATGTCGGAAGCGGGATCATCTGCCTCTGGACTGGTTGGCCGCAGGTGGCTGGGACTACGGACAGTGGAGCCACGGATGGGTGGGGAGGATGTCTGCAGTGCTCCTGAGGCCTGCTTTGTTTTTTATTTTATTCAGATTGAAGATAGTGACAGATTTGAATAAACTCAGCTGTATCAACGTGACATATCGGATCCATTGGGCTGAATAGGTGTTGTTGGATATCAGACACAAAAGTCGTTCCCAACTAAAATCTGAAAACAATAAATCAGGAGACTTTTCATTAAATAATGCTGGTTTTTTCAAGTGTACCAGCAGTCCATTTTATGTAAATATATTTGATAATATTTCAAGGTATTTTTCACCGTAGAATAATGAATTTGATGAATCATTTCTCCCATAAATTATAATATCCTCCTTTTTCTGTCCTCTGACTTTTCAAGTGTTTCCAAGGAGTTATGGTGTTCAGAGTAGCTTATTCGATCCCCTCAGGGTTCACGCACTTTGGTTATGTCTTCCATGTGCTTTCGTGTTTCGAGGCCCAGGAGACTTCCTCTTCTCGGCCGCTCTGCCTATAATAATCCCTTCATCCCTTTGACCATTAATTGGAAAATTATGACATTTAGAAAGGACATTCCTCAAAACCATGGGAATCCTTGTATTTGGACCAGATGTTCAGGGAATTTTAATAGAGGAATCAAACATCTGTGACAGCGACGAGCAGAGTCACGGACGAAAGGAGAGCGTGCGCAGCATATTGATGGGTGTAAACATTGTGAGGAAGGTGGAGAGGTGTTCGTGGATTTGCATTATTTTTTTCACCATTAATTCATTTCTTTTTTTTTTTTTTAAAGATTTTATTTATTTATTTGACAGAGATAGAGACAGCCAGCGAGAGAGGGAACACAAGCAGGGGGAGTGGGAGAGGAAGAAGCAGGCTCATAGCGGAGGAGCCTGACGTGGGGCTCGATCCCACAACGCCGGGATCACGCCCTGAGCCGAAGGCAGACGCTTAACTGCTGTGCCACCCAGGCGCCCCCATTAATTCATTTCTTTAGCAGTGATTGTTTGTCTCTCCTATGTCTCGTAGTGTCCAGAGGTTGAGATTTTCCACAGCCTTGTTTAGAGTGAGACAGAAGCACAGGTAATGGTGGTTTCCAGTGATTAAGGCTGTAATCGAGATGAGTGTTGATGTACAGTGGGGCCAGGTGAGGAACGTGAACTCTGAGATGAAACTTAATGATAGAGAGTCAGGAAACCCATCAAGAAATATCTGACATTGGACAGGGGAGAAATAGAGGGGTTGGTTCAGGTGGTGTGGAGGGCATGACTGGATATGGGTAGGGAAAGAGTTGTCAAGATGTAGTGACGAGATGCCAGGGGAGCTTTGGAAAGATGAAGGAGGGAGAAGATGGCAGGTGAGTCCTCAGACGATGGGTCTGATATCTGAGTAAACGGTGTAGCTAACCGTGAGAGGAAATGGGCACGAAGGAGGCAGTTGGTAAGGACAGATAATGAGGTCACCTTTAGGTGAGTACCTCTACCATATTTGTGTGAAAATGTATATTTTGATTTATGTATCTGGGTTATGTGCAGAGGTCTCGAAGAGAGTGACAGATTTGGAAGTCACCAGGTTTTGGAAAGTATGTAAAGTCATGTGAGTTTGAAGACACAGGCCCCTGGGAGTGTGCAGATGGAGAAGAAATGAATGTTCAGGGGAGATTGGGGTGTACCTTTATTTCAAGGGAAGACTGAGAAGTGAGAGTCCTGGATGTGCTCACAGGGAGACTGGCGTGTTAAGGAAACCAGGGGGGCGGGGGTTGGGAGATATTCAAGGGGATAGTCAGTGGGCGCAAATGCCGCGGAGATACCCAGCTGCATGAACTCGCTGGGTTGGCAGTGACGAGGTGACGGGTGATGCTGGTCAGTCATGAAGACACAACGGTGGGTCCTTCTCTCCTGCCACCATTGCATACTGTTGCATGTTGGCATACATGTTGCACCTTCTGGGTGACAAGGAAAAAAGTGGCACTCCAGGTCCTGCTTAGGTGAACTAAACACCAATGGGTGGGGGGTGTCTGGGTGGCTCAGTCGGTGAAGCGTCTGCCTTCAGCTCGGGTCATGATCCCTGGGTCTTGGGATTGAGCCCTGCATGGGGCTCCCTGCTCAGTGGGGAGTCTGCTTCTCCCTCTCCCTCTGCTGCTTCTCCTGCTTGTGCTGTCTCTCTCTCTTCAATACAGAAATAAAATCTTTAAAAAAATTAAAACCTATGGGAGCTGTGAACAGTAATTTATCCACCATGAGTCATTTATCACTTGATTTCTTATTGTGTCCATATTGAATTTCCTGCCTTGGGGAAAGGTCTCTGGATAAATCTTTTAGAAATTGTTGATATAGTTGTGTTGCCTTGAAGGGCCCATTATTTTTCTTTTCTTTCTTCCCTCTCTCTCTCCCTCATTCTTTTCTCCCTTTCTTTCTTTTCTCTCTCCCTTTCTTTCTCTCCCTTCCTTCCTCCCTCCCTGTCTTCCTTCCTTTCCTCCTTCCTTTCTTTCTTTCTCTCTCTTTTCTTTTTTTTTTTAAAGATTGTATTTATTTATTTGACAGGGAGAGAGTGCACACAAGCAGGGGGAGTGGCAGGCAGAGACAGAAGGAGAAGCAGGCTTCCCATTGAGCAGGGAGCCTGAAGTGGGGCTCGATCCCAGGACCCTGGGATCATGACTTGAGC
This sequence comes from Ursus arctos, assembly GCF_023065955.2. Lineage (NCBI taxonomy): Eukaryota > Metazoa > Chordata > Mammalia > Carnivora > Ursidae > Ursus > Ursus arctos. The sequence goes on along the minus strand of NW_026622819.1, from coordinate 7,304,337 downwards.
TGAAGGCAGACGTTTAACCATCTGAGCCACCCAGGCGCTCGCTTGCTTCCTTCCTTCCTTCCTTCCTTCCTTCCTTCCTTCCTTCCCTCCCTCCCTCCCCTTTCCCTTTCCCTTTCCCTTTCCCTTTCCCTCTTCCTCTTCCTCTTCCTCTTCCTCTTCCTCTTCCTCTTCCTCTTCTCCTTCCTTCCTTCCTTCCTTCCTTCCTTCCTTCCTTCCTTCCTTCCTTCCTTCCTTCCTTCCTTCCGGGCCTCTGGTTGCTTTAGCTAGCACAGAAGTGGATTGAGTGAACTTTCACTTAGTTTGAAAACCTGCTGACAGATAAAATTAATATTGCCTTTGTGTAAATAATAATTTTATCTAATGGACTTCATTTATTTTTATGGTTCCTCCAGGCAATCTGGAGCTAAACAAGGGGAAAAAGGCAAAACGGTAATAACAGTTCCCTTTGAAGAGAGATATAAAACAAGGTCACTGGAGCTGAACCATTATTGAAATGTATAAAAATCGTTTAATGTTGTTTTTTCCCAATTTATATCATGAGGTCATTTTATATAGTCATAAAACTCCATCTTATCTCAGTTCAGATAGGATAACAGTCTGCGGAACAGAACCACCTTCTTATCCAGCTATCTGCAGGTGGCAGCCAGTGGTGCCCCCGGTACGTCAGCGCAGTCCGTGTTTGCCTAAACTGTTTCTCAAAGTCATTTATGGGAAATCTTTTTCGCTGAAACTTGGCAGTCAAGGTACATGGGTTAAAATAACATAAAAAGGATCCAGTTTTTACCAAAAAAATGTATGTTAAAAATCAAAGATGTGGTATGTTTGGGGAACATGGTGATTCTCCTCATAGACTCAACGCAATAACAAGGAGGCTTTAATTTCACTTTATTTCCCAAAGAATAAAATGTTCAGTTATTGGTTTTGAAAAAGGTTAGAAGAATCTATTTACTCGAGCACTGTGCATTAACGTAAATTTATTGTTTTATTGATTCTTCGTTTAATCCCATTTCTTGTTCAGCACCTACAATAGTTGATACTCTCGTAAAGAAAGACCGTAGATTCATTCAAGATACGTGCCTTCCAGACCTGAACACAGCCCGTGCGTTGATCCTCCTGGATCATCTGCTCATTCCTTTTTTCCGAACACTGTCCCTGGAACGTCTTCAGAAGCCATAGCTTCTGTCTTCGTTCTCCTGTGTTTTCTGAGACTTTGCTCCGACTTCTGGTTGACGATTATCAAGAGGCAGACTTTCACTTGCTTGACTGTTCTTGCCTGGACTGTGGACTGTGCGTCTTTGCCCCGCTGTGTTGGAGGGCTGTCCCTTGAGCACAGGTGACCCCCTTCAGTGTGGTTGGTTCGAGGCCACCACTCCCTTACCTGGTCTCACCTTCATTCACCTGTAGGATCCTTGACCCTGCCTGAGCCTCTGCCTTCTCAGCTATAGAGTGATCTCACCTCTTCACCTCAAATTTAGTGGGTTGTTGACTCATTTCCTGTCTCACGTGCCAAGGGACTGCACAAAGCACCTCCTGGTGTTGTTTGCTCAGGGCAAGGGATGGGTGAATTCTAAATGCTAAGTAGAACGTTGGCTGTGCGACTCCTGATTCATGCAGACGGCCGAGTGAGCATGTTGGAACGCATAGTCTTGGGACCGTAACGATGTGTTCAATCCATAATGCAATAAGTCAAACTCAGAAACAGGACAGGTTATGTGAGCCTCCATGCAACCAGTGATGAGGAAGCAGGTACTGTAATTGGTAGCCCGTGGCTCCTGTGTAGAAGCCACCACAGGGGCTGGAGTGGGCGGCCACTGTGTGCGCAGAAGGGGGAACCAGCCTGAACCTTGGGGTCTTGGAAAGGCTCAGGCCGGCCTGGGGCCTGTGGCACCAACAGATGTACTGATGTGTGTGCGAGGCTCACTCTGAGGACCCTGGTTATGCTGGAGAGGCTGATGGGAAAGCCTTTGCAATGGGAGGAGTGGACATGGAATTAAGCGGACGGGTTGTAGGTGAAAGGGCACACTACTTTCTTTCTTTTTTTTTTTATTGTTTTTTAAAGATTTTATTTATTTATTCGACAGAGATAGAGACAGCCAGCGAGAGAGGGAACACAAGCAGGGGGAGTGGGAGAGGAAGAAGCAGGCTCATAGCGGAGGAGCCTGATGTGGGGCTCGATCCCATAACGCCGGGATCACGCCCTGAGCTGAAGGCAGACGCTTAACCGCTGTGCCACCCAGGCGCCCGGCACACTACTTTCTTTGGAAAGCTTCGAAGGAATCCTGAGGGTTTTTGAATAGGGCAGGGCTGTTTACCTCGTAGCAACTGATGATTGCGCAACAGACACCGTATTTGGCCTTGTCAAGGGGTGCCAGGGGGTGCCGGATAGTGGAATGTTGCTTTCAGTTTGGGCGGGCCTTTAGTCTCTGGGTGAGCAGTTCATCAGATGTCTTGGAATAGGGCCAAGAGGTGGAAAGATCGATGACAACGTCAACCTTGCAGAAAGAGCTGTCTGTCCATCCCCCCCTACCAGTCGTGCCGTTTGTGTTTCTGATGTTTCCATGGACTGACTTCTCACAATGAAGAGGCACCCACGCGGCCTCAGCCCTCTGAGACAAGGACGGTTGTGCTGAGGAAGGCAGGCAGGTGTGCGCCCGGCTACCTGAGTCCCCTCGGGCAGCTCAGTGGCTCCGCTCCCTGCCCGACTCAGGCATCTTCTCTCCAATGAGAGTTCTTCAAGCTGGCAGGTAGGAGCTGGGTCGGAGGGTTTCTGTGGATTCTGAATTGCCCTGGCGGGTCTGGCCGCTTCTGAACATACAGTAGGTCTGGAGCTGAGAAGAAACACAGCCTCCCCTGCCCAGAAGTACATTAAGCTGATTTTAGGTCTGTTTTTATTAATAACTGGTTGGACTTTGTTCCCTAAGCAAAACTTCTCGTGTAAGCTTTCATTCTTTGGATTTCTTTTTTATCTGACAGCATTTTTTTTTTTTAAACTAAAAGGAACAGTCATTTTTTTGTTCGCCAAAGCCTATTCATTTGCAGTGTGGGTGTGAATGGGAAATGTTATTTATTGCACAAACACTTATATACAGAGTTTTGCTTATTTAGATGGAGCTTATAGAGGGTTCCTCCCACATCAGGAAACTCAAAGGAAGGCTTCAGGGATTTTGAAGTAGATGCCCCCAAAATGTCTTATTTTGTCGCCCAAACTAGCCTGTGGTGCTGCGTCTTCCTATTGGCAAAATCATTTTTAGCATTCAATCACCTAATATATTTTTAATTTTCCAGAGGTGCTAGGATGAAACCAAAACACCTTTTATTGAAATTGATCCTTTGAAAGTTCCTTCCTAATGTATTTCCCGGTGTAGCAAGTAGTTGTAATTAATGGGACTTCCATTTGTATTGGAATTGTGCTGAAATAAGGCAATACAAAGTCAGTTGGGTGATTTGTGTAAGTATTTTAAAATAAACTTTCAAGTGATGATAGCTTGTCTAATTTCTAAAGAGGAGAGGGATTATGATCCATATAAATCAGAAGTTCTCAACCGGGGGCGATTTGGCAATGGAGGCAATTTTGGTTGGCGCACGCGGGGCCGGTGGCGCTACTGGTGTTACGTGGGCGGAGACCAGGGATGCTGCTAAATCACGGAGCAGCTACCAGAACAAATAATTACCTGGCTCTAATTGTCAGTAGTGCTGAGACGGAGCACTAAAATCCCTGGTATAAATATGCTCCCCCAAGAGGTGAGAGCTTTATCGTATTCGGGGGAAGTTGAAATTGCCAAGTCCAGGATGCAGGGACCTGCTTTTGAGATCAACGCTGTGCGGAGGAAAAGAAGATTCAAGAAATTAGCCTCACGGGTGGCATGCTGAGAAAAGCCCACTCTAAGTGAAGACTGAATGCCCTTCCCTGGCACCTTACGGGGACAGCTGTTTAGAGTGTCTTTATCTTGAGAAAAGAGGTAGCATGTTATAGCCTGAAAATTACAAACTTCTAAAAATCACCTGTTCTCATTAAATGCACTTTCCTTAGGTTAACGTGGCCAACGTGTAATTTTGTCTCCTCACTATCAAACTCCATGTTCCATTTTAGCTGCTCTTTCCCTTGACAGGGCACATCCCGCGTCTCTGATTGTCACTTTCTGGATCCCAGGGAAGGCATGTTCCAGCACTGGCGTGATTTTTCTCTCCCTTTCCTTCCGGAGGCGTCCGTGTCAGGCTGGAGACGGGAGTGATGGCTGCTATCAGTGTAGGGCGAGCCCGTGGGCAGTGGGTCTGTCTGACTGGGTTCACAGTTATCGGAAGGGGTTGGGTGTTGGCTTGGGTCTGACACATGGAAAAAGTACGTGCAAAGGAAGAATTTGCTCTTAATTCCTGGTAGACCTGAGCTGGGTCTCAGAGGCCAAGACCGGGCAGTGCCCCAGTCCAGTGGACTGGTCGCCCATGGTCCAGATCTCCTAGCCCCACCCAGGATGTAATCATTCCGAACCTCCTGAGCTGTCTCCAAATTCCTGTTTTTCTGAGCACCCAACCTGGATTTTCAGCAGCCTGCTGCCTTCCCTTGAAGATTCTCTCAGCATCTTAAACCCCACACACGTGAACCTGAATGATCATATTCTCATCTAAACAAAGTTCTTCTGTTGATTACGATATTCAGATGAGGGGCATTGCTGCTCTTGCTGTCATTTGTATTCTCTGTCTTGAGTCTGTCTGTGCCTCTTTGCTTCTTTCTCCCCAATTGTAGCAGATTCATACTTTGGAGGTTAGGAATTTGGGCAGGGCTCCACTGGGTGATTCTTTTGCTCTTGTGATGCTGAAGTTACTCGGTGGGTTTCAGCTTTGCTCACATATCAGGTGCTTTGGTGGGAATGGCTGGGAAGCTGGCCTCAGTGGGAAAGGACCCCGGGAGTCCCTGCACGCGGTCTCTGTAACATGGCTGTCTCGGGTAGTTGGACTTACAATCTGGTTTCTTGGCAGAATGTGCTCTAAGAGACAGGAGGTGGAAATTGCCAGGCTCTTAGGGTCTGGGCTTGGAAACTAGCATGCCATCACTTCAGTTAAATTCGACTGAACAAAGCAGTTAGAGCCAATCCAGTTTCAAGAGAACCGGCATAAAACCCGCTTTCTTGGGTTGAAGAAGCCGTGGCCATGTTTAATTTGCCCTACGTCCCCTTATCCATCACATGTTTGCCATGCTTGCGTGAATTTTTATTCACATCGATAACACTTGATGTCACAGCTTCATTTATTTTTCTTCTGTGTAGTTGCTGTAGGTTCAAATTAACTTCTCTATCTTTATGCTCTCCTCTATCCAATTTCCTGCATACTCTATTCTGAGAACAACCTTTTACGTCTCTTCAGCAGTAACTATACCATGGTGGCTTGTTGAATAGAAATGGAGAACTCAGACCTTGGTGTAGAGCCCCTTCCAGATCTTAACCCAGCCCCCTGTCTAAATTGCTTCCCACTAACTCTCCTTTTTATCTCCTGGGATCTGGCTCAAGTATGGGAAACCATTCCCCAGACCGTTCCTGGCACCTCCTTCCTCAGGAGCACGTCTTCATCCCCTTCCCTTGGCATGAAATGCACTTCCAGAATCCTCCATCTGTTGAACCTCTTTATTCTTCAGTGTGGACCTCAAACGTGAGCTCCTACGGGACACACCTTGAGTTCCTCTAAATAGTGGTAGTGCTCTCCTAAGTCCTAAAGCACGCCTGCCCCTTTCCACGGCTTTCTAACAACTTAGCTTACAGTTATTTGTACAAGCCCATCTTATTTTAAAGCTTATTAATCTTCTAAATTATTCATAATCTTTAAAGTCTCCCAGCTCCCAGCCTAGCAATTTTGTTTTACCCTGTAGGTGCTCACTATGGAGTTTTAGTTGATGTAGCCTGGATGTCCAGCCAGAAACTTTGCAGCAGGTCATCTATAAATTTCAGTGGATAAATTCACCAAATATGGGCAGTTTTTAAGAGTTGGGTAGCATAGTATCAGTCAGGTCATCGGGAAAAGACAGGGTCATGGCATTATTAAACGGAGACTTTGGATGTCAAAAAGGGAAGGACAGGGATCCTCAGGGTTTCCACATATAGGTCTGTACTAGATGGGGGGGCGAGGAAGTTATTCCAAGGGAAAAACCATTAGCAGTCACAACTATTAAACTGCTTTCTTCAGGAGTATTGACTCGGTGCAGCTTAAACTTGAACATTTCTCCTTTTATAATAAAAGGGTTATTTCATAAAACTATGGGCAGGAAGAGAGGTCTTACCAAGACATCGTCACACGTATTTGAAATACCACCCAGATAAGGGTAGGTTGCCCAAGCACTTGGAGGCTCTCCTTTTTTAAAGATAGATGAGGCTTTACTCAAAGACCACCCACCAGAAAACCTGAACTCGTGGTCACCTAATTGTTCTCTTTTGTGTGTTTTAGGCACTTGCCCCACATGACAGGAAGACGGGCTTCTGGCTAGAAGACAAGTGCCCGGAGTCCAAGGCCATCTGCCCACCATGAAGGGGACCTGCGTCATTGCGTGGCTTTTCTCCAGCCTGGGGTGGTGGAGACTCGCCCAGCCGGAAACAGATGCATCTCAGTGCCAGACAACGGAGCACCCGGTCATTTCCTATAAAGGTGAGGGGCAGGCACCCCCGGGCTGCAAGGGCACCACTTACATGCACTTCCCATGTTCAGTGACAGAGAGTACCACTGGTTATTGCTCTGTCGTTCTGTGACTGTTGTTTTAGACATCATTCAAAATATGAGCAAAAATACAGAATCCTCCATTGCAAGAATTTCCTATCCTGAACTGGTCACTTTGATCTTGAGAAGAATTCAAAATTGGGTTACCACGGGTAGAAAATCCCGTGGTTGAGGCAGCCTTTATTTAAAGGTGCTGCGAGCCTCATAGGCATTTGAACCAGGGACTAAAAATGTGATCTATAGAAAAAACAACAAAAGCAAGTAAAACAGAAAATTCTTCACTTCAGCGTTTCCCAACAAAGGCTTATTAGTCTTACCACGAAACTTCCGCCTCGGTCTCTATCTGGCACTGCATGGCAGACAGAATTGATTCAATGTCTTAAGAATGTCAGTGGACCTGTAGGATTAATTAATTAGTATGTATATCTGGTCACTTTTCTCTTTTATTTATCAAAATTTATTTAGGGCTCTCTATACCCTGGGTACTCTAAGCCTGCAGGATGAAAAATAAATTAGTCTTTGTCCCTGTCCTTAAGGAACTTATAGTTATATTATCAAGCCAACTATAATTGACGTTATATTTAAATAATTCATCCAATAAACAGCTTTATGTTTTGTTATGTTTTAAACTTTATATCATGAAAAATTTCAAATATCTGCAAAAATAGAAAGAAGAGTCTAAGGAACACCCAACCCAACATTTATTAATTCATGGCATGCCTTTTTTTCTTTTAAATCCCCACACATGCTTCACTGCACGCCCACCAAATTATTTTGAAGCAAATTCAAAAAATCATAGAATTGGGTCTATAATGTTTCAGTTCATGACTCTGAAAGAAAGGGAATTTCCAGCACCATGATTGCATCAGACCAAAAATGCAAGACAAAAACAAAAACAAAAAACAAACAAACAAACAAAAAAACCCGCCAAAAAAAACGCCCCAACCCAATTCCATAAAATCATCTGACATCCAGTGAGTATTATGAGATTCCTGATGGTCTCATGAACACTGATGCGTCTCTTTCTGTTAAAGGTTGAGTTGACTCAGGATCTAAATGGAGCTCATACACTGCAATTGGTTGGTCTTCTGCTATTTTGTTGTTGTTCCCTGTGCAAATTAATTTCAGAAGAAATCCGAGCTCTGTGTCCTGTAGAGTTTCCCACAGTCTGGATTTTGCCAAATGCATCCCCTTGGTATTCAAATGTTCTTCTGTCCCGAATATTTGCGTAAATTCATAGTAGTATCAAGAGGAGGCTTCGAGGGGCGCCTGGGTGGCACAGCAGTTAAGCGTCTGCCTTCGGCTCAGGGCGTGATCCCAGCGTTGTGGGATCGAGCCCCACATCAGGCTTCTCCGCTATGGGCCTGCTTCTTCCTCTCCCACTCCCCCTGCTTGTGTTCCCTCTCTCGCTGGCTGTCTCTATTTCTGTCAAATAAATAAATAAAATCTTAAAAAAAAAAAAAAAAAGAGGAGGCTTCGATTCAGATTTGGATCTTTCTGTCTCCCCTGTGGCATGGATGCTGCCGTGTCCTTCGTGGGGATGGCAGGTCCTTTCTAGGTGTGAAAGTGGCAGTTGATGATGGTCACGGCCAAAATCTACCGATTCATTCAACGGTGTAAAGCTGGGATTTCCGAATTTTATTATCCTTTCTTCATTTAACAGCAAGAATATTTCTGTATAAAGTAACTTTCCCTTATCAACTATTTGAATATCCTGAGGCTACAGCTCATACAGAAAAGTCAGAATTAATGCTTTTTTCCTTTTCTTCCCTTTCCTAGTTTGTTTTTGTTGTTGTTGTTATTGTTGTCATTGTTTATTTTTGTTTTTTTGTTTTTTTAAAGACTAGTTAGTTGGTTCTCTAACATTTTCCAAAGGGAGCAAGTAAGATATTATGTTTATTTTTTGTTTTGTTTCATTTCCTTATTTTGGTTATTAGCATCATTGTTAATATATGGATTTTAACATTTGAAATATTTCAAGCAATTGCAGTTTGAAATCATCTCATTTTAAGCCCATGGAAGCCTTTTCAAGAGGGCTCCTGAGCTCTTCTGACATAACCCAGGTCGCCTCTGCTAGCTTGCTTACTCTCTGGGACAACAAGATGTTCTTGACTCTTCTAGGCCACTTCCTTCTGTAGACCTGATTTAAGCACGGACGTCGCCAGTGGTAGGTCTTTTCAGGAAAAATGTTTTAAAAAGTATCATAATTTCGTCTGGATGCTTTCAGCTCCTCTCCAGGATGCTAGGGCTTTTCCGAACCTCTTCCACCTTCTGTCTGTGTCGTTTTGTCCTGGCCACAGAATCCCGAGTCTCTGCAGCCAGCACTATCCTTCCTTTGCCTTTTCCTGCTGTAGCCTCTGCATTGTTTCAGAGTGAGTGGCAAGCAGCTCTGGTCGTTTTTGATGACTGAAAACGCTGTAAGATGATCTGCTTCTCTTCTTTTAGTCCTCGGGCTACCAATGTCCTTGGGAAACTAAAGTGATTTCTTCACTTGGAGTAATTTCCTCTTTGGTGGTTATGCTGCCAACTCGAAACCTGGTTCATTTCATTTGTTTAATTTCCCTTTTGATTTTTAGATATTTTAGAAATTTCTAGATTTTAAAAATTTACCTTATTACATAGTGTTGCAAAGTTTCATTAATGAAAGCAAGGAACGTTCAGAGAAACTGACTAGACTTGTGTGTTCTCCATCCTGTTCCCACTTTCTGCACTCAGCTAACCTTTTACTTATATATTATGGTCCATGCTTCTTTTCTCTGTCTAACATTTTTTGACATGGTGGTATAGCCTGGAGTCCACTCCCTAGTGGAGGACTCCCTGCTGCTCCTTTTCAGAGCACATAGCTCTCCACTGTGTGGTGAACCATGGTGTACCCAGCAACTCCCCACTGGGAGATGTTGAAGGTATTTTCTGTCCTTTGTGGTCATGGGTAGTGTTATGATGAGTAAGGCCTACTGCAGACATCTCTTAATCCTTTGCAAGGGTACCTTTGGAAGGGATTCCTAGCATGGGATGGATGATGTCGAAGGGTAAATGCATATGTGGTTTTGCTAGATATTGCCCAATTCTCTTTCATGAAGGTTGCGCCATTTTGTTTTCTCATTTGCCCTGGATATGAGGATCTGTTTCCCACCAGCCTCTCCTGTGGAGTGTACTAACACTCTTTGGGATTTGGACTAATCCCATAGTTCGTAAATGATCTCTCAGCATAATTTTAACTTGCATATGTTTAAGTTGGAGCAAACGTTTAATAAACATGTAACAGGTGCCTGCTAGGTACTCAGTCTGTACTAAATATTGAGGAGATAGAGCAAAAACCACAGTCCCCACTAAGGGTTTAGAATATCTCAAGGAATATAAACCAAAAGGAACATTTCATTACATTCTATTAAAGGTCCTAAGAGGTGTCATGGCTGGGTGCTGAGGGAGCCCAGGAGAGGGAGATCTGAACTGGAGAGTCCAGGTTTTAGGAGAACCATTACAGGTTTCTGGGATGAGGCAACAACAGAGCTGAGTCCCAAATGATTGTTAGAAGGTGTTTATGAGTCTGATGGATGGAGAGCTGTCTCAGGGAGAGGAAAAGAGCCAAGACAGAAGCCCTGAAGTGAGGGAGGGGAGCATAGCAGGCCCTGGCAAGTGTCCTGTACAGTAAGTCATGAAATCTTGGCTTAGGTTATGGAGAGGAGGTGGAGGGAGTTGAGGCTAAAGTACTTGTAGGGGTTCACTATTGTCTGGCATCGGAAGGCCCCTTAAGAAGATCCCCCCATCTGGATAGGCTCCGTGTTCAGAATGGCAAAGGCAGCAGGGAGAGCTGATCCTGAGGTTGCTGCTGTGATCAGAGCGAGCAGTCATGAGGCACTAAGCTAAAAGAATGGTAGCAGAAATGTAAAGAATTAGGTGAATTCTAGAAATGCGTAGGTGGTGTTGATGATTTCATGGATGTAGGACAGGAGCGAGAAGGAAGCACTGAGTATGACCTCCAAGTTCTTGGCTGCTGATTCCATGTGGAATAAAGAAGGGGAATCAAAAAAGATGATTTTAGATTGAGAAAGCTGAGTTCCTCTTTGCCATCAGATGGGCTGTCTAGCTCAGAGCAAGGCATCATGGGATCCAAGAAGGGAGAGGCAGCCCTCCGAGCATCGGATGATACAGAATTCGAGGCAGACGTTTGCCAGGGGGCAGAGTGACAGACTCATCTTGGTTTGACCAGGACTTTTTTAGGGGTAGCCCTGAAAATCCTATGATCTGTGCATTAGTTTCTTAGGGCTGCTGTAACAGGGTATCACGAACCGGATAGCTTAAAACAATAGAAATATCTTCTCTCATCGTTCTGGAAGCTAGAAGAAAAACAAAACAAAACAAGACGTCAGCAGGGTCATGCTTTCTCTGACAGCTTTAGGGAAGAATCCTTCTTTGCCTCTTCTTAACTTCTGGGACTTGTCCGCAGTCCTTGGCGTTCCCAGGCTCGTAGACACATCCCTCCTATCTGAGTCTCTACCCCCGTGGCATTCTCTCGGCGTGGTTGTGTCTTTTTGTCTGCTCCTCTTTTTATAAAGACACTGGTCATATTGGATGTAGGGCTCACCCTCACCCAGCATGATCTCATTTTAACTAATTATATCTGAAAAGACCCTCTTTTCAAGTAAGGTCACATCCACAGATACTAAGGTTTGGCCTTCAATGGATCTTTTTTGGGGGGGACACAATTAAACCTGTAACCAGTGACATATATCAGAGCAGTTTCAGGGCAGTGCTGGGGGAGGAAACTAGATGGTAATGAGCAGAGAAACAAATGTGAGGTGAAGAAGGAGATATAAAAGGAGACAGTTATTGACTCAGCCAGCAGGGATGTGAGAGCAGGGGACAGCTTTTAAGAGAGCGTTACTTAATCATCCTTAAGTGGTGATGGGGAAAGGCCAGGTGAAGGAAGAGGCTGAAGAGAGGAGGAGAGAATTGATTAGACAGAGTCCCCGGGGCCGTAGGAGGAGATAGGATACTGGGCACAGGTGGAAGATTAGCTTACAGGAAGCAGACCCCACCTCCAGTGAGTCTGGAGGGAGGGAGGCTGGGACACCCAGGATGCAGGAACGTTAGCGGGTGGGGGTGGCTGCAAGGGGAGGGGTTCCCTGAGGACCTCCATGTCTCCATCTCGGCTGAGAAGCAGTAGACAGGCCATCGGCCAGGAGCGTGGGGGCTTTAGGGAGGAAGTGCTTTTCTGAAGAAGGGGTGAGGCTGTTAATCGCAATATACACCAGAGATTCCCTGGGTGCTGTCAGGAGCCCAGCTAGTCCTTGAAATGGCTCATGTTACAGCTGAGCAGGTGGCCACTGGGGTGCCACGTGAACACTTGTGTGTAAAGTGCGACTCTACGAGAACATTTGAGAAAGCAGGATGGAACGCTGGAGAAAGAAAGGCAGGACTGGATAATCTTGACTTTTAAAATCTTTATTTTTGCGTACACTTAAAACTTCATGATTTAGTGTGACACATTGGATTCACTCTGCACAAGACGCTCGTAATGAAGAGGACCAGATGCTACAGTCACTTCTGGATACAACGAAGCACGTTTTATTGAAGTTTTGCTTCGATTTACCTGGGTAGGCAGAAGGTGCTGGCAGGATCTTTTTCTTCCCCTCATCCTAGGTAAAATATTTGCCACCGTGGGCTTCTCTTGTCTAGCAGAGTTCATTGCTCAACACACTCTAACAACTTGCTGTGTTTGCAAGGTGACTCCTTTGACTGCATGTTCTGGAATATTTATCCTTGATTGTGGAGGGGCTGCTAAAACATCCTGACCCGTTGCAGACACACCATTTACACTTCTGTCCTTGTCGTTTGCTTAAATGTCTGCTCCAATAAAGAGGGAAAAAATAGTGAACCTTCAAGACTGCGTGTTTCTCAGCATGCTTACTGAGTCTCATAACCATCTCTGAAATGAGTCTTAAATGTTTAATGTCCACTTAAGGCAATGGTGCCACATTCTGCCTTTGTGTGTTTATTGATTAAAGTTTACCCAGCACGCTGGCTCTTGAGAGTGTGCTCTACTTATAGGAATTGGTTTATGGGGAACAATTTCACAGTCGGCAGAGGAAGACCACCAGTGGGGTGTCATGCCACACTTAGGCTTTCTTTGCCTCAGAGCCTGGATATCATGACTAATCTGGAAGCCTCTCTCCAGTGCCGTAGCTGGCAGGGCTCACAGTAATGATTACTGAGATTCCTCCTGTCGGCAGAATCAGGCAAGGCACTAGGAATTCCACTCTCGGGTCCCTGAGATCTTGATCTCTGACTGCTGGGTGCTCCTGTTGGTTGCCTTCCTACTTACCGACTCACCGATTGGCCAGAGATTTGTTTTGGAACTTCGGAAAGAGTTGTAGGAATGCTTCATAGAGGGTTAGCAACATTTGGCCCCTGATCTTGGGAGGGGCATTTGAGGGAATCAAAACGGGTGTTCAAGCTTGGGCCATCCCGGGACAGGCCTGGGAATGGCATTGGCCCTTGCCTTGAAACTACCGTCTTCATCGGCACGTGTAGTCCTAGGTGACTGAAGGAACCAAAATGGAAAGGGTACAACATAGGATTTTGAACCTGGGTTCTATTCTCATGTCACGGTATAAATATTTTTCACAAATCCTGCATCTTTATTTTGAATCATATAGTTATATCCCATTGTATTTGTGCGTGTGTGTGTGCGTGTGTTAGAAGCATTGCTTTGTTAGATGTTGGCGATGATAATCTAGGACATATTTTGTAACTGTCTTCGTTACCCTCACTTACTGGGAGCCGCAGTCTCTTCCCACCTCTGAGAGAGGCTGTCTTTCTACCCGTCTGTAAGGTGGCCAGGTACACATGTCCTTCCTCCCCATTAGCCACCACTCCTGCCCATCGTCGCACCAGTTACGCTCCTCCCATGGCTTCTCACCTTCCCTGAGACCACTGCCTTGCTCTCTATGCCATGTGCTCCCCATGGGGCCGAGGAAAGCGTAGCCTGGGCAGCCTCAGTTACCCTCCAAGGCCCAAGGATGGGGATGCCGGAAGGGAGCCAAAGGACTCGTTTCTGTGCCATGACGCCATGTGTCCCCCAGCCCCGTGCATGTCCCCCAGCCCATGAGTGTCCCACAGTTCCGTGGTGTCCCATGGTGCTCCATTTCTCCTCTGTAGGTTTTGGCATTCTGGGGTCCAGTGCCCCAGTCAGTCCTGGCTGGGTCGTACCCCTTCTCTGGGGCCTGGACCCTCATCCCTACAGGAAGGGCCACAGGAGATGAGTTCTGTTTCCCATAAGATTTTTGAGACTTCACAGTCTTTGAGTATCTAAGCTTGGATTAAAATTGCTTCGAGTGTTTCTCCCTGTTCATCTAGTCTCAGATCTGCCATTTGACTTTTATAAATAAATCAGAAATGTATGTGATGGTATGACAGTGGCGTACTTTCTCCAAGGAAGAATTAGGAAAGTTTATTTTAATTAAAAATAGATCGTATGAAATTCATCTTAATGTTTAGTTTCACTGTTTTCATATGAATCCGATCAGAGTATCGGTATAGTGAGACACTGCTAACTGTTGAAAACTGTCTTGAAGGCCATGCTTTTCTTTGTAAAATGTAAAACCTACATAAGCCAAGTGTGATTCTTTCTGGTTTCATAACAGGATATGAGTTAGCCTCCTGTGAGTTTATTTGGGGAGGGAGAGTGTTCTTATGGATCCTTACAAGGTCTTGGTTCCATAAATAATTTGACTTTTGTTATGATGCGTATGACTGAATGGTTCATATAATGTACTGTCAGAATCACACAGGCAAAATATTCCAACCTATTTGCAAGCAGAGCCGCTAAGGCACAGGCACCCTGCCTGTTTTGTACATTAAAAACTGCGTTTGGGAATACATTTTTTATTTTCAAGTCTGTTGCTAGTGTGCTATCTGAAGAATGGAATATTTAAACAATGCACAGCTTTTCAACTCTAGAATGTAGGTCTATCATGATCATTCATGAGGGCACATAGGTGTTAGAAGAAATGCCGTGTAAAACCATGTGTTACTCACTGGGTGATTTGCTTCCAACACCTACATTGAAGTTTTGTTTAACTTTATTTCTTTATTTGAGAACGAGAGCATGAACAGGGGGAGAAGTAGAGGGAGAAGCAGACTCCCCACTGAGCAGGGAGCCTCATGCTCCATCCCAGCACCCCAGGAACATGACCTGAGCCGAAGGCAGACGCTGAGCCGACTGAGACCCCAGGCGCCCCGCTACATTGAACTTCAGTGTCATTATTGGTCTTTGACTAATGAGAGCTGAGAGAGTCCCTGTAGTCGGTTTTTTTTTTTTTTTTTTAGAAATCACGATTGGGTTCTGATGAAAATGATATATTGAGGTTTGAGAATTCTTAATAACCTCTGTATTATTTTTTGTGTTCTAAGGCCACTAATGAAATAACATATAAGGTTGAACATCTATATTGTATCTCGAGATAGAATTTCAAGTTTTTTGATTGATTTGTCTAGACGGGGAAATAGTTTCTATTATTTTAAGCTACAAATGGAATACCTTATAAGTGAGGTAGTGCAATGTGATTGCACTCAAACCGGGGAGTAAGATTTTGTAACGTTATTGTCAGGATTCTGATTTAAAGCAGTCACTTCATTTGGCCTCATGGTATGTTACTATGTTTTATTTATCTGTAAGCATATTCTAGTCTTTTTAAGCATGAAGTGGGCCCTTCATTTGTTGTCACACTGAAGGCAGAGAAAAATCTTATCCTTGTTTTATATATGAAGTAACAGTTGATGAGTAAATAAAGAGTGAATAAAGTTTTAATTAGGCAGTGTTCTTGGATCTTGGTTCTCTTGTCTTCCCGTAATATCAAAGGCAAGGGGAGCAGCCGCAGTTACGTTGGAGAGACGAAGCATTATGCCAGCTCCGGCCCGCAGCAGTGCTGACATTTTTCTGTTATTGATGACCTAGAATATTGATGACATGGAAAGGACTCCATCGAGGTTTCTAAATTTAGTTTGTTTACTAACTTAATCATCACACTAACCTTTTGCTTCCTGAAGCTTTCTTAGTGTGGAGTGAAGAAGGTCCAGAAATAGACGCTGGCTTATAGGAGGAGTTATTCCTTAACTTCCCCTCTGCTTTCCCATTTCCCTCATGGGGCTCAGCGGAGGTCTCCCAGAGCCTGCTCACACGTGTCGCACAACGTTGCGTGCTGTGTCGGGATGAATGCATTCCTCCGATCCGCGGGGCGACAAAGTTGTGGGGAAGCTGTTTGATCAGTCCCACCTTGAAAGCACCTCTGGGCTGCATGTTAGAGAGACCACAGACCCTGTTAAATAAAATCAGTGAAGTGGGACCCTGATGCCAGGCTCGCAGAGTGCTCGTGGGGGCTCCCAGATGAACGATTAACGGCTGTCATTCTCCTTTGTACTTTTGATTTTTGTGCCACTCTATTCCCTGGCTTCAGCACACAGAGCGTTTTAGCTTCTGCTTGTTTGAAGGTAAAAACAGGGTCCAGTTTGTTAGTAATTTGATCAGTATGTATGGAGCGCCTGTTATGCGCTGGTTCCGGTCACTGGGGCTACCCCAATACACAAAACAGGTGGCAGTCTTGGTGTGCACGGAGTTTACGTACTATGAGGGGAAACAGGCAAGAATAAGATGGTATAATGCGGAGTGGGTGACGTAAGGGCTGAGGAGAAATGGAAAGCAGGGAATGAGTTCAGGATGGGAGGGGTCCTGAAATTTCATCAAGGTAACCAGGAGTGCCTGACATTTACCTGTTGCATCTCAGACACACACTTGCCCCTTTTTATTCTGCTCTGTGTGACTGGTCGGGAGTCTGAAAGATTTCTCAGGCTCCTGTGCCAGCGGGGCTCCTGTTGGGATGTTGAATGGGAAGAGGCAGCAGGAGCTGGAGAGGAATAGGGAAGGTCGCGTTTATGCCTCCAGTAGCTGAGTGCAGCCGAGGAGTGAGGCAGTGCTTTCTGGCAGTTCCCACTTGGGTTTGAGCTGCTTATCTCTGTGGGTCATGCATTCTTCCTTTTGGCTTTCTCAGGTCCAATCCTTCATCCTTTTGCTTTTTCAGTTTTTGTATTGTCTTTGCAATGAATTGCCTATGTTTAATTTTTTCTATTTGAGCTATCTGGGGTGGTTTCTGTTTTCCTCTGGATGGATTATGAGGCATACAGCTGGAGGCATTGAGTCTAGACTTAAAGGTTGTGAGGGCCAAGCCATGGGGATAACTGAGGAAACAGTGTTCCAGGTAGAGGGAAGGGCAAGTGCAAAGGCCCTGGGGTAAGATCATGCTTGGTAGGTTTGAGTCATAGCAGGGAGGCTAGAATGACCAGAGTGAAGTGAATCTTGGGGGCAGAGTAATGGAGATGAGCTCAGAAGGATAATAGGGACCAGATCCTATAGGGCCTTTAAGAATTTTGGTTTTTATCTTGAGTGGGATGGGAAGCCACTGGGAGATTTGTGGTAGAGGATTGATGTGATCTAACATGACTTAGAAGGATTGTGCTGGCTGCTAAGGATGGAGCGAATTACAGGTCGATGGGTGGGAAGGAGGACTGGGAGACCAGATTGGGGGCTGGTGAATAATCTAGGTTGGAGGTGGCGATGGCTTGGAGAGGGTGTTAGCAGTGGTTGTGTTCTGCAAGTCAAGTTCAAAGTATTTCCTTGCAGAATGTGTATATGCTGTGAGAGAAAGAGAAAAGCAAGAGGGACTCCGAGGGTTTTGATTTGAATAACTGGAAGAGTGGATGATGAGGAAGGGTGTAAGGCGGGCACATATGGAAAGAGTATTGGAGCTCAGTTTGGGGCACATGAAGCTTGAGATGCTTCTTCGTTGTCCAGGTGGAAATGTCAGATAGTTGCATATACAAGTCTGGAGATCTGGGGAGCCGTCTTGGCTGGAGGGGGACATTTGGGAGTTATTAACATACAGATAGCATTTAAATCTATAAGTCTGGCTGAGCTCTCTAGGGGAAAGAGTGTATGTAGAAAGGAGAAGAGGTGTAATGAGTGAGCCCTGGAGTAATTCAGTATGTAAGGTTTGGAGAGACGAGACAGCAGATAAAATGGAGAAGGGAAATTCAGAGATGTCGTAGGAGCCAAATGAAGGAAAAGTTCTTTCCATGGTGGCCTAACAGGCTAAAAACTAGAGACGTGGCTCTGAACACCAAGAAGCAGGAGGCCAATATTAATATTAGCAGGAGAGGAATATGCAGGTGTTGAAGGGCCGCAGAATCTCTAAGCCTAGACTGGGGTCGGTCTAAGCAGCGAACTATTCGGTAGATGAATGGTCAGATACTTTGGAGGACTGTGGGGCATGTTGTATAATTTGAATATGAATATCCCTTGAACAGTGGCTAAGGAAAGAATTGCCCTAGTGACTTGTAAGAAACAGTACTGTATGAGGTTGCTATATATAAAAGGACAAATCTCAGAAGTTGATCTTGCCCCCTTAATTGAGATCATTATTAGCCAGCTGTTGAGTAGAAAGAGCAGTATGCCCAGGAGATAAGATTTTGGGTTTGTGTCCTGTAACTTAGTAAATGTGTGAACTTGGGCACGTTGATAATTCTGTGCCTCCATTACCGCTTAAAAGTATAGGGATGATAATACCACCTTTTTAAGATTATTGAGTAGGGAAATGAGAGTTTGTGTGTGTTTGTGTGTCTGTGGAAGTACAAAGACCTACAGTGCCAGCTGTCAGTATATCTGACATTAAAGTTAGCTGCCTTTGAGCTTAAGGGTAGCACTCATATAGCACTCCTAACTATTAGCAAGCTTTGAAAACTCTTTGAGGCACAGTAATTTGAGGAACTAGCAGTGATGAAGTGAACAAGAAATCTGAATATTTGGTCTTCGCGACTTTTGTCTGGGTTTTAATGTTAATCACTGGATAATGCAAAGGTATGTTGAGAACGTCTCATTTGGAAGTTAAAGGGAAAATTTCAAAGCATTACATGAATGGTTCAAATCAGATTTAAACATTTTCTGAATCTAAAAAAATGGGCTAGAATAATGTAAGCACAATTCAGTAAAATTTAGAACTCATTTGCATGCTTTTATTTCTTAATTCCAAAGGGTCAGGCCCACTTTCAAGAAGCATATCTACAAAAATAAAGCCCCAGCATGGAAATCATAAATCCTCCATTTCATAGTGGGGAAACAAAAGCTTACATGATAAATTCATGAATCAAGGTATAAATCTGAAATCCAAATTCATTAGTTTGGGGGCTCAAAATGCAAACCAGAGCAAAACACATGAATGTGTGTGTGGCTTCTTCTTTCATGTTAGGCTCTTTAACCATAATATCTAATACTAATTTTAGAAATTGTATACAGACTGTCAGAGAGCTTCTGTCATATATATCTATTGTTCGACCAAGTTGGTAAACAGATGATTTTAATTTTTAAGATGAAAAATGATATATGGGACTTTACCAACTAGCCATAATGGAAACATGGGATTTGATTTACCCTCTTGCTGTAAACAAGAAAACCAGACAAAATATTAGGAACTACATTGTCAGACAGTGGACAGTAGGCGGAGGGCAGAGCAGAATTGTAATTACTTAGACAATGGAAATAAATACAATGAGTCCTATTATAGCCTTAGCTCACTGGAAGTAGTTTCCAAGGCAGAGTACATTGATGGGGAATCCAAACATAGACCAGCATAAATCAAGTCTCAGTACATGTAAAAGGACTGAAATCATGCCTGTGTGATCTATGAGCACATAGGAATCAAACTAAAAGTCAATAACAGAATGATATATGGAAAATTATGTTGGACTTTTAAGCAATATAATTCTAAGTGACTCACAGGTCAAAGACCAAATCAAGGGGGGAATTCTAAAATATTTTCATCTGAGTGACAATAAAATACAATTTATCTAAGTTTGTGGGATGCAGTTAAAGCAGAGCTTAGGGAGGAATTTGTACATTATTTGCTTGTATTAGAGGTAGGGGAAGATCTTATCAATGATTTTGGGATCTTAGGGAAGTATAAAAAGAGCAAATTAAATCTATGATGAACAGGAAGAAGAATAAAATAAAGATAAGAGGATAAATCAGTTAAGGGGAAAATTATAATGAAGAGCAATTAAACTAAAAGCTAACACTTTAACAAGACCATCAAAATCAATAAGTCTCTAACCAGATTGCTTAGGAACAAGAGAGAAGACATATTTGTCAATATTAGGAATGGATGAGGAGACATCTCTACAGAGCCCACAGAACTAAAAAGGCTAATAATAGAAAACAGTGAACAAGTTTATGCCAGTACATTCGACAATTGAGATGAAATGGGCAAATTCTTTGAAGATTCAGTCTATCCCAGCTCACCTAAGAAGAGACAGATAATCTGAATAATTTAATATCCATTAAAGGAATTCAATTTATAGTTAAAAATCTTACAACAAAGAAAACTTCAAACCAAGATGGCTTCAATAGTGAATTTGACAAATATTTAAGGAAAGAAAAAAAAGACACCCATTGTACTTTTCCAGTGTAGAGGAGGTTGGAACTCTTCCAGAGTAGAATGGGTTGCAACACTTTTCAGCTTTTAAAAGAAGTCATCATTACTCTCTTACCAAAACCAGAGAAGACATTCCAAAATATAAAACTACAGACCATTATCTCTCACTAACATAGGCACAAAAATCCTTAATAGCATTTTAGCAGTTGAATCTGGTAATTTGAAAGAAGGATAATATATCATGTCCAACTGGGTTTTATCCCATAAATGCAAGATTGCGTGGGGTTTCAAAGTTTAACACTTGAAAATCAGTCAGTGTAAATCAATGTATTAACTGACCAATTTAAAAAAAATTTTCTCAGGGCACCTGGGTGCCTCAGTCAGTTAAGCATCTGACTGTTGGTTTTGGCTCAGGTCATGATCTCAGGGTTCTGAGATCGAGCCCCATGTGGGGCTCTGCACTCAGGGCAGAGTCTGCTTGGTATTCTTACCCTCTTCCTTTCCTTCCCCGCTGCCCCTCCCTCTGCTCGTGCCTGCACTCTCTCAATAAAATAAATGAATAAGTGAAATCTTGAAAAAAAATTACCTCAGTAGATATAGAAAAATCATTTGATAAAGTTTAACACACATTCATGATAAAAAAATCTAGGAGTAAAAATTACCTACAACCTGACAAAAGGCAACTTTAAAAAATTGAAATCTAACATGATACTTTATGGTGAAAGGCTGAATGCTTTCCCCTCAAAGATGTTCATTCTTTCCATTTCTAGTGTAACGTTTAGTTACCACTGTACTAACTACTGAGAAAGGTAATAATAGATAAAAATTATAATGGAAGTAATTTAATAAACAAATGACATACAGATTAGAAAGGAAGAGTTAAAGTTGACTTCTTTTTTTCTTCTTCTTTTTCTTTTTTGCAAACAAGATTATAAGAACATCCTAATTAATGGTTTAAAAAGAACTGTTAGAACAAATAAGTGAGCTCCTGATTTTAAGATACAAAGTGATTATAAAAATATTCAATTGCATTATGATATATTACCAACTAATAATTAGAAATTGAAATTAAGTTTTATCATTTATAGTGGCATCTTAAATATGACATTTACATTTAGCTAAATATGTGCAGGAGCGAAACATTGAAAGCTGCAAAAGCATTCCTGAGAATATTAAAAAGACCTAAACAAATGCAGAGAAATATTCATAAATCAGAAATTCAGTGTTGTTAAGTTATCAATTCGGCTCTATCATATGCATTTCAATCTATAGGGTCATGCAAATTGAATCAGAATCTTATTGTGCTTTTGTTGTATAAATCAAAAAGCTGATTTTAAAACTTCTATGGAAAGTCAAAGGATTTAGAAAAGCTGAAATAATTTTGAGAAAAGATTACTATGTTGGAAGGCTGACAGTACCTAAATTCGAGACTATGTGGTTTGCACGAGGATAAACATGTACATCAATGTAACAGAAAGCAGAGACCAGAAATAGATGCACGCATATATTGTCAGTTGATTTTCAACAAAGTAGCCATGGCAATTTAATGAGGAAATGATAGTCCCTTCAACAAATGGTGCTGGAAAAAATTGGACATCTCATATGCAAAGAAGGACTGAAATGGATCATTGGCCTAAAGTTCAGAGCTATAATTATAAAACTTCTAGAAGGAAGCCTATGAAGAAAATTTTGAGACCTTGGATTAGGCAAGGATTTATTAGGATAAAAAAAGCACAGAAAGCATATACATATTTTTGTCTAAATTAGACCACATCAAATTTAAAAATATTTGCTCTTCAAGGTTACCATTGAGAATAAGGAAAAGCAAGCCAGAAATAATTATAGAACATGTATCCATGAAAGGTCTTATATCCAGCATATATAAGGCAATTCTTCCAATCTAATAAGAAAATCCGAATTTTAAGAAATGGCCTAGAGCTGTTAGACAATTTGAAAAATACTAATGACAGCCATGGTATGGTACCTCCACATGTGCAACAGAGAGACTACAATTAAAAGACTGATAGTTCCAAGCATTGGCAAGGATGTGGTGGAGCTAGACCTTTTACACTATGCTGTTGATAATTCAAGATGGTGCAGCCAATTTGGAAAAACACAAGGTTGCTTCAAAAGTTAAATGTACACTTACCGTAAATTCCCAGGAAACCTGCTCGTAGGTATTTGCCCAAAGGTAATGAAGTGTTGGATAATGTCTACAGAAAGATTTGCATGCAAAGGTTCATAACAGCTTCATTCTTACTAGCCAAGACCTGGAAACAACTCTAAAAGTCCGTCAGTGGCAGTGGACAAATTGGTTACGTGAACTAGATACTCCTGGGTAATGAAAAGAAACAAAATACTGATAGAGACGATGGATGAATCTCCAGAGTATTATACTAAGTGAAAGATTCCAGATACAAAAAACTACATCTTCTGTATTATCTCAGTATGTGACATTCTATAGAAGATAAAACTAAGGTCACAGAATATTTATTAATGGTTGCCTGGGCACAGGTAGGGTAGGAATTCACTGCAAAGGTTCACGAGAAATCCTGTGAGTTGCTGCAAGTATTTTATATCACAATTAAAGTGGTGGTGACAGAGTTTATACATTTGTTTAAAGTTGTTGGATTTAAATGAGTAAATTTATTGTGTCTCAGTTATACCTTAGTGAAGCTTATTTAAAAAAAAAACAAGTTCCAACTCTAATGGAGAAGCACGGACTTATCAAGAATGTAGGAGCCAGTAATCAAATTACCTAAGAAATAGCTTGAGTTTGTCAAAATACTTCTGCATTTCCTTGGCACTAAGGCCAAGCATTATGTGAGAACTTTACAATGAGAAAGATAATTATAAATAATATGTCATGCAACATTTAATAAAGTGTGTGTGTGCGTGTGTGTGTGTGTATGCGTCAGCAAAGCTACTTAAAATCTAAGATATGCAGGTCTTTAATGAAAAACCTGCTACATAAACTGTTTAATCATTAAGGTTTTTAATCCAAAGTTACATTAAGAGATAAGAAACCCATAGTTCTGGTTAACTTAATGTAAGAGAAGTTACTTATATAGAAAGCTTCTCTTTCAAATACTATTCTGCTCAATGGTAATCTTTGGAGGAATATATTTTTGACTCGTGTGTACTTTGAAAAGATGTCATCACATCTGAAAATTGCTGATTTGTAGGTAACTTTTTAAATTAAACACTTCTTGGAATTAGCTATTAAAACCAGAGAGAAGAAACATGAGAAACATACATTTAGTACTTTTGGTTGTAATACAATCATACAACTCTTCTTTTTCCTTTTCAAGGTTGATTTTCTATACATGGTCATTTACTTCTCCCAACTTCTACAATAAGAAATGGGGCAATAAGAGGACCCATTAGTATAACAGAGCTCTGTGTAATAGAACTTTCTGTGATGATGGAAATGCTTATATTCTGTCCTGGAAAATATGGTAGCCATTAGCCATGTGTAACTTTCGAGAACTGAAATGTTACTAGTGTAACTGAAGTAATGAATGTTTAATTTTGCTTTATTTTAATTAGGTAAAATTAAAATATAAATAGTCATCTATTGGTGGTGAGGACTGTATTGGACCATCCACATATGGGCCTTTGGCCTCCAGCACTGAATAATATCTCCTGGTGTAGGCTGTCGTTCCCGCATCTACTCAGGCTCTTGGGTCCTGGCATCCCATCCGAGTCAGTTTTTTGGAAAGCCTCATGGTTCATATTTTAAGAAAATGGGGCTGAGAAGAGGAGAACTGCGTAATTGTTATACTTCTGCTATTAACTACTTCTCTGATGTAAAAGGAATCTCTTACTGTCTTTTGTTTTGGTCTCCATTTCTTTAAGTGGAAAATGAGTGCATTGGGGTCTTCTATCAAAGACTTTACCACACTGGTGATTTTGTTGCCCATTAAAGTAGGATAATAGGGGAGGCCAAGGGACCTTTGGAACCTTCTTTATCTCCTCAAGGAGACTCCGTCTCTTAATCCTCAAGCCAGAACACACTAACATTCTGTGTTACAAGAGCAAAATGGAAATTGAGATTTCTGTTGACACTGTTGACATTGACAACATTTTTATCACAAACCTGTAGCAGGAAACATTAATATATTTTATGTGACGAATGGTTTGACCTTTCATTTTTGTAATTAATTAACATATAAAAAGGTTAGATTCATATTCCACTAGATTTAGCAGGTTTTCTTGATACCTAGAAGCAAACAATTCAGAGATGAAATGTTAATAGACATTTTAGTCATCAATGCAGTGAAGTTTAGGAACTTACTCTGAAAGCTCGCTGTTAAGCTTAGGGCATCCACTAGAAATATCATGGCTTGCAAGGAACTGAAAACCGACCTAATAGTGACTTAAATTTGAAGGCTGTTTATTGCTCCCCAACTAGAAGTACAGAACTGGGCTGTCGAGGCTGGTTCAGGAGCTGGGCAGTGTCAGCAAGGACCCGGGCTCCATCATTTTGCTTAGTCAACCTGCGGCGATTGGCTTTCACTTTTGTTATATTTCATGTTTGGATGGCAGCTGGCGGCATTCAAAGTCAGGCAGTGAGGGGAGGAGGCAGGATAACCAACTTCTTTACTCATGTGTTTCGTATCAGGAATCAGCAACAAAAGCAAGATCTTTCATGGAAACCAGTGTTCAGAATTGTTTACATGGAAGTGGCCAGAGCCGTGTCACAGGCCTGCCTCTAGGTACAAGGGGAGAGGAAGTGTCTGGCAAATGACAGTGGGAAAAATCATGATTTAACCCCTGAGTCCACAAGGCCTGGTAATAGGGGGAGGTGAGGAACTCACTTTGGATGCAAATTTAAGAAGTTAAAAAACTCCGTAGTCAAGATAAACACGGTGTGTGTGTGTGTGTATACATCTATATAATGCAATATTAAACAAGATCAGTGTTAATGACAAAAAGAATCCATGATGAGCACACTAAACGGATTTTGAATGAAGACAGGATTAATATAGTCTCCTGTTGAGTGAGCCCTACTAGAGCGCCATTGTCTTCATTGAGAATGTTGCTAGTTTGTTCATCATGGGGTTTTTTGGCATTAATGTGGACTGTAAAAACTATTACCTTAAAATATTATAGCACTGAGGTTTTTTTTGCTACCCTCTTATATTTGGTTCTGTATAGGAGACGTTGCTTCCCTTACTCTTGTCCCGGCCCCTGCTGTTGAACCCAGTTTGGGTTCCGTTGGCAACGAAGAACTGGTGGGCAGCTGCCCTTGTCTGCACAGCTGTGTAATTGTTTCTGGTGTGTCTGCCCCGTGAATATTCATATGCTTCGTGGAATATGTCTCTTTTTATTTTAAAACCCTGCTTGATAAACAGAGTGTGTGTACACTCTTACCTTGTGCTTCACACAGGGTTCTTTCTGAATAATGAACATTCAGTACATTTTTGATTGAGTAACTAACCGGACACTCTACTGATAAGAAGCAGAAAATGTACCCCTAGCAGATTGTCCCCAGATGTGTCTGAGATACCATGAAGAAGAGCAAGAATTTCCCAATTATGTATTTTCTCATATTTTAAAAGAAATATTGTTGGATAACTTGAAATTTTAAAATGATTCATGAAAGTCTGAGAGGATAGAAAGATCTGTTGGTGCTTGAGTCTCCTGAAATGGGCGATTGGAACTGGACTGTCTTTGAGAATGACGAAGTATGTTTTGAAGGAACTCATGTCATAAAATTGTAGAAATTATCATTATGTAATATGAAAACTGGTACAAAAGAATTCATCCCTCCTATAATTTTAATCTTGCTCTATCTTTAGTCCTATTAACTGTGAGTTGATGTTGAAAAGCTGTTTATTTGAAACCTCTTACGCCCTTTTTCCCACGGGGGATTATAAAAACAAGCCATCTCTCACTGGGAAAGCTTTAAAATTCTATCAGGCTGTTCCTTGTGAATACAAGTAGTCCTCCTACAGTGAAAATTTCTTATGAAAAAAATTCATCTAGACCTGTGAAGCCTGACTGATATAGATATGTAGTAGGAATTTCATGCAAGGCTATAAAATAAGTTTGTATTAAGGTCCAAATGTATTATTCACACCATTTATAAGATATAAATTCTTCAATCTCAAAAGTGTCTGCGCAAAATTGTTCAATGTCTTGTCTGATTTAATTCAGCTTTTGAAAAGCTCTTGAGAGCAACGTTTGGAATTTAGGGGATAAAAAGGGAAGAACATATGGAAATAATAAATTTACATAGTTGGTTGTTAAAGATGTCTGCTATGAGAAAGTTTAATGTGCACAGCAGTGATAGAAAAATTGGGAAGGTTATAGTGAACTTTGCATGTGTTTATCATTACTGTTCTTATTTAAGACTTCCCCTTCCCCCCCGAGGCAAACCTGAACACCCCAGTTTTTTTAAGCAACTTTTTTTTTTTTTTAAAGCAACCGATGAAAAACTGTGTCTCCTAGCCATGTCCTGCCTCACATCCTGACTACTTCCATATACCCCATGTTTTCTGGCCACTTGAGATGCCTTTTGAGTCTATGTTATTTTTTGATTTGACCATCCCATTGCATGAATGAAAAATTGTTTTTGTTGCAACCGAGCAATGACCCTTTGCCAGTCTGCATCTCTTGGCCAGAACCATGGAACCCCTGCTTGGCGTAGGGTGGGAAGCGGGGGTAGGATGGTTGAGTAATATTCCGTCCGCAGTATGTTTTCTACTTCTCGGACGCCCTGGGTTTCCTCTGCCTCCCTACCTATGTGAAGCTTCTGTTGCTGTTGCCAAGAATTTCACACTCCAAGTAAGAGAAGGATATCTCCCAGAGGATGTGTAATTCTATTATGCAGCAATAGCTCTTTCTGTGACTTCAAGCCAAGCAAAAATATTTGCTAGTGCTAGAGTTACTTTGCAGCCAATCCAACCATGTGACCTTCTAGAACTTCTCTCATCCCAGCAATTTGCTTTTGACCTTTCCTGTCCTACCATGTAATTGTGACCTCCCTCTAATGCTGCGGTAGGTGAGGGGAGCAGGCCTGTTTCTAAGCGCGGAGCCAGCACACGACCACATCTGCCTGACGGCTCTGTTTGCTTTTATCATCTGTAGTGCATTAACGGACCCATGTGTGTGGATGGGACAGCAACCCTCTTCAGACGGGGTAAAACAGAAAAGATGATATCAGCACTTTGCAATGATTTCCTGTGTGCTATATTTGCTCGTGTGTAGATTAGAAGGACTTATGCCTTTTATAGTCTGAGACCAAACGCCTCTGGCCACATAACCACACAAACAAAACGATATCTGAAGAACCTCATGTGATTATAAGATCTCATGAAAAATCCTGCTCTAATGAAATGTACTAGCAAGGCCTGGAATCTTGAATCGGTGGGGTGTTTTAGCCATGTGAAAATAAATAGAAGTGCAAAATAAAAAATGAGGTGCATTCCCAAATACCATGCCTAGATGATGGGCAGTCACTGAGGAAGCCTGCCGAGCACTCCCCAGGGGCCAGGTGAGGTGAAGAATGGTTTCTGGACAGCTCATCATCTCTCCTCTAAGCATTCACAGATGGTTTCGCACATAAAAATTATGATTTGAGTTGGAGACTGAAGAGTTTCTGCTTCAACCTCAGCTCTTAACCATCGAGATGGCCTCACTTTTGGGATTCTGCTAGCGTGGAGGCTTAGTAAAGAGATTAGGTTGCGTGTGGGCTGGATCCCAAAACTATGGGGCACGTAGACTAACTTTGTGTTCGTTTGGGTTTTTGTGTTCTATCTTTTTGGATAGATTAAGTGGGATTTACCTTAGTAGTTTAAATTCTGTTGTAAAATGTCAGATGTTAAGTAGAAAGTAGTACTTCAAATTACATACCTCTTCCCTGAAGATTTTAAATGTTAGTGTTTATCAACATGAAAATGTTGGGATAGCGTTCAAGCTAGTTGTCTCTTTGTGTTCACTGGGGGTAGTATTCCTAGTTACTGAGAATGTGATGTGAAAACGTAAAGAAGACAATTCTTACTAAAGATTTTCAGCAAAACACTGAGCGGATGGGAGAAATCCCTCGCCATTATATAATGGCATTAAAAACTACAGAGCTGCCCCAAAAGCAAGAGAGGGAAAGTCCCAGGGGACAGGTATCAAAAAGAGGAGCCAGGTCTGGAATCCATGTTGAAATGCCTGGGGGGCTGCGTTTTCAAAACATGCTGGAGGATGGGAGAAGTGGATGGTGGGGTACTGATCGACAGGGAGAGCAAAAGCTCAATGTTCTGTGTAATACTGTAAGCCACACTGAGCTGTCCTACCTGTGAAGTGGGAATCCAAAAGGGGTACATATCAGCCCCCTAAGAAGAGGGAAGAAGGCTGGCCATGGGGAGGAATCAGACTCTTGAAAGAGCAATTGGAACACCAAGCCTGCTCTATGGGCTCCCACAGGGGGTCTAAACAGGTACTGTCCTTGCAAGAGAGAAGCCCCATGTGAAGAAATTGACAGTGGACTCATAAACACCAAACCACAGACTCTGATAGGGCCTCCTCTCTTCTCCTGTCTTGTAGTGCCTCCATAGTTCTGGGTCATGGATTCTTGTGGGAATAACTCTTGCTGGAGATGAGCTCAAGAGTCAAAGAATACATACCAATGAGATGACGGGTGGCTCTGTGAGTCAGCAGACACAATCAAAGCAGAATTTAAGCCCCTAGACCTATATAATAGACTGACCCCCAACAGATTTCAAGGTGTGTAAGAGATACAAGTAGAATCCATATGGCCCAAGCAAGAGGCCACACAGAATAGACAAGACAGAGAACAGATGTAGTGAGGAAGAGTATTCTGAGTTGGACAAAACATTCTGAGAAATCTGTGTTGAATATAGTGCAAAGAGAGGAAGAGATTAATCCATATTTGAATTCGGAGTAAGAAATTCATTTAAGTATTTATCTAGAACTTACAACATGTAAGAAAGAAATGGCTCACTCCTCCATCACAGAAAAGATAGAGGTTACAGTGGTCTAATGTGATCATTTTCTCTCCTTTCTCTCTTAAAAGAGCCACATGGTCTTCCTTTATTTTCAGTGCGTGAAGGAGATGATCCTGCATGGGCTTGGGTGTGTAGATGGTGAGCTTTCTGTTTTTCATTACTGTACCCCAAACCTGAGCTTTATAGATGTTGGTGGAGAGAATGTCTTCGTATTTAATTCTCTACTTTCAGGGAGCTTACTCTTTCCAGTAGGAATGAAGAACACAGAAAATGAAGCATTCAAATGATAAATTAGAGCGATAGAGAAAATTTTAAAATAAAGACTGTTCATCATTTGTGGTTTTTTTCTCTTCCTTGCCTTTTGGCTCTTAGAGTTCTAGTTTTCCTGCATGAATAATGTGGATAAAAATATCTGCCTTTTGGGGCTTTTTCAAGGATTCAGGAGTGTATCACCTTGTTTCCTGGCTTAGTACTTAGATTATTGTGGGCTATCAATACATAGCATCATCGGCATTATCATTTTCATGGCGGTTTTATTATATGCACCAATGCCTGAAATAAAATTCCTCAAGAGCGTGCGCTAAAGCTTCATTTGTTTGGAAGCTATGGTCTTGTTATGAAAAGCATAGTATGGGACATAATAAAAATTTATTTGTTTGGGGGAATGCTATTGAGAGAGTTCTTTTTTGGATCCCTATCTCTTAATCTAATCTCTCTTTAGTGTTGCCTTTATTTTATTAATAGATATATTCCGAAAAACATCTGTACTGATTTTTAGACTATTAAAATGTTGTTTCTCTTGAAATATATGCAATCTGTCAAGTTTCTTAAGATCTTGCTTCCTGGACTCTTAGAGTTTGTTAGGTTTGTTAAAAGATTCAGAATCTTATCCCAGTAGATAGTACCCTATATATTATCTTCAAGTATATGTGCCCATATTTGATGCTGACTTCTGATTAATGTCCAAACTACAGGTGGGATATGATGATCCACTACAAAGGTGAATGGTGGGTCATTTGGTGACTAGTTCCTTGACCTGCCCAAAGGTCTCCACAGGTCATTGCTGGAAGTTGATGTCACCGTTGAAATTCTTGTTTATCTTGAATTTAAAAGCTAAATAAAAATAGTCTCCTTCATTATCCTTCTATTAAATGAGGGCCACAAAAATCCTAAAATCTGTTATCATGACCTTAGGAGAATCAACCAGGAAATGTTGTGAATGGAGTCATTTTTAGATCATTACAGCCTTGGCTTCCGGATCATTCTGCCTCCCCTGCCCCAGTGGTTCTTATGAAACTACATGGATGTTTTGCCCTCACAGGGTAACTTTTTCCATGGTTTTCTTGTTTGCTTTTCTTCCCTTGCCCTCAAGAAAGTGGTTGAGTTATGCTAACGTGGGTACTTCATTGCTGAACAAGCCAACGTGATATGGTGCCAATATAAAGACAGAATAAATTGGGATACATGAAATTTTGAATTTTTCAAAGGAAGGGACGAAACTGGGTATAGAGAATAATTCTTGTCGGCATAAAAGTTATGTCATGTCCTCCACGAGAGTGAGCAATCATTTTAGATTCTCTGGATGTCAACTTTTCATCAGTGCAACTTCCATCTGAAAGTGGTGGGAAGACCCCACTCTGGCCACTGTGTTTCAAAGGGAATCCGTTGGAGGAAAACAGCACTGACCATCATGATGGGCTGTGAGAAAAGCAACATTTAAAAGCAGTCTTCAATTCCAGTCATGCCTCACAAACACCATGTTTGTTTAGTCTTTATGAAAGTTCTAGAAAGTGGCTGTATCTCTGCCTTTTTCTATAGCCCAGGAAACTGAGTAGGAGGAGGGAAGTAACTTTGCCTACAAGCCCATGGCGCATGTGTACCAGAACAGGGGCTAGAGTTCTGCCGTGTCAGGCTGCAAAGGCCAGGCTCTAATATTTTACAGTCTCTCACAGTGATGGGAGGAGCTTCACCTGCTGCTCCTATCTTGTGTGCACGTCTTCGTGTGTGCATGTGTGTGTGCAGGCACATGTGGTTTTGGTGCTGAGCTGAGGATCTGGGGGCCTGAGTGGGAAGGGAGGCATGCTGGACCCTAGTCAACATGTTTCTACTCCCCTTCCTCAGGTTACCAGAAGCTTCCCAGAGCCCTTCTGGCTGTCATATTTACAAGAAGGCTCTGAGCCAATGATTTGCTCCTTGAATCCCCACGTTTTAAGCGATATCTCATGCGGTACCTCAGTGCCCAAAATAGGAGGTTCCTTTTCTAACTTCTGGTGCATTTATTAGACGGCAGAGGAGCAGAGCACCCCAAATTTAGCTGAAAGAACTCTAGTTTAACATCCGTAGCTTTGTCTTATGTTCTGGTTTCATTGTTTCATTATAGAGTTGGTCCCTAAGACATAATAGTCTTCATTCATTCATCTTTGTGTCCAACATTTTTTCCTTCAGTTATTCGTGCAACCAGTGTCTGTTCATTCCTTAAATACATTTTTATCAAGGCTGTATCTGCTTTGTGTTAGGCACTGGGTATACAGGAAGCAGAATGATGTGCAAATGGGCAAATTGAGCATGGGACCGTGGGTTCTGATAGGGCAAAGCTTGGGCAGTGTATGCTCAAGGCTGGGGTCCTTCATCTTATCTATGGAGACTCAGGGAGGCTTTCTGGAGGAGCTGTCGCCGCTGGCAAATGAAGGACAGGCAACAGAGTGACAGGTGGGGAAAAGGAGAGGGTATGGGGAGTTCTGGATAATCCCTGGCTCAAAGTCCCTGATACAGTCAGAGCGTAAAGTGCGTGCATGATGGATGGTAGAGAGAGCGATGGGGTTGGAGATTAGGACCAGATTGGTATGGTTTTGCTGTGGTTCTTCTAAGGATACTGATGTGGAGTCATAGTCTGGGGTCAGTGGCCGGCCGAGGCACTGAGGGAGAGACTGTTCGCTTAGCCAGGTGAGCAGTGGTGCAGATGAGAGATCGTGGTGGCCCAAAAGGTCATGGCGGCCCAAAGGTCATGGCACAGGGGACAGAAGGAGGCACATTAGAGAAGTAGCAGCCAGAGGAATCTGTGAATGGGTATGTGTGTGTGCGTGGGGTTATTGCTGCATTATATTCTGCGATGATCCACGGTCTTCATTCCAGTTTGATTGCAACCTGATAATTCCTTCATTTGTGGTTGAATTTCAGCACTGGACAACGCCTTCTCACAATTTCTGTCCAAATAATGTAAGTTAAACAACTTCAGTAAAAAAAGGGAGGTTAGAAATTTATCCATAAATATCCATCAGTATTATCCTATATGATGTGGAGATAAATAATTTTTGCCTTATATGTTTTAAGACATGAAAGTTCCAGATGGTCCCCTCATCTTTACATGGGGCATCAGATTATTCTTCTGTGGGTGTCCCTTCAGTATAAGCTACTGAGAGTCAAGAGATGTTTCTTCCAAGGCTTTTTCTCTTGACGTCACCAACTAAACGTGGGCTTCTTGGGCACTGGTCCCTCCCACCCTCCCTTGTCATCTCAGTCCTGTGAACAGACTCGATCTTTGAAAAGAGTTTTATATTTGTTCTAAGCCTTTATAAAGATACTGTCAGGCTCTCCTCTCCCTCTCCCTGGGTATCTAATATAGTAGTGTTTATGTTTTGGGAAGAACAAAAATAGAAATGTTTATAACTGGTGGGGCAGAAAAAGAACGAACTCAAGCTGGAGTCATCAACTTGGTCGTCCTGTTTGTGAAAACAGTTCTTGCTAATTGTAGCCCTTCCAGAAGGACAGCATTATTATACTGACCATATGCAATTAACTTGACTTTTCTTTCTCTACGTATGAAAATAGATCGCACTGCCATTTCCCCTTGCGTATTCCTGAGCAAGGACTGTACATCCCTTCCTGGATGCGGTCCAGCATCAGTCTTTTCTTCAGGAGTTCTAAAATCTGTCTGGCATTAAATTTAATAGGTCTAGTATATCAAAAATAGAATTATAATTATGAAAAGT
The DNA here is from genome assembly GCF_023065955.2 of Ursus arctos. Taxonomy (NCBI): domain Eukaryota; kingdom Metazoa; phylum Chordata; class Mammalia; order Carnivora; family Ursidae; genus Ursus; species Ursus arctos. The sequence goes on along the minus strand of NW_026622819.1, from coordinate 7,271,208 downwards.
CAGTTAAAAGGAGGGTGAATGGTAAAATGAAATGAGATTTTTAATGGCTTGCCAACAGTTATAATTAATGAGATGGAGATCTGGCCGTGCGTGTGACCTTCAGGTAGGAAACAGACAGAGCCCCTTTTCCGTGGGCCCAGGAAGGAGGATGAGTTTTCAGAAGAACAGGGCTGTACATGCTGCCATCTACCACTCCCTCCTCTTGAGGGCTTCTTGAAGTCGAGCTCATTGGTGCGTTCAGGAGGCAGCTTGGTGGGCATATCAGGTGCACGGGAACTTCACTGGAGGAGACGAAGCAAGCCACACCATGGAACCCGTGGAAGAAGTTTGATAGTTGCTGTATCGCGACTCCCATGTTTAATAGGACACTTGTTACCTTGCTCATCCCAGGAAGCTGCTTTTCACGACAGTGTTCATTCAAGGATTTGATCCACTTTAGTATCTTTTACACGGTTCCTTTTGAACACTAGCTGCAAAGAGAATAGTACGCACGTATGCTGGCCTAAGTGCCTAATATCAGCCAACTGTACAACTTCCTCGCACATCAGATGGGTTCCCGAGGCTACAAAAATTGTTTTTGTCTGATTAAACACAGGTCCCTTTGAACTCCGTGGGGGTTCTTTTCTGCGTGCACTTTCTTGTAACTGTCTGCAAAGTCCCTTTTTTTCTTTTGGGTCTGATTTGGAATCCAAAGAGTCAGCCCACTCCACCTCCTGTCTCCTTTCCTAGAACCTACATCTGTAGTTAGGATCCTATCAGTTACGTTCCATAGCCCGAGGCACAGTCAGGCAAAACTCAACTTTCCGCACACACGTATACTCGCTTCTTTTCCTGCTCCCGTCCCTGAAGGGGGTTGACTGGGAGGCAGGGGCAAATCAGAACTGATACCTAGTAGCCGGCTAGCACAGGATATGAGTTACGTATTTAATGACCACCAACAGAGCCTCTGACTTTCCTGGGAGCCCACGGAGAGGAAGTGAATCTTCAGTGAGCCTGGGATTTAACTGGGGCCATAAGCTGTCACTTCCCGAGAAAGAATTGGGGCAAAGAGGCAGGTTAGAATTTATATTTATGAGACTGGAAATAGTATCCAGTTGGGAGACTCTTCAAAGCACATATGCAGATAAATGGCTTATCGGTGTCAGGGACGGGCTAAGTCGTCAAATGAACTGTAAGATCAGAATCCTCATGACTGTTAGCTCTGAGTTCTGTGGTGAACTGTAGGGGGTGCAGATGAATGGCAAGGGATAACATGACCCCCTGAATGCAGAAAATGGGATTTGCTCCTTTATTGTTGCGTGTATTTATTTATTCCTTTGCTTAACATTCTCAAGTCTTTTTGCTGAATTTCATTGTGACGGCTATTTTCTTCTTGTTCTCAGCTGTTCCCTTTAATATCCCAATTAGACTTGTCATAAATATAATCAATGTGTTGATGTCCATCAAATTTTTATCTTGACTTCAACCCCAGAACTGCCCTGCCTACTCATAACTCCACTGGGATTTCCGTTGGGGATCTCCGCTTGGGCGTTCATCAAAGAACCATTGGATTGTTCTCCACACGCCAAGCGTACTTCTCCTCCAGTCTCTCCTGTCTCAGAAATGGCCCCATAGATTGAGTACCTCTCGTGGAAAACGTGGGTATCATCCTTAATTCTTCACATTTCCTCAGGGCCCCAGTTACTTGCAAACACTTAACTACATCTGCCCCTCAGTGTTTTTGGACTGCTGAGGCATATTCACTCCCTGCATTTCACATCCTCTGTGGTCCGTCCCCCACACAATAGCCCTAGAAGCTTTTAAGCATGCAAAGTAGCTTATGTTCCCCCCACCACTCTTCCCCACACCCACCTTGTCTTCTTAGTGCCATAGAACGGGGGCTGGTGAAAAAGACAGCCCACCCCCAAAGTTGGCCCACCTCCAGGTATTGTGAATATCGTCTTGTTGGAACCCAGCCACACCCACAAGTTTATATTTGTCTATAGCAACAGCACCCGAGTTGAGTAGTTGTGACAGAGACCATATGGCCTGCAAAGCCTAAAATACTATCCGGCCCTTTGCAGCAAGAGCTTTCCAATTGCTCCCATCGAATAGAATCTACACTTTTTCACCCGCTCCTGCAAGACTCTACCTGAATCTTCCCTGCCTCCCTCTCGGCTCTCCCCTCCCCTTGTCTCTCCGTACATACTTGCCTTGTTTCTGTTGCTCAGTTATCCTGCTTCATTGCCCCATCAGGCCTCTCCTGGGTGGGGCTCTCTCCTGGAATGTGCTTCTCCTGCATCTTTGTGTGATTTTTTGTTGTCACTCAGGTCTCAGCTGAAATGCCACCTCAGAGGAGCAGTCTTCCTCAGAAACTCTAGAACGTCGCTCCAAGCCACACTCTCAAAAGTCATTCTGTTTTATTTACCTCATGGTGAGAACTCACTACTTCATTACTTATTTTATTGAACCTGTCCTCCTCACTAGAATGTACCTTGAGTGAGGGAGGAAACTTCTCTGTGTATTTTCCCGCTGTGTCTTCAGTTCCAAGAACAGGAGCAGGCAGAGTTGATAAGTGTCTGCGCAGCAAAGGCCATCACGTGCCTGGTGGTGGATGGTCCAGTGAGAAAATGTGATGGGGTCAAGCAAGTGATTAGCGTTGGCTGTGGAAATTGGGCTCAGATTGGGAAAGGTCTCTGAAGTTGTGTGGGATACGTCAGGAAATGAGGGTATGAACTTGTCAAGAAAAATCGAAAACAAGATTAGAAACGTGACCGTTGACACTGAATTCACTTCTCCAGGGAATTCATAAATGTAGCTCTTAGCTTGTCCACGCAGCGCTTTGCTGCAGGCTGGGGACCAGAGCAGCTATTAGACAACCTGCTCACCGTCGGGGTGGGTTAGTCCCCGGAAGTGGAAACGACTATGGTTTCCCCGAAGTACACCCAAGTGGGCGAAACAAATGGAAAGCCAGCCTTGATTGCCCCGTCTCCTTGGTCTACCCCTTGTGAACTGGTCTTCGTCGAGGTCGGGTGACTCAGCGGTGTGGAGGACAGAGCTCTTTTCCAAAGGCTGGGCTGAGGCAGGAATCCACTTCCCCTGGAAACAAAAACCTTAGGCCGTAAATGTCAGCTTTGGATTCGCATTTAAAGCATACTTTTTTTTTTTTTTTTCAGTCTAACATCTTGAGTGACTTTGGGCTATTGGGACCTACGTGAGCCTGCGAGGGAAGGCTGTCAGTTTTCTGGAATCTTAGATAATAGGGAATAGGCCCTGCTAGGATTTCCAGAAGGTTTGCTTTTTCTCCTGGAGGAGATGGAGGTATCATAATTAGCTGGGGTTTCAAAATGATGTTGTGTGACTGTGCATAGAACCCTCAACTTTTTTCTATGTATCAGCTAATGATTTTCTGTATGCCTTTTTCATTTTAGTTGAAAGGTATGAAAGGCCATATGAAACTAATGGAATAAAATATCTTGGAAATGCTAGTACTTGTTGATGCCGTGTGATATAGGGTGAACCATGTAGGGTAAGTGACCAGGGCTTCTTTCTAGATTAATCTGTATTGATGTGTGACCGAGTGAATTTTGGCAAGTCCCTTTGCTCTTCTGGACTCCTGACTTCTCACTGTTGAAATGAGGCATCTTAACAAGTCAGTCCTGAGGTTTCTGTTCACTTTGAGATTCTGTATTGGTGTTTTTTTCTGTTACTAAAGAATTTTACTTAGTATCTTTAATTATCTGTAATCGTGTTTACTGAGCTCTTACTCTATCCTCTAGAGCAGAGGTCGGGGAAGATAGTAATTTAGGTGTTGGAGGCCAGACAGTCTGTATTCAGCTCTGCCAATGTTGCGCAAGTGCAGTCCTGGACTGTAGGTAAACACCTGGGCAATGCTGTGCTCCATAAAAATTTATTTACAATAAAAGGCCATGGGCCTGATTTGGTCTGTGAGCCGTCATTGGCCAATCCTTGTTCCAGAGCCTAGACACTGACAATTATCCTGTATAAATGTTAACGTTAGCTTTCATTAATAAATTCACCACATTCTTTGGATGTAAACTCGTTCGCATGTAAAACAAGGAGAAGAATGGTAGAATATCATCCATGACTGCGACTTCAATATAATCAGCAATCAAGCTGTATTATCGAGGCGGTGTCTGGTGGGCCAGAGGGATGGAGAGCAGCTACGGTAATTAAGGAGGGGTCAGGTAGCTTCTGGGACCGTGTCGTGCCTTGGAGTGTTCAACATTACAGCCAATGCAAGTTCATTGGAGGCCCAATGTAATGCATAGTAGAACACAGATACGCAGGAACTTACACCCCTCTCTTGAGTGGCTCCCAGCCTTTTCATAGTTCTGAGAGAGCAGGCGGGATCATTTGGAAAGGATCGAGTCATGTTAGCGAAGTGGGGAGGTGAGAATGAGTTCAGCGAAGAGCTGGTTGTGGTGCAGTTGAGGTGTCTGTGCTGGGGACAAACAGAGGTGAAGAGCAGGGAGGTTAGAGAGGGGCTGGAGGCCAGGCAAAGGCAGTTGGCTGTGGCCATGGAAACTTGCAGACAGAGAACACTTTTGTGCAAGTGCGTCATGTGACTGCAGCCGTGTCAAAGGTCCTCCCATCAATCACTTTGCTGGCACAGACTATGTGGCAGGGCCCCTCCGGCCCCCAGGTATAAAGGCAGCCTTATCTTATCAGGCAGGATATTCCAAGGTCTTAGAGATTATCTCCAGGAGTCAGTCAAGGGTCAAACTTTTCTTTGGAATAGGCAGGGTTTGAACCCCCCAGACCTGCTGAGTCAACTGGTTACTGAACAATTTCTCACTTGTTGAATAGATTTCTGCCAGAGTATTACCTCTTCAGTTGGTTTTGAACAGTGTTGGTGGCCTTCCTTCATGTTCCAGGGCCCATACAGCCTTCACAGGTAGACTGGGACTTCCATGGCATTGCATGTCTTTCTGTTGGGAGGCTAAAAGTAATGGCAGATATTCTCCCCAGTACTCAGGATATTGTCACAAGATGCAGTAGGGCCATCCTCATGGTGAACTCATGGGGCAGGTGAAAACCATGCTTTACTGCGTGCAGTGGTGAGGGTGGGGACCCCTGGTTTGGAGACCCTTCCATGACTTAGGTGCTCTGCCTGAGGGAATTGGTTTATGCATTCTTCTCCACGCAAACTCTTGTGTTCCTTTTCTCCCTCTGTTAATATAGCTTGTTAAGAAAACATGAGGCAACTGCTTTTGGCTTCACTATCTCACCGGTGAAAGCTCAGAGTCTGAGATTCAAACCCAAGTGAGCCTCATGCCAAGGACCATGTCACTTGCATTAGCAATTGGGTGAACCGAGGACAGTTTTGTTGGAATCAGCCTCTGATTCAGTTGCAGAGTTCATGGCAGTTGGTTCTGAGAAGACCCAGAGTTAATTTGTTTTTCAATAATGGATGTAATGGAACAACACATCTGTATTACCAAGGAAGCCCTGTTCTTAATACCTTAGCTACACGCTGTCCAGGAGAGGAGCCAATGGCCACGTTTGGCTCCTCTGTTCAATGGCCACGAACACTCGAATGTGGCTAGTCCAGATGGAGATGTGCATCCGTGTAAAATGCACACTGGAAGTCAAAGGCATAGAACGTACACATGAAATCAAAATATCTCAACAACTTTTGTTTTGGTAACATATGGAAATAATATACTGGATATACTGGTTAAATAAACTATATTGTTGAAAATTCATTCCACCTGCTTCTTAGCATTTTTTATTTTTGTATTTTTAAAACTATTTTATTTATTAGAGAGAGAGAGAGAGCGCGAGCGTGCACATGCACACGTAGGGGGGAGGGGCAGGGGAGAAGGAGAAGCAGACTCCCCCGGAGCAGGGAGCCTGATGCGAGACTTGATCCCAGGATCATGACCTGAGCCGAAGGCAGATTCTTCACCGAATGAGCCACCCAGGAGTCCCTGCTTCTTAGCATTTTTTAATATAGCTACTGGAAGATTCAACATTACGTGTGCAGGTCGCATTATTATTTTCACTGGGTAGCACTGTCTTAGAGCACTGACCATCGTGCTTTTTTGGTACCAGCTAATGTTTCTCTTCTTCAGTTTTACTCTCGTGTGTGTATATCTCACCTTTTCAGCTAAGTTATAAATGTCTGGAAAGCAGAGGTCTGTCTTCCATAGCTCTGTATCCTAGCCAGTCCTCAAGTGGGTTCTTCCAAGTAGCAGGGATTCAAGAATTATTTGTTGGCTATGTAAATGAATAATTGCGTTGCCGTTGCCCATTCTAGATGCGTATCACCCTAATGCTTAACCCTGAAGTTTCTGGAAGAATCTGGGTCAGTCTTGGGAAATGTTCTAGCTCTGGTGAATAGACAGAATCAGTAGTTTGGCAAAGAGACCATCTTGGGACATGTTAGAATGTGTTCGAGCAAGGAGACTTCCTTGCACAAATGGCTTTATTTGTACCCTTTCAGACTTCTGGTCATCCCTCCTTACACAGCAAGCACATGGCCACTCCTGAAATAATCTCAGTGTCTGTTGAATAGAAACGGTTCATTTTTATATTTTTAGTCACATTAACATCATTTGTAATTCTCAAGTTATAAATCTGAAGGAAATTACTTTTTAATGTCCTCTGGCACAACATTAAGATTTTGCAATTAGATTTTATAGCCTGTAGTCATATGCTGCAGGTCACAAGGCAAAATTAAGACCCTTCTGCACCAGCAAAGTTTCCTGTCGGGAAGCCACCCAGAGTTTAGGGGCAGGGCAGCCCTGGAACACCTTCACAGCCTGGGGGACAAAGCTGGTCACAGTCCGGGGGTTGGAAGGTCTTGCCTAGTTTACATTTGCATTTGCATAATCTTTTAAATTAAAAAAAAACCCTGTCTTGATGGATGGATGAATAGAAATTTCTCCTTGTGTGAGTTATCCAGCAATAAAAACCTGCTTCTTATCAGCTTGGTTCTGATCCCACAGCCGCCAGGAATAATTGCTCCAGATGGTTTAATGAACTAGGAGGTTTCCACGATCTTAAAAGTTATAAACAAAAGGGAAGGCAACGCCAGCCTGCCAGGCAGATTTTGAAACCAGTTCACTGACAACATTCCAGAAACTTCTCTTTATACCTTGCCAGGTGAGTCTCAGGTAACCCTTGGATGACTCAGAATTTCTTGGGGGCCCACTGGCATTTGGATCCTGAGATTGAACAGGTTTTCCTGGTATGGCCAGAAAATCACGGAAACACATGAAGATTTGGGGAAATAGTAGAAATCATGAATCCCACCCTTGATTCAGAAAGGGAGTCCATTTCAATTGGTTATGAAGGTGGTAGATGATTGTGATGAAATTTTGTCTCCTACGAGTTCTCTTAAAATACATAATCAGGAGATATATAAAAAATATTTATCAGTTCTATGTTAATATGCTATAATCTAACTTGGAGAGACAATGTGTCGGAAAGTCACAACAGGAATCTCAGGGGTGAAGCATGCTCTCAGCCGGCTGGGGCCAGTCTTTATCTACAATGACCTCCCAAGGCAGGCTGTCTGCTCCTGCCTTTACTGGAAGAGGGTATGCGTTCCTGCCTGTAATTTTAACAGATTCGTGGCTATTGTTCAGTACTTGTTTACATTGTAAGTCTGTATTATACTGGGGATTCCAGGCTGTAAAACAGAGCCGACATCGTGTTTGAGTTAAAGAAGACCCGAATCAGGGAATTCTGCAAGTAAAAAGTGCATGATCACAGCTCTTCGGATGCTTAAACCTACCAGCCAAGCTGTCTGAGGGGAAGTAGTGAACTTTACAAGAACCCCATTCCAGAGCACAGATATTTTGTGAAACTTGAAGTTAGTGGATTTTTCTAATGGTGAACCGGTGAAAAAAGGATTAAGTGTTGAAAATGTCATATGAAGAGGCTTGAGGGAGCACCTGACCCCTGTTGAGTGGGTATGCGACTGAACACAGAAAGGACTGGAGGGAGCACTGTTAGCATTTTAAAATACTGTGTTCTGTGCGTCATGTTTACAAATAAAAATGTAAATGAAAGATGCTTTACACCTTCCTGGTCTACTGGATCCTTTTTGCTTTTACTCGTGTAAAAATGTTTCACCAAAGAAAAATGTTTTACTTTTCCTAATTGGTTATTATTGAATATTTTTGCTTTATTTTAAAAAAGTCCCATCATTTGAACATTGTGATCATTTCCTGTAACAAGCTTTTGAGATTTCCCCCCCTCTAATTTAGTGTCATATATGTATGTATATATATTATATGTATAATTATGTTGTATATTATATATGTATTTTACATCTCTTATATTTATCCAAATACATATGTATAACAGGTATGTACATATTACACATATACACATATGTATATATACGAATAAACATATTGATGTCTCTAGATGTATATCTAATGTATATACATCTGTATCAGGTATAAATATATGTAAATATATACTTAATATACATATTTATATATCTGCATATGTATATACATGTATATATGTGCAAATAAACACACATGTACGCATGTGTGTGTGCATATATTTGTATATGTACATATATATATATATATATATATATATATATATATATATATATACAAGGTATATATATATACACATACCATATATATAGGTGAGTATATTGAGATCTAAATCAAGATCTAGACATCTTGGTCCCTTGAAATACTATAATGTAGAAAGTTTTCTGTGCTCAGAGACCACACATTGTATTCCCACTTGGATAGATATTCTACTAGTGCTGTGATGGAGAAGAGGCTAGATTGGCAAAGAAATCACAGGGCTTGGGATCTTCCACTTCGTCCTCATTGGCGTGTAACTTCAGGCAGTCATGTAACTTCTTTGCCCTTAGTTTTATAAACTGCAAAGTCAGGGGGGTGGATTGCAGGATAGCCAGTGTCATGTCCTGCTATGCCTGCTTTGAGTCTATGAGGTCCTAGATAGCAGTTATAGTGAAAGTGATTGAGGTCTTTACATTTGGAGAAAGAAAATTGCCCTGGTATTTTTCAATCTTTCTAGAAAGCTAAAGCAAGGCATTGAGTATTGGCATAGTTCTGCGTTAGCTGATGTTAGCAGGATCTGTCTTGGAAAAAAATGGTGAAGATAAATATTCCACTGTTCGGATTTTCTCCCTCCGGATGCCTTATTGCCTGTGGGGGACCCTCATTTCTTTCTGCTTTTTTATGGGACCTTCCTTCTTCCAGCTGTGCCCTGCCCAATGGGTAGCTTGGAATGGAACATTCCTGTCCCGCATCTGAAAACTGCCACCTCTTCCTTTCTATCTAATTTTGCTCTCTTTTGGTGGGTGGCAACTACCATTTCCGATAGATTTAATCCATGCTGATATATTACTAGGTGCTAGGGATTAATGTACTTTATACATTCCTGGGAAAATTGATTTTTAATTTGGACCTTATGGAAATACTGCTTTAGTCCTATCCTGGGTTTAAATTCCAGCTTAGCCACTTACCTCTTATGTTACATTTGGCAGGATGTTTAACTTGTCAAAAACTCAGGGCTTTTAATTTAAAAAATTTTTATTTCTGCAAGAAAGATTATAGCTCTAGCTTCACAGGACTATAAACATTAAATGAAATAAGACATTGTTAACATTTAAAAGTATCTAACGTAGTTCCTGAAACTAAGTACTCACTGGTAATATAGATAGAAATGAAAAAATGTGTTAATAAGAAACGTAGGTTGTTCTGATGTATATTTTTTTCACAAGCATTAATGTTTGTGAACTTGCATCCTTCCTCCCTGGTGACGTGTTTGCCTTGGCGTGCCACTGGACAAACATGGGAGGCTCTGGAAGTAGAATCTATTATAATACCTTGAAGAATTCCAGGCAGGACTCTTATAGCTGAAAACCTGGATGTATTTTATTTTGGGGGTGAAACATGGCATGGGGTGCTGTGACTGCTGTCTGAAGTGCACTTGCCTTGCTTTGAGTGATTGGTGTTGGAGGAAAATGCCTGGAAAAGCAGATGGGAAAGGAAATGGAAAGTGGTAGCCGTCCAGCAACAGTGCAGGAAACCAGCACTGACCTGCCATGCTAGTCTTCTTTGCATGGCTTCTTAAAAATTCTGCTCCTTTGTTTTCCAATCATATTTTAGCTCAGATTGCCTTGCTAGAATGGTTATGTAATGCAGCGAAGCTGAAGATGATGTCCGTGGAAGGGAGGTGCATGCCACCTTTGAAGAGGAATAGATATTTTTGATGTAAGGTGGTTTCTTTCACCACTCGGGGAAGGGTCAGGCAAGAACTTCTGGAATGCTCAGTGGAGAGTACACTCTCCACCACTCCTCTTGGCCTGAAGTGCCCAGCTGGGGGACCCAGCCCTTGTGTTTTCTCCCCACACATCAGAGCTGAGTGGCCTAGACTGCTGAGACATCTGGCTGTTCTGCTCTGCTCGCATCATCTCTGCCTTCTCCTTCCCGAATGTTCTTTGCTCCAATAAAGCAGATCAGTGTGTGGTTATTGACATTTTCTCCTCCCTTCGTTACACCGAGACGCTTGGAGCGTAAAACCTAACTAGTGACAATGATATTGTTCTTTTCTGTAGATCTTAACTGACATGTAGATCATTGTTATTCATAATCACAACACCAGAAACAATCAATGCATTATTTATTAAACTGAGTGGGTGGCTGTTTTTATTTGACAGTATACACCAGTGGGGATCGATTCACTTTCACAATGAAGAGGATGTTGATTTTTCTTTCTTCTTGTTACTTTCCAAATGGGTTGCATAATGTGTTACTTGGGAAGCTATCTGTTAGGTTTTTCCGATATGGGTTTTGAGTCCCCCAAAGAAGTTTCTCAATCCTGCTTTCTGGACTCCTTCAGTTGACTGACGTTTGGAGTGAAGAGTGGAACAGGTTCCCCACGGCCACTCTTATTTGACCCTGGGGTTTCGCTGCTTGGATTTGCCTGCCAGTCAGCATGGTCTCTGGACTTAGAGGAGCCATCAGTCCAAGGGACTGTCCGATTTCGGGACCAGTGCTGGTCTTCCCCTGTGATTCTTACTTATTCAGGCTCTAAAAAGTTTTCTTGGCTTGCAACTATGACTACCTTCAATATCTTTACAGTGTTTGATTTTTAATTTAATAGTCATCTTCATTCTTTTTAAAAAAATTTCTGTTTTCTTCTGGGGGTTGGTAGCGTTGACTAACTTCAGTCTATAAGCTCAAGTCTCTAGTTTATATATACCATCATCTGGACCAAATTCATTAATACTGACATACGTTCCTAAAAGTTATTTCTTGAAATTGTAGCGCTGGGTTCTTTTAAAAATCCAATCAGTATACTTTGTATTAGAATATTTACAAGACGATCATAGGGGTGCTTATGTGGTAGTAAGAGAAGGCACACGTGTATCTTTGCAGCCAATTTTGCAATAGAAAGTCGTTGCCAGAGGCCATGTTTAAAAAGCCATATTTGTGTAATGAATGGATTAGCTAGAATGCTTACTCTCAAATATTAAGAATTATCTACAAAGTATTCAATTTGAAGTTACAGGTTTTATGTGACTACTTAACTTCCAAACAAGGTTGTGTTGGCTGCCATATTTAAGTTCCATTTCATCAAATGGGTTTTTTTCCAGCAAGATCAGAAGACAGAGAAGGAGAAAAACGTAAACCCATTGTTTGGTAGGAGTGAGAGTGTATCAAGAAAGTTAATGTTACTGGAAATTGTATCGCTCACCCTCCCGTGTGCTGTGTGCCATCCCCGGCTCTTTTCACTCGCCCTGACCTTTCTCTGGCATCTGCTGAACTTTTTTGCCACCATCTGCCCTGTGTTCAGACTCTGTCCTCACCGGCCTTACTTGACAGTGTATTCTTCTAGCTTTCTGTATTCGTAATGGTTCATTTTCCGATGCTTTCTAAAGCAGCACCGATAATTTCTTCATGCAACTATGGAAATCTGTTATTGTGATGGCAAATTCTATGGATAGAACTTCTTCTTCTTTTTTTTTTTAAAGATTTTATTTATTTATTGGACAGAGAGAGACAGCCAGCGAGAGAGGGAACACAAGCGGCAGGAGTGGAAGAGGAAGAAGCAGGCTGTCAGCGGAGGAGCCTGATGCGGGGCTCGATCCCAGAACACTGGGATCACGCCCTGAGCCGAAGGCAGATGCTTAACCGCTGTGCCACCCAGGAGCCCCTACGGATAGAACTTCTGACGTTAAGCTTGTTGATCCATTCTTGTGTTTCTGGAATAAACCCTATCCCAGATGAAACGGTGTATGTGTGTGAGAGAGAGTGATTTGCTAATACAAGGCTTTCCTTAGCAATGTTTTCAGCCATGTTTTTAAATGAGGTTAGCCAATGATTTTCCTTTCCCACAGTGTCTTTGTGCAGCCTTACTGGCAAGATTATCAGGTTCACAGTCGCCTCAGAACTGCATTAGGAAGCTTTACCTCTTTGTCTAATCTCTGAAGTAAGCTGTATAAAGTTGGGATTACATGTTCTGTAAGGGGTGATTGAAACGTACATGTGAAACTGAGCCTACTGCCTTCTTTGATGAACCGTATCTGGGAGTTTACTATACATTTTGTCTTGGGTGTTTCACACTGTCATAACAAGAGTGTAAGGAAAATGTGTTTTAAAAGGTTGGGGTTTTTTTTTGTTTTGTTTTTTGTTTTTTTTCTCAACGAGAGAATGTGCATATACTTTCAGACAGAGGGAAGGGGCCTGGCAACATGGGAAATATTAGAGGAGAAAACAGGTGATTTAGAGAAGGGCCCAAAGAGGAGGGAAGGGGTGGGATGAGCAGAGAAGGAGGGGCTGGTCTTGGCACAAAGGAGAGAGCCCCGGCCCCTGATCCTGCAGGGCAAGCGGGAGGAGCAGTGTTAGGACAGGTGCATTCTCGGTGAGAGATGGGTTGGTGCAGGACTGTTCTCCCAGGCCCTCATGGTGTTCAGTCAGATAGAGGGCCTGTGATAGGCCATCGAGATAGCCAGACCTGGACGAATGCACAGGAAAATCAAAAAAAGAAGAGAATGTGCAGATTACCCAGCTGTTATCTAGTGTTAACCATAGAAATACACTGCTTTAGTGGGGCAGCTTTTTGGAAATTTAAATAAGGAAAAGGGAACAATAGTGATAGAACTATAGGTTGTTCGCTTGTTTTTCCCTGTCTACATGCCTCCTGTTATGATTCGAGGGCATTTGAGGAAGCAGCGTAGCTCTTCTCATCGCTCAGTACAGGGACCAAAGCCTGAAGGGCATCTGCTTCTCCTGGTCCCCTTTGGCCACTCTCTTCCCGTTTGTCTGATCAAAAAGAGAGATTAGTGCATGAGAGGTAAGTTCACAGATTTTCTTCTGATGTCTTTTCACGGCCTTCTCTGGCCTTCCGTGGCTCCCGTGTCCACCCCTCCAACACAGAGGTCAGCCTGTGGCCCTCTGTTCTTGCCTCATGGAACCTCCCCGTTCTCACCACCTTGAGTCCGACACATGTGCCCGGCTCGGGAGCTGTGAGTTTGGGAGAATAGAATCTCAGATGGCACTCAGGAGCCGGGGACGTCAGTCCTGGCAGGACTCCCTGGTCATGAGTTCCCTGTCGGTGTGGTGAAGCTCTCGAGCTAAAACAGCTCTCCGGGCACCTCCAGGTCTTAGCCGTGCTCATCAACGGCTCTGGGGCCGTTCTTCCCACGTGACCTTCTCCACTGTTGCACCTGAACCTGTCCTCTTTCTCTCTCAGACCACCCTCACCTCCTCTTGCCTGTGTGTCACCATCATTGCTTTCCTCTTCATTTAGCCTCGGAACGACTTTGTTACCTTCACTTGTTCCCTGAGCCTCACCTGCAGTTCGTTATCAGGCCATGGGACGCCCCCCCCCCCCCCCCTTCCGCATTCACATAGCCGCTGGAAGTACAGCTGCCACCTCACGTGCAAATGGTGGTGCTTTCTAACATGTGACATTCCCGCCCCCATCCTGCCTGCCAGTGGCCCTCGCACATTCCTGGGATACCTGCTTTCATGTGTCAAGTACGTGCCTGAGAACTTTTCAAAGCCTCTCTGTCTTGGATGAAGCCAAGTCCAAACCTGGGAGCGAATCTGTTTACAGTTATATTTAAATACATCTGTCAGTTATCCACCTAGTGGTTTCTTGAGTTGCCGCTGCTTTTTCCTTTCTCTCTTGTGTTTTCCCTCTCGTATTTCGTTTTCCATTCTCCTTCTCTTGAATTCACCTGGTTGTTGCTCTTTCGTTATTCCTCCCACAGCCAGGGTCTTGTGCTGTGTGCTGCAGGTACCTCGGTGAGCTTTGCAGACATACGAGCCTTTGGCTCCATCTCCAGAAACAGAAAACTGCTGGGGCCTGAGGGGCAAGAGGGTGAACAACACCAATTATGGCCCTAGGGACACCATGGCATCCCGCGTGGCTCTGTTCTGTGGAACACATCTGCACTCTCCGTATGCGGTCAGATCTTTCCTTTCTTCTAATCTAGGGCCCCAGTATCTCTCCCTTCTATGTGTGAGAACTTCCTAGAACATTACAAATGCCTGTAAAGATCTTCTGTTCATAGACCCTGTGCTCAAAGAAGATCCTAGCTCTAGTTCCCTAACCGAATTATGAACTCTTGGAACACACCATTTATTAACAACATTTTATAGCTCCAGGGCCTTGTACATACTTTACTATAATTGTTTTCTTTTAAATGACTTGGCTATAAAATGAATAAATTTGTATAAACTTCTGAAAAGAACCAAGATACACACTAAAATTTCAAAGCCCAAATACAGGTCTCTATGGAACTCAGCCGTGGTTTCCTTCACGTGGAGGAGAACTTTCTGTTCATAACCTTTTCTCCCCCAGTAACCGGTAGTAGAGAAATGCTTTATTCATTATACAGAGCCGTTCCTGGAAAATAATCCATCTCGATCACATCAACAAAGGTGTTTGTGTGGGACATGTTATGGGATGTGGACATATTTCCATATTAAATCTGGTTTCGGCATCCGCTTTCTTTGAAAGACATTATTCCTTTGCTACACCAGGTGATTTTGTTGATGTGACATTTGTCATGTGCCTCTGTAGTCGGTGTGATACCACTTAAAATAGTAAATCCAAGAAAAAATGACAGTCAGATAACATGGCTAATTGTCAGGAATAATGGAGAAGGCGAGCCACGACTGGCAGGCAACTCCCAGAGCATTTTTGTGGTGTCAGAAATGTGCTAACAAAAGTTGCAAAAATGGCTTGTGGAGCAGCACTCTGTCCCTCTCCCATGCTCTCATGTCATCCTGAATGGACTCGACGCTGGAGGCCGTGTCACAGGAGTTACTAGGCTTCTGAAAAACCTGCCTCTGAAGAGTGGCTATTTCCTGGTTTCCCTTAAAAAAAATGCCAAGAAGGCCTAGAAGTAAGTGGATATCTTATTTAGAAAGTGCTGTATGTGTTTAACACGCCTGATAGAATAGAACTGAAACCCAAAGGACAGGGTTATAGAGTTCCCCTTTGAAGGAGGGCTCCTGTGTTTGTCCTGGGTCTCATGGAGGCTTTGTGCTTCTCCAGTCTTCAGTTCTTGCCATGAGCACACACAAGAGATGGTCCCGTTTGCGTTCAGTATGCCTTTGCTGAAGCGTGTGAATGCTGCGTGATTTTCTGCCCAGCCCAGAGCCCAGAGGAGAATGCACACCTGGCCTGTAAATCACACCTGAGCACGGATGCCTTACTCGCTCTTTATTGGGTGGCCGCCCGCTACGTTTTACACATCCTCGGTGTGGATCCTGTCACCTTCTGCTGGAAATCTCCATGGGCCCCTAAGCGATCACGTCAGGGGACCTCCAAATCCTCTCTGAAATGTAATGTGTGCTACGTGTTGTGCGCTTTTCTGTGGTCCCTGGAGGAAAAATCATTCATTTTTATCTTTTCATTTATTTATTTTTCCTATTTAGAAATTGGCCCCTGGTTACGGGAGTTCAGAGCGAAGAATGCTGTGGATTTCTCGCGGTTAACATTTGACCCAGGACAGAAAGAGCTTGTTGTAGGAGCAAGGTGAGAGATCTTACGTTTCGTCGCCGCAGATAATTTTGAATTTTGTTTGACGTCTGTGCAGCTACGTGTGAGCTTCTCTGCCGTAGTTGACGAGTGCTGAGGAATACTTCTAAGAATGAAATATGGTATAAGGTTGCCCATAAAGTCTGCCGCTAATAATAGGATGAAGTCTGCTCTTTATAGCAAGCGTTCACTGGGGGCTCCATGTGCTGGGAACTCTTCAAATGTGAGCTAATTCATTTTTTTTTTCCGTGAAAGCTGAGAGGTAGGTATTGTTAACATCCCTATTGTAGAGATGAGGACACGGAGGCAGGACATACTCTGATGTCCAATAAAAGCTGGACTCAGGTTTCAGACACAGGCATATGGATTCCGGAAACCGTGTTCTTAACTTCTCAGTACATTCTTCAGTAAAATTCTAGGGTCAAGGGATTTTGACATCCATTCCAATGCCCATCGTTACCTTTCTCTGTGACCTTGATTATACCATTTACCAGTCAACTAAGAATTCAAGGAAATTGTTATTTATCCCTCTTAAGGTGCACGTGCTCCTGTGTCCAGGTCGACACTTGATATTCCGTTTGACGACGAGGCTGCTAGAACACCATCGGAATAGATCTTGAGTTGTTTCCCTATTTATCATTCCTTCTTTAGAAAACAGGCATAATCCTTGCATTCAAATCACCTATCCTGCCAATGTATTTTGAGGATGATGTATAAAAATACTTCATATCCATCTCTTAGGAAAAATATTAATTTTGAAGAAAGAGACCATTTGGCCTCTTGGCATTCAAGGAAAACACTTTGGATGCCGGAGTGCTTCTATCTCTTTTGGTCAAATTTACTAGATTATAAAGCATACCTTTCATAGCAAGAGAGGATGTGCAGTTTCCACAGATACCTGGGTGAAGCTAAGTCTGGCTTATACACTGGGCACTATAGATAAACACTGAACAGTTTCTAGAATCATTGCTTTGGCTCTCAGATCTCAAGGAACCCTTGTGCATCCACCCAGCACTTGAAGACATTGAAATGTATGGACGCAACGTAAAGTGAATAGACAGAAGTTGGCTTAGGTCCTAGCACTGAACATGTCACCTGTATCTCTTTGGGTATTTTGGAGCAGACAGTGAGTACGGATTTGTTGGGCTTTCTTGGTGTATTTTTACGTGCTTCAGCACACGGGGAATATATGGGGTACTTCGGAGGCTGACTTCCATCGCATGTCATCACTGGGAGCCTGGACCGGATGTTGCAGGGGCTTTTAAGATTTTGTCCTCCTTCTGTGTACCGTGGCCAACACCTTCTTTATAAAATGCCCCCCCCCACTTTGGTAGCTCCCTTTGGATAAATGCTGGCACTTTGGTGTTACCCCCCATACCCTTGTTGTGCTTTGTGGTCCCACATCCCTTACAAACTCAGCTCTTTTTCATTCTCTCATAGTCCAGGTACGTGGAGTTATTTCTATTGCCTGCCACTGTCCTATGTTCTCTTTCTCGCCTCTTGGTTTTGGTAACAAACTTCTTTGCTTTCCTGGCGCCTTAGCTACCCCCTCTCCCAAGTTCTCTACCTGGGGAGCTCATACTCATAGTAAAGAGAGCAGGCTCAAGAGTCCTCCCCAGGGCCTGAGCTCCTCCTTCCCCTGCTCTGCATGGTCCTGTCAACACACCTGTCATCTGTCTTCCTTACTACACTTGATGATTTTTGTCAGGTGTCACCCACAACTCCCCCCCCCCCCCCCCCCGCTGCCACATTATCGGAGAGTGACTTGCCAGGTGGTGGTGCATGTGCCTGTCTCTTCTTTGTTTCTCTAGAAGGTAGCCCAGTTTCTGCCCTGGCAGAAGCTCAAAGATAGCTGTTGATTGAACATATCTACTTCAAGGGTTTGGTTTGTGTAGGTGCCCTCTGCATCTGGGAGGACCCTCAGGGGAAAACGGGTTGGGTTTTGTAGCAGATTTACTCCAAATTCCCACATTTGGGCAAGGACACAGGACAGCCTCTAACCCCAGAGCTAACCCTTAGGGAAAATGACCTCTTACCCTTAGCCCGATGGGAAGGACCCACCTGCTGAGGTAGAAGGTATGAGTATGACCTCGGTTGGTGGAGCTGAGTCTTTCACCCTTCATTCAACTCTGAAGGACTTTGGACAAGGTTTGCATGTGAGCTTGACTTGAAAGACTCTCCATTGTTTCTGGAAGTCTGTGGTGCTGCGTGCATAGGACAGACCACCCACGTGTGTACACGCTGCAGGTGTTTGGCTTTTGGCGAATGACATAGATTCTCCTAATGGTTGTGAGAAGCTGCTGAGCAAATTGGCACTGGGAAGAGATACCTGGTGGTCCTGTCCTGGTGGGGTAAACAAGGAAAAGGAAGAAAGAGGTAGACTGGACTTGCTCCACTGTGTGACCTTGAGCCTGTTTCAGAGTCTAATTTTCTCAACTTTAAAATTGATGTAATTATTTCTACCCCTGTCAGCTGTTGTGAGGATTTAATAAAATGATCCATGAAAAGTGATCGTCACCGTAACTGGCCCGCGGTAAGCGGGCAGCGGTAGGGTAGCTCTGCGGATGTCTCACGATTTCAGCATCTGTGTACATGTGTGCTTCTGGCGGTCATCATCAAGCAAGGAGAATAGGAATCTTACTAGGAAACTTGGTGGGATTAGGCTCAGAAAGTTTGAGAGGGAGTTTGAGCCAGTTATAAAACTTTAAAAATAACCCAGCCCTCAGCTTCCTGTTTGGGAGGGCTAGACCTAGCAAAAGAAGTTGACATAGCAGGTGCATTTTAAGAAGTCTGTACTGGTTTAAATACGAATGGTGGGAAAATACGATGCTAGGCTTCCTGTTTTCTTATAGTTAGCGCTTGGCATTGTAAAGCCATTTATTGGATGGTTTCACTTTATGCCCGTGATGCTTTATGTTCTTGAAATTGAATTCAGTTAAAGATTCTGTGCACTCTTCACAAAAAGATGTTCATTGTGCTGCAAAGGGAAAAGCTCTCTTGAAGAGATTTGTGGTTAGATAGTGCCAGAAGTTACTTGCATCTTGAATTCATGGAACTTCTGGAAAGATCCCTAAATTTACTATTTCTGAGATGCACATTATCTTTTATATTATTTCAAAGGCATTGACATTCATATTTTGTTTCACCAAAGGGTTCTTTAAAAATTAAAATAACGTTTGTGCTTTCAATGATGAGACTAAGGCATTTGCATTTGAGAAAATGTGGAAAATATAGTTAAAGCATTAAGAAAAGAACCCTGCAATTTCAGGAATTACTACATTTAACCTTTTCAATTATTTCCCTGCATTATTTGAATTCTTTTTGTTTATATGATTGGGATAATATTTTATGAATGATTTATATATGTCTGTCAAAAAACCTACTAAAAGCAGTTTACATTTTATTTATTTATTTATTTATTCATGACATTTTATATATATGAAGACAAATTCCAACGTGAAGAAATATTTACTGTGTAGAGGTTTGGTAGAGATAACTATAAAAGTATTGATACTAATACTAGTTCACAATGTTGTCGTAAGTGTAAGTTTCGTCGTGGATAGGATTGTAAAGCTGGATATAAGCAGGTGATTCTATTTTTATTCTCCAAATGAATCTCTCTGTCTTTAGTGTTTCAGGCTCACTGTAAGGATGACAAGTGATTCTGTGCTAAATTCAAATGTTATTCCAAATGGCAACTAAGTTGGTTTACATTCAATGCAGTGTTTGGTTATAATCAAATAATACTTGGGGCATTTACAAGGTGAGCCGTATTTTTATTAAGTATAAAGCCATATAGTAGTAATGAAAAGAGCCTCTCATCAAAGAGAATGTGAGTTTCTTTTCTTTCTGTTTCTTTGTTTCTTGGTCTTTCGGTTGATTTTCTTTTCTTTTCTTTTTTTTTTTAAGATGTATGTATTTATTTTAGAGAATGAGAGAGAGACAGCAAGACAGAGAGAGAGAGCGTGCATGAGCAAGCACGTGGGTAGGGAGGGGCAGAGGGAGAGGGAGAGAGAATCTCAAGCAGACTCCGAGCTGAGCACAGAACCCGGTGTAGGGCTCGATCTCACAACCCTGAGATCACGACCTGAGCCAAAACCAAGAGGCAGATGCTTAACTGACTGTGTCACCTAGGCACCTCTCGGTTGCTTTGTGATTGTCTTACTCTTTTCTAACCAGCTTCAGTGCAATATAGATATATAAATTGAAGGGCATAGTCTCACAACCTATGATATTTTAATAAGAACGCTCACCCACAAGCTTTCACACAAGCACCTTTGAGTCCAGGAGGCATAACCATCTGCTGGTGATTAAGGTGGTGGGATTAAAACCCAGAGACTCAATATTTGGGTCAGGAAACAATCATAATTGATGATGACTATAACAATTTATGACCTTGGAAATGTCAAATTTTACTTCTATTAAAATTTAATACTACTCAATGGGAGCATGCTGGAGATATCCAGAGAAAGGGTAAACGGGGATGCATGAGTCTCCTTGCACGCCTGATCTGACATGAGGAGCAGCCCAGACCTTTGCACCTTGCACGAGCCCTTTGCATTGCCCGTACAGTCGATGGATTATTTCCATATGTGGGAAGATATTTCTCTACATATGTCTACACAACAAATAGTATAGATTTCTAGTCTGCATGTTTATTCCTAAAATCAAGAACTAAAACCCTAGTGCTTCCAAAACAGAGCTTGTTTTTCCTCATAATCACAAAAACCAGCCTTGAACAATTTTATTGTTTTATTTTCAAGCATTGTTCTGCCCTTGGTTTGAATCTGCAAAAATAAAAATAAAAAGGGAAGATGAACCGGCTTTTGTTACGCTGGCCCTGAATTTGCTTAAGTATTCACAGCATCTGTTCCCGTAAGATCACGTTGCATGAATGGGCAGGCGGCTACTTAATTAGACTAAGTTCCTCCTTTCAGAATGATTTTGCCACTGGATCTAAACAAAGAGCTGAATTTTAGATTCATGTAGTCATTTTTTTCTTTAATTGACCAATGTAATTCACTTTTTTTTTTTTTTTTTTTTTTTTTTTTTGGTGGTGGTGATTTTTAATTGCTGTTTTTATTTTCAAGTCGTCCCTTAGAATTAATCTGTTGGGAGCAGTATATGATTAAAAGGAAAAATGGAGATTTTTAAAATAAGATCAGCAATTCTGCTTCCAGTAGCCACGAAGTCTTTCTGTTTTCCAAAGAAGACATATTAGTCAAGTTTACACAATTAAAGGTAACTCCTTCAGGGTGAAATGAAGTCAGCAATTAGGCGTGAATCCAGAAAGTGGTAGACCCCCATCGGGCAAAGAAATCCAGGGTGGTGATGATGTTTACCTTGTATTTATATGAATGATGAGTTAGGAAAAACAGCTCGTGATGAAAAAAAGGATGGTCCTTTTCATTCCTGCTCTTCACCTGGAATTTTTTTGGTAATGATTTATTTATTTATTTATTTATTTATTTATTTATTTATTTATTTATGAGACAGAGAGATATGGGGGGGTGGGCAGTGGGGAGGGAGGGAGAGAGAGACTCTCAAGCAGACTCTCTGCTGAGCACAGAGCCTGATGTGAGGCTCAATCCCAAGACCCTGAGATCAGGACCTGAGCCGAAATCAAGAGTCTGACGCTTAACCGACTGAGCCGCCCAGGAGCCCCCTGGAATTTTTTATCCTTGATTATTCCTTAAATATTTTCTCTTCTCTGTCATTTTCCTTCTCAGTGTTGGCACTGGATTTATAGATATGTGTTTCTCTTAGGATTTTCTTTGTCTGTCTTCCTCCTTCTTTTTTTTTTTTTTTTTTTTTAAGATTTTACTTATTTATTCGACAGAGATAGAAACAGCCCGTGAGAGAGGGAACACAAGCAGGGGCAGTGGGAGAGGAAGAAGCAGGCTCACAGCGGAGGAGCCCGATGTGGGGCTCGATCCCATAACGCCGGGATCACGCCCCGAGCCGAACGCAGACGCTCAACCGCTGTGCCACCCAGGCGCCCCTGTCTTCCTCCTTCTTATACCT
This sequence comes from Ursus arctos, assembly GCF_023065955.2. Taxonomy (NCBI): domain Eukaryota; kingdom Metazoa; phylum Chordata; class Mammalia; order Carnivora; family Ursidae; genus Ursus; species Ursus arctos. The sequence goes on along the minus strand of NW_026622819.1, from coordinate 7,249,176 downwards.
ATTAATCTCCTTTCTTCCAGTAGGCCTACTTGATTAATTACCTGATCTGTGGTAAAAAGTCCCACTCCTTGTCTGCTGGCTTCGTTACCTTTTGTCCAATATTTGCCAGACTTCAGTGTACCTAAGTATCACCACTGTTCGTTCCAAGTGAAGCTTCCTCTGTTCCTTGCTCCCAGCTCTGCTGATCGGGTGGGATCGAAGGTGTCCAGGATGAGCTTTTAAGAAACAGGTGGTCTACAGACACTCTTGTGGGAAAGACTTCTGCACATCGTGTTCCTTTTGCTGTTGTAAAAAAACAAAACAAAACAGAATAATCTCTGTACTTTTTCCCTGCTGGAACTGGGGAACAGAGAAGTCTAGCAGCATAGTTATTTATTTCGTTATAAAGTCCTTTTTTTTTCCAAAATGCATGAATGAGCCAGTGTAATAAAATTTAATCAGCCTCTTTACTTTGAGTGTATGTGTACAGCTAGTGTGTGAGTGTTGAGAGCTTTCCTCCCAGCAAGTCCCACATAGGGCCCATCAGAGTTTATTAGTTCACTTAGTTACTCTTTCATGACTGTTCATTCATCAAATATTTATTGAACCTACTTTATGCCAGGAAGTATCTAAGGCACTGGGGAAACAAAGATGAACTTTAGTCTCTACCTGATGAAGACTTCATAGCCTCACGCGAACCTAGCGCAAGGCTGGCAAGCTGAGGCTCCAGAGTTGGCCTCCTGTTTTTGTAAATAAAGTTTTATTGGCACACAGTCACACCCATTCAGTTGCATATTTCCTGTGGCTGCTTTGAAGCTTTACCTGCAGAGATGAGTAGTTGCAACTGAGACCATCCGTAAAGGCAAAACACTTGCTATCTGGCTCTTAAAGAAGTAGTTTGGTCACTCTTGGCTGGTGGCTATGGGGGGAAACAAGCAATGAGTGTTTCCTGGGGAGGCCTAGGTCACAGGCCCTGGAAACCCCAAGAACAAAGAAACATAATGATCTTTGGAGCTGAAAAGGGTGCACTGAGAAGGGAAGGTGCTCTTTCAGGTGGGCCTTGGAAACACATTAGGAGTCTGGCAGATGGAAGAGTCTTCTTGCCAGAAGGACTGTACCTTGGGGAACATCAGAGATCCTGAGGAGGCTGAGAAGAGCTCAGCTTGACTGGGCCAGTTGGTGACGGAGAGCGGAAGCTGTTGCAGGGCAGGCGGGAGCTGTAGGTGGGGTCAGGTTAGGGAGGAGCTTGGACTTCATCCTCCCACCAGTGATTCCGATTCTGGCCCTCATGAGAGGCCTTAAAAGAATGCAGATGCCCACGCCTCCCTTCAGCTCATCGCAATTAGACTTTCTGGAAGTAATGTTGGAATCTTTGGTTTCATCAAGTTTCTGAGGATCGACTGGCCTGGCAGATTTGAGAACCTCTGCTAAAGGCATTAGAAGTTTAGGAGATTTCTCAGCTTACATAATTACATGCTCGGATTTGCATTAGGAAGATACTTCTACTGTACTGTGTGCAGAGTGTTCTAGAGCTTGAGGTCGGGGCTGTGGATCAGGTGACAGAAAGAACTTAGACTCAGGCAGTGATGGTGAGATGGGGAAGAGAGTCAGATTTGAGACATATTTCAGAGCTGGGTTTGACAGTGATTCATGGCCACTGGAATGGGGTGGCAGAGGGCGAGGGTCAAAGGTGAGATTTAGAGGAAGATTTGGGAGTGTGGCTTGTTGTGATGGTATTAGCTAGCCCCGAGCATGTGGGGAATAAACTGCAATTCTTTGATTATTTGAAGATTTACGTGAAAAAAAATTTCCAGCTTTTACTAACTCTAAGATAACCCAGAAAAAGAATTGTATGTGGAGATCTCTTGAGGAGTGAATATTCCTAAGAAAGCAGAGGTTAAGGGAATTGTAAGATGGTTTGGTTGGTATTTTTTCAGATGAAATATGATCTCTATTAACTGAAAAATGGGAAGGAACGAATCAAAAACCCAGTGGACCCACAAAAGCAGAAGTTGTGAGTTAAATTTGGAGCAATAAGTCATCATCTGTAATCCTTAAAGCACTGCGGGATTTGCAAGTCATATTTAGAGCATAATAAAATTCAAATTATCAGTGTGATTATTAACAATATTGATTAATAACTTTGACCCTAAATATGCTTGTGGGAAAAAGGTTTTTCTGACTTTATGTAACTCTGCAGTTTGCTAACAGCATTGGTCTTAATTATTGCCCGCCTCTCAGAATCTATCTTTGTTATTTCATTTTACTTGCTAATAGCAAGAAGCTTTCCATCTATTTCTGTGCCTTTTAATCTTGGGGTTTAAACATACAAGAGTACCATTAAAATGATTTGTTCTTGGTTTTGATGTATTCTTTGAAACATTCCTAATAACCGAGACTTTTTAAGGGTTTAAATAACCTCTTAGGGATAAGGAATGAAAAAAGCCAATGCAATTTTGGGGGGAGGACAACAATAATAAAATCCGAATTATTTTAAAATTTCCCTAGCCTAACGTACATATATTTACTATTTTTGAGGAAGGTAGAAACAATTTTGACTGAGGAGGTGGCTCATTCTGTGAGTGTATTATTTGAAAACTGGGATCTAATGTGATCCAAGTGAATAATTAAAAAAAATGAATTAAATCCCCGAAAATCTGTGGAAAAAGCACAGGAAAGAGGTATTTTTGAAATGGTTATCACCCCAGAGAAAGTAAAGGCTCCCAGAATTTGTTTGGCGTCAACGAGCATAATGAAGTCTCTGGAACAACAGTTATCTAGGTTGGTGAGTTACCTGAAACGGTTACAGGTTGAAATGAAATCTTCATATTCTTTAAGGTTATTGACAAGATTGCTCTATTATTTATTTACATTTAGATAATAAAATAATTTTTATAAAAGACATTTTTTTTTGCCTTAAGGGAGATAGTTTTTACTTTTCCTTAGCTTAGAAATCAAGAACTTATGTTCTAATATTCAAGTCTATCAGTGCAGTTGAAAATTGGGGTGTCATAGAGGATGTCGCTATTTCAGGCTCTGTGCAGTCACATGCTGACGACAGGTAAGATGGAATCCTGCCGTGAAGAGAAATCAGGGAGGATGGGGCTGGCCGGGGTATGGGCCTCTCCGTTGACGTCCACTCCCAGATGTTCCCACATGGTGATGATTTCTGTGCAGTGTGTGTTTTGTCTTCTGATTGTTTCATGATCGACCATGATCCAAGCTTTTATTAAGTGGAAAGAGAAGTCACTGTCATCATTGTTTAAAACATATTTGATAGATTTACTTGCTGTTTTGTCTCCATCCTCTCTTTGTGCAAAATGCTTATCTGTCTGTCTTAATTATTCGGTCTCCTGCTCCTCAGTTATGAGCAAGCCTCTAACCTACATATTCAGTAAGAACCTGGAGTTTTCTTCTTTGATTTTATAGCTATATTCATCAGAGACCAATTGAGTTATTCTAAGAGAATGTCATTTTAAAACACCTGTGTCTTTCATAATTAATGGAGGTCAGAGTTAAGTTTTATAGTGTCTCTAGATAAAATGAGTCATTTAGTTAATATGCTCATGATGGCTCAACCTTTTCTTTAATGCCGGCTGAATTTTATTACTTTACACGAAGACACAAATGAACTTCGTCTATTAAGGCCCGCACTGCTCCCTTAGAGAATTTATTGTTGTGCTTAGTGATTTGTTGCTAATAGGCCACTGGGGAACATGAACGGACGCAGGAATGAGTTATGCAATCCTACAATCAATAAGAAATAAACTCCAGTGAGGAGCGAGAAAGCGCACTCAGACGTCTAGTGGGGAAGCTGTCAGTTTGTGTCTGCCAAATTTAATGGCTTTGTGATTTGAATTATTCAGTCTGTTGGATCTATGTATCCCTCATATATTATTACTCCTAAAAGTAATACAGTTATTACATTTGGATGCACAATGTCAAATTTTATTCCAAGACGTGAAAAAAAGGAGATCCATACCGAGGGAAGAAAAACTCATACTTTTATTTACTGTCGTTGTAAAACTGAACATTTACAGCGAGGTACACTCTTGCTTTGTACTTCCGTAACGAGAGTGGGCAAATGGAAATACAGAATAGTTCCCCTTAAGCTGTGCAATTAATACATTCTAAAACCTCTAATCTCTTCACCTCTTTCACCACTGCCTTTGTCCCCGAAGAATGGCAATATTCCTTATTACTACCTATTTACATCTCAGGGTGTTAGGAAGATGAATGAGACCACTTAAATGCTTTGGATTGCTCAAAGCATTGCCCTACGAGAGAAACTGACCCTATGTGAAACATTTGGTTAGCATTCCCTGCTGGCGGGGAGCCAGAACCATTACTCCTTCACGTTGGCAAGGTTGGTGGCCCTTCTCATGAACCTCACATGTATTGTTTTCCGTCCTCTGTGTGCTCACGATGGCAAGATAAAGTGGTTGCTCGTTCTCTAATGCCCCGGAGAACAGTCATTTCCAGGGACCATAGATCTCACTTTAGTGTGTGAGTGGCCCAACATCTGGGAATATCAATTTTTTATTCCCTTTAGAAGATTTTCTTTCTTTTTGTAATCTTTAACTTCGTAGGTCGTTGACCTCAACTGTGATGGATCAAGCTGTCTTGGGAGATTTCAGGTCCCTCATGTTGCTAGCTGGATTGGAATGTTTCCAATAGCAAAAATGGACTCGAAGTTGTACTTGGAACCAAATAGTTTGAGGAATAGTAGAATCCACGCTGTGTTTTGTCAGGTTCTTAGGTTCCAGGGAGGTGATTAGGGAATTCCACAAATATTTCGTTTCTGTTTCATTTTTTAAAATATCTTTTAAATCGTTGAAAATCGCGATAAAGTGAATACTGTAGGTGCCACATTACTTATTTATACTATTGAAAGATCCAGGAAGGCATTAAATTGCCTACTTGGGTTTTGTGTAGACGACAGTAGTGTAGTAAACAAATATTTGAAAGCCCCTACCAAATCTTTGTCTCTGAAATCAAGCAAAAAATAGCAACAAAAATGTGACCACCAACTGACGCAAAGATTGACCTTAAATAGATGTTGAGGCGGTGCAAAGTTACAGATAACGTGTTTCCAATAATTCGATTTTCAGAATTTTTAAGTTAGCTTAATCAATTGACTATATTAACAAATATTGTATGTAAGTACTCATTGAATGAGTTTTTGTTAATAAAGAATTATCCTTCCGGGGCACCTGGTGGCTCAGTCCATTAAACATCTCTTGATTTCCGCTCAGGTCACGATCTCAGGGTCGTGAGATCGAGCACTGCGTTGGGCTCTGTGCTGAGTGGGGAGCCTGCTTAAGATTCTCTCTCTCCCTCTCCCTCTGCACCTACCCCCACCTCTCCCTCTCCTTATCTAAAAAAAAAAAAAAAAAAAAAAAGAGAGAGAAGAAGAAAAAAGAATTATCCTCCATCTCCCTCTTTTACATGCTGAGATTTCATTTAAAATTGTTTTGAAATATGGTACTGAGTTACAAACACAAAAACACTCAAAGTATTTCTCAGGAATTTATTGAAATATGTCAGAATAACGGGTCTTTTTTTCTGATGGTTACATATTCATGCAACTCTCTTGGCCATTTCATATCTAAAAAGGGTCATGGTCTTTAGGAATCTGTGTGACTTAAATATACTGAGAGAGGGTATAGCATAGCTCTCTCTTGTCATAAATGAAGAAATGTGGGCACTCTTCAAGTATGGGCAGGCAGTTTCAGGAAGAATTCATGGGAAATAAGGAGGGAGGAAGGAGGGACCATTTAATCAGCCAGACCAGTAGGATTAACTTGTTCGCCTAATGGGCAGACATATGTCACAGTCAGATCTCAGTCCTAGGGGTGAGAATCAATTACCTAGAATCAAAAGCTTGCCATTAGCAATGTTGAGACTTGAATCCTCTCAAAATGATATGTAAATGCACCTGTGAATGAACAATGAAGACATGAAATAATTGTGCTGTAACAACTATTACCGTGTATTTCTCTCTCTCTGTGTGTGTGTGTGTGTGTGTGTGTGTGTGAGAGTGTGGGTGCTGGTGAAATTGGGAAGGGGTCATGGGATGACTGGCAGGTGAAGCTGAGTGGCATGGTGAGCCAAGGGACAGCGTGGTGTGAGAGGTCTTGATACTAATGCTGGGGCTTTATCTGATCCTAATAATCTTGAATAAATTATATCGTATCTCTTAATTTGCAGACTTTTCCTCTTTGGCAAATTGAAGGTATATAACCTGTAATGATGACTTAGCTTTAGAATTCTTGAATCTCTGCCTTTTTTTTTTTTTAAAGATAAAAAACCCCACAAAACAAAAAACTGAGATGGTTTAAAAATAATGACCCGTTTGCCTCTTGTAACCCAGAAAATATCAAAGGAAAAGTTCCAGTCTTTGCTGGTGCTTCTGTCCATTGGGACACTGGGCATGGCGGTGGTGGTGGTGGCGGCATCTCACAATTAACTGTGGCTTTCTTTCTCCCCTTCCCTTCTGTTCGTCTCTTGCGTGTCTCCACCATACTGATGTATCCCTGACCAGATGGCAGTGAGGGCGCCAGAGGTGTCAGGTGTTACGGGAAGTAAGAGTAAATGGTTGAAATATACCAGCAATGGTGGGCGGGGGAGGGCTACTTGCAGACTGACACCTGACGGGCAGAAAAAGGATGGTTTTTTTGTGGAGTGAGTTTTGCTTAGGGAGATGTGGACCGAGAATGTGGCATGTTTCTTATCATAATCAGCGTCTTCCTGTCTTGTTCTGTTGGGGCTGCTAGAACAAAACTTGACAGACTTGGGTGGCTTGTAAACAATGGAAATTTATATCTCACAGTTCTGGAGGCTGGGAGCCCAAGATCAGGGAGCATGACTGGGTTCTGGGGAGGGCCCTCTTCCGGGTTGCAGATGGCGGACATCTCGCTGTGTCCTCCCATGGTGTCTGGAGCCTCTTTTATCAGGCCGTGAATCCCTCATGACCTAATCATCTAGTCCTGCCTCCTATTACCATCACCTTGGGAGTTAGGATTTCAACATAAGACTTTTGGGGAGACACAGACATTCACACCATAGCCCTTCCCTCATGGACACACCTGAAAACTGGACCCCGGAGTTTCAGAGAATGACTTCTCTACCTCCTCCAACCTACTCTCCAAGGAGAGAGAGGTCTTTGAACTTTTCTCTCCAGTTGTCCTGTCCAGAGCTCTACAGAGCATGGTGGACACTACCATCCTCTTTCCTCAGTGGTGTGGAGGAAATTCCAGCTCTTAGTTTGTGTATGGGATGTGCTTTTCTAGAAAGTTCCAGATATGGATGCATGTGTGTGTGTGTGTGTGTGTGTGTGTGTACCTACATGGCAGGGGGTTGGGTATATGAGGGGAAGAGAGAGAGAGAGGGAAGGAGAGAGGGATAGGGAGGGAGGTGGCCTTGTGACCTCATCAGAGCCCCTAGGTAATTAATTGACTAAAAATATGAATACTTTCTTTTACTGAAAATATTTACAGAAAAAGTCTTTCTTAAAAGAGCTAGTGAGTTGAAGAGTGTGATGACTGTATCCCGGAAACATAAGATAAACAGTTTTGTCTTCTGTTCTAAAAAGCCAACAGTGCCATACCGTCCCTACTGACAGCAGCCCCCACTCCTGAACACAATCATCATGGTGCCCTATGCCTCAAACCTGAAATGCCTGGAGAGCAGAGTTCTCTTTCCTTCTCTGTACAATGGAGAATATACTGAGAATTTCAGTGTCTCTGGAAATTTCAGTATTTTCCATAAACCATCTAGAAGTGGCTACAATCGATGGAGTGGTTGCAATGGATCAGACACGATGCCACATGTTTTCCTTGGATGTAGCCCTCCCAACAGCTGCAGGGCGTAGGTAGGACTCTTAGCCCCATTTTACAGATGAGAAGACTGAGGCACGGAGTTGCTTAAGCTTCCTTCCTGAGGTTGTGTAAGTGGCACAGCTTTGGTTTTTGCACAGATATTCTTAACCAGGAGGTGATCCCACCTCCCGGAGTCAAGGCACGGTGACCGCTGGCGGCATTCTAGAGGCAGGAAGCCAATTACGAGACCGGTGTGAGGGTAGGGAGCCATGGTGCTCATAAAGGCAATGTGTGTACGGCCCGTAATTGCCCCTGGTGCCACTTGTAAGCCTCTCATCTGAAAGATTGATCTGTGCGTGCGTCTCGATTTCCCGCTTCTCTTAGAGGAGTCCTGCTGGCCTCTGTTCACATCAGGTGAAGGCTTGGCGCATCTGCAGATGCTCGCCGGCCTCCAGGGGTGCTTTCCTTGGCAGCTCCTTGCACGCGGAGTTCACATTCCTTCCCCTGCAGGAAGATGTTTCTGTTGGAAACCTTGCCTCTGCATGGTGCCCGACTAGATAAAAATAGACTCTGCCGTCACATTCCCTCGTCGGAGGCATCCTTAATCCGGGTCCGCAGAGAGGGCTGTGGGCCGTCTGCAGTAAGCGAGAGGGGAAGTTCCCCCAAATGGCTTTGTGGCGGAGGTGGCATGTGCCAAGCAATGCTTCTGGGAGCTTCTCTGGCATTATTTCAGAGATAAAATTGGAGGTTCGGAAAGAGTGTGGTGAGGAGGCCGCTGAAGTGCTTTGGAGGTGGCAGTGTGCACTGAGTGTGGGATGACAGTGCCCCCGTGGGGGCTGACCTGGGAGAAAGTAGAGTGCCTGGGGGGGGGGGGGCAGCGCCTGGGACACATGAGACCGCTCTGAAAGTGAACTTGTCCCTTTTCTTCTTCCAAGCAGTGTGCACACACATGCTGCTGGATGCTGGCTTCCCTCTCGGCTTTGTCTTCCCATCCCTACCCATTCAGTAAGGCTGTTTCTCGGTCTCCTCAAGGTCATGCCCTTGGCTTGACTTGGCTGTTACTTGTCACTCCCACCGGGACACCATTTCTGACATCTACCCTCCTCCCCAAATAATGAAAATAATCTACTTCTGACTGCCATCGGGAAACTTTCCTTACTCTCTTGGTGCCGTGGAAAGCATCTTGGAGCAGCCCCTTACGTGAAACCCCGGCGTCTTGGAGACCCTTCCCACTCTCATAGCGCCTGCTTTCCATAATATGCCTGTTCTCCTGCATTTCCTGCTTACACCTGGGCTAACTTTCTCCTCCGGGGTTCCCGGAGTGTGGCTCCGGCTGCACCAGCTCCTCTTTGGCATGAGGTCAAGGGGGCGGTCGTGATTTGAGTCCGAGCCCAGAGCATCTCTCACGAGGGAGGCCAATTTTTTTCCAAAAGCTACGGCAATGAAGTCCAGAGCCTAATGGTGACTGATACCTGTGTTCCCCCCCTGCTATGCTGATGTCGACTGCATATTTCATTGTTCTTCCCCTTCACTGTTGAAAACAGAGAGTTTCCTTTTCTCTGCTTTCTTGCTTCCCACTTGGGCAGCCGGAGGGGACCCTCTCAAACCCTTGATTGGCAGACCGACAAGTTTATGCTTCTACACGTCCACACACTGAATCGGTCCAACAAGGGAGAACACTGTGATGCAATGACTGTGGTTGAATTCAAAAGCTGGAGGTGTGGTAATTGTAAATCGTGGTGAGTGTCGGTGATCTTTAAGAATGAAGACTCGTGAAGAATGGCTTTGTATTGTCTTACTTAACTTCAACTCAGTTTCAGAATCCATTGCCTACATCCTTTGGTCCATGCCACATAGATCAAGAGAGTCCATTAATAATTGAGATTTACCTTAGTCACACACACACAGACCCATAAACACACACACCTTATTCCTTAACTTTCTTGCCAATCCCAAATGTGCACCTGTTGTCATATCGAGTGCCTCTCTGAACTCTGAGTTGCAAGGAAAACTTCTAAACACATTCTTAGCAGGAGAAGCAAAAATCGTTACTTTGTTTTCCCTCGTTATCATAATTTTTATGACTTGTAATATTTTGCATCTATTAAAAATAAAACTGTTCTCTTTTTGTGTTTTGTAGAAACTACCTCTTCAGGTTACAGCTTGAGGATTTGTCTCTGATCCAGGTAGGTGCAATTTATCTTTCTCAAACTTTCGTTTTCCATCCCAGTTAGCTTACTGTCAGAGGGAACGAAGACAGATGTCTGTAAAGGTACTAATCAGGACAGAGCGGGGGTGCACTTCCCCAGCGGGCCAGGCTGCGGGACTCCTGGCTGCCCTGTTTGTCATGACTCATCACCTGCTGTCATTCCGCATTGGCCCTTTTCTCCTTCGGGGCAGCCTCCCTTCCTTCCATGGGCATCATCCCCATTTATTCTTCACCAAATGGTAGATAACTCAAAAGACACCTTCTCAATATCTGGAGGGCCCCCCCCTCGCCGTTAGAAGAGTCGCTAATTATAAGTTCGCTCCCTTTAGCCATCAGATTTTTGTAAAAGTCAATTTCCTTAGAAAAACACCTCTGTTTCCTCTTTATCACTTTTAATGAAATCAATATGAATAAAGGGGTTAAAAACCACATAGAGCAAAGAATAAGTGATGATAGATAAAAATGCAATTTATTTCCGGTTTTACCGTTTGAAGAAGGAGCCTGAGATCCTTCTGCCTGAATAGAGTATTTATTTTAATGGGAGTTGTGAATCACAAGGACCCACTTTTGCCCTGCAGGCTTTCTGAAGTGTCTGGTAACCAGGGTCTCCTTGCATAAGGGGAGAGTTAGGACATGAATATCTCCTTGGCCGAGCATCTGGAACTCCCCATGGAACGTGCCAGAACTCCTGGGTGCTATGCATCTTGGGAAAAGTTCTTAAACCAATTTGAGTATCACCCTCGTGTACTAGAGCTCTAAGAGGTAGTGGAGAGAAGTTGATACTGTTTCTTCTCTATGTAATGCTGGTATTTGTGAACATTCAGGAAAGTTTAGAGTGAGGGTTTAATACTAGACCTATCTTTTATTCACAAGGGCCTCAAAATAAGCCAAAGCTAATTTTGGTAAAAAGCAAGGGCTCTGAAGATCTATGGACCCGAGTTTGCGATATAGCTTCATGCGTCCCAGCAACTGTGTGTTTCCTCATCTGTGAAATGGCCACAAGGCACTATTACCGTCACACTGTCACTGCTAAAATTAGATGAAGGAAGGTGTGCAGAAGGGAGAAGGCATAGTGATTTCTCAACAAATGTTAATTGCTTTTGTTTTTAAAAGTGATAATGACAAATAATGACTTACCATAATCATTTCATCACACCTGGCAGTGAATTAGTTGTCTTGCCACTGCAATTTAGTATGTAAGTCTTTAAATGAGTTGATTTATTGGTAAAATAATGAATGTCTTAAGAAATCAAAATGATCAGCAGTTAAACCAAAATACTGTTTTAAAACTCCGATTTTCAATAATCTTTTATAAAAGGTATAGACCTTTTCACCAGATGAGAACTATGTATTACGCTCGTGAGGTTCTCACGGTACATCAGACTGTCTGCCGCAGTGTGTGTGGGAAAAAGTGGAGAGCGTAGACGTGTGTACAAACATTTGTTTACATGCACATACTCATTTCCTTGTCTCCTAGTTGTCTTGGCTGAGAGGGTCTGGAAACATTGGCAGCCTAGTAGCAATAAGCACATTTAATATACAGTTCTTGGTTTCTTTTCTTTCTTTCTTTTTTTTTTTAAGATTTTATTTGAGAGAGAGAGAATGCACAAACGTGGGGAAGGGGCAGCGGGAGAGGGAGAAGCAGACTCCCCACTGAGCAGGGAGCCCCACTGGGGCTTGATCCCAGGACCCTGGGATCATGACCCAAGCTGAAGGTAGATGCTTAACTGACTGAGAGACCCAGGCGCCCCTACAGTTCTTGGTTTCTAAATTTAATTCTCCACTAAAAGGAACCAAAGTTTCTTGGAGAAGTAGCTGGTTCCAGGGCCTGGGCAGCAAAAGTTCCAGAGAAGCTGGGATATCTTGTTGTTTCCGGAATGAAGGAGATATTCAAAGCATGATGAGGGCAAGTCAGAAGACCTGGGAGCCAGCTGGAAGCGGGCTTACTGAAGAAATCTGGGACAATTTGATTGTTAAAAAAATAATGATGGTCTCCGATTCTAACATGTTGAATAACCTAAGAATGAATGAGGATATACTAACATCAAAATAACTGAATAAGTACACAGAGGAGGCAGAAGGGGCCATTCTTCCTTCTGTCAAATGCCAGCTGCCAAATATTGAAAGAATGATCTAGTTACAAAATTATTATTTGGCTACCATGATACTAAAAATTGATTCAGGCACAAGTGATCAATGGCTGTGAAAATGTATGGGTGAGACTTTGATGAGGACCAACATATTTATGTAGCCTCAAAGTACTTACCTATAACATATTTATTCATGATAAGAGGAAAACTGTTTCTTGATGGTGAAGAAACCCAGCCAGTCTCACCGTAACCTAGTAATCAAAGGTCCCTTTACCTTTAATGGGACAAAGAGCCAGCAAATGTGTCCTGATTCAGTGGACAGAGAAGGACACAGCAGGATTTCCTCGATATTCAAACTACAGATTATAACCAGTTTCATTAGGAGGAACCATCACACAGACCAAAACTGAGGGGCATTCTATAAAAAATTGGCCTCTACTCTTCAAAAATCACCAGACCATGAAAGGCGTGAAAAGAAAGAAGGGCTAGTCCCTCATCAAGGAGACAAAATGCCTTGGTAGGCAAATGAGACACTTGGTCCAACTCGTATCTTGGAACAGAAAGAAAAACTTTTTTTTTTCTTCTCTATCAAGGACACTACTGGGAAAGCTGGCAAAATTTTAATGTCTGGGGACACCTGGGTGGCTCAGTCGGTTGAGCATCTGCCTTTGGCTCAGGTCATGATCCCAGGGTCTTGGGATCGAGTCCTGCATTGGGCTCCTTGCTCAGCGGGGAGCCTGCTTCTCCCTCTGTCTGCCATGCCCTCTGCTTGTGCGTGCTCTCTCTCTCTCTCTGGCAAATGAATAAATAAAATCTTAAAAAAAATTTTTTTTTAATGTCTGTAGATGAGATAGTAGAAATGTATTATTTTCTGATTTTGATAACTGTGATGTGATTGGGTAGGAAAGTGATCTTGTTCTTTGGGCAAACCTACTGAGATAAGTAGGGGTAAAGGGCATGGTTTTTCCAGCATATTCTGAGATCATTTAAAAAATTATAATACGTGCACCCAGAGAGGAAGAATGATAAAGCAAATATGATAAAATAATTAATGGGGAAATCTAAGAATTTAGGTGAAGGGCTTGTGGGAGTCCATTGTGTTTTTCTTGCAACTTTTCTTTAAGTTATTGCAAAATAAAGAAATGCAAAGAATCGGGCCATGCGTTTGCCGCCGACCTTGTATGCTGTTTCTGTGGGGGCAGAGAAACCAAGTTGCTCTTCCCATCATTGCTTCCCTTTGTTGTGATTGCGTTTTGGTGGAAATTAAGGTCAGGTCATTGATGGAGCTGAACTCTGGAAAACCCATCAGCATCACCACCTGGTAAGAGAGAGAGCACAGTCTACTGACAAAGGACCCAGCAAGAAGACCGTGACTTTCAGAACGGTGGCTTTGACGACACAGCCCTGGTGATAGCTGTTAGACGTTGCTGTACCTTTGGTGCAAAACAGTATAATTCTCCTCTTGCACATTTTGTGGTTGTGTGTGCCGCTTGGGAGCCTACTGTTTACTCAGTGTGGAGAGAGAGAAAGCTGGCTGTTCTTCCCGACAGACTGGTCTTTCTTATGTGTCTTCAGTAAAACTGTCTTATTGATTTCTATGAATAATTTATTTTAATTTATTTAATTTAAATGATGATTTCCAAGGGTGGCCCAAAAGAGAGGCGTACTGATAAGGAGGGGGTTGTGCTGGTGTCATAAATGGCACTGTGCAATAGAAACATGGCTCATGCCTAGTTGATTGAAACTGGTGGTCCCATTGAAATAAGTACAGAGAAATGGGAATTGTTTTTAATAATATATTGGTCTTAACTCATTCTATCAAAAATGTCATTTCAATAAGAACTCATTATAAGAAATTAATGAGACGTTACATTTCTTCTTCTTTTTATTTATTTTTTTGGATTAAATCTATAAAATCTCAGTGTGGATTTTACACATAGAGCACATGGGGATTCAGACTAGCCCCCATTCAGGAGCTCAGCATGGCAAGTGCTCCGTAGTGGACTGTGCCGTTCTAGAGAATGCGTGCAGAAGCCTTTATGACTTGAACGCATTCGGTTATGTCATAGAAATGTTAGTTTCTATGAGGATCAGCTGGATTAACTTGAATATCTCAGGCTAATAATTGCCTTCCTCTTCCTCTCACTAAAGATAAAAAATGATTGTTTAAACGTGAGAAAGTAAGGATGCTGAGATGAGGGAAAAACAACTTGCAGTGAGGTGGAGAGAATCAGAGTTGAGAATCTTCAACAGCCCTGGTTTCCCACCGGACAAGGCTTCATTTGATCTTGCTGTCCCCCCCCCCCCCATGACAGCTGGGTCCAGGTCCAGGTGGCCTCGGGCGTTGCTTGCGTCTCTCCCCATCGCCTCTGATGATTTGTTCCTTTCTGACTGGCCAGTCTCCTGTCTGCTCAGTCCCGTTCTAACTCTTCCTCCGCCCTGAATTTGTCTCCTGCCTCAACAGTGTTTTAGGATCGGTTAGAAGAAGGAGGATGCTGGTTAATGTTCCTTCTTCTCCTCCTCCTGAGTTGTTACACTGTGTCCTACACAATGTTCCTTCTTCTCCTCCTCCTGAGTTCTAGAGGCTTTCCCCAGTGTCCACCCAATTCAACGTGCTGCTTTACATAGAGTAACCAGCACAGCTCTTGTCTGGAGCAGGAGCACAATGAATGCCTCTCAGTGGATCCTCTCCCTCTGCCCTTCCTCAGGTCCCCACGCTGGTGATCCCAGTGTATGTTGTTTGGTGAGAGGAGAAGGGAAGGGGCCAGGTGTTAGTCCTCCAGGAGCCATGAAAGAAGGATGGGCCACAAGGTGTCGGCATTACACATGGGAGTCAGAGCACATTACCCATCCCAACACGCTCATGCCTTGGGGCTCAGCTTGTGCCGAAATCCACTGGTGAGAAAAATGGACTTTGGTGCAGTGGCCTCAGAAAGGGAAAACTCAGATTGCCTGACAAGCCCGAAGCTGGAAGCATTCTGGAACCAGAGTCAACAGAACCCCAAATCAGAGTTCTTTTTCCCTTTGCCTCTCTAACAAGGGTGAGACATCACTGGCGGGGTTTCAAAAGCAGTAAAGATTCAAGCCGGGATTGGGTTGGGGCAGAATTCCTCTGTTACCCTGAGTGAACATGATCTGTTTGAGGAAAATCTCTTGGCATCACTACGAAAATATGCACCTATAAATATACCATGAGGTAAAATGCCTGTACACAGCATATTTGTTACGATTTTCAGTCAGGCATACCTTTTGTATTAAAGCGAGAGATCAGAGTTGCTTTAATTTAAGGAAATAAAACCTGTTTTTCATCAGTGCCTGGAGAATCAGATTATCAATGTGATATCCTTTCTAAGGCATCTTTCTACTGACAGGCTGTGGTAAGTTCCCCTGTGGCCCGCGAGTGCTGAAATTGAGCCGTGGCATCTTGAAAACCAATCAGGCCTAGTGATAGAAGACGTGGCGTTCGCCATGACGTGTCTCTCCTACTTCTTGTCATGATAACAGATTCAACTCTTCAACATCACTTTTCTTCCTGCCTTGATCAGGGCAGTTATTTTTCAAGAACAAAGACGGTTTTGAAAAATATAAAAATGCAGCTGGCCTCAGGACTAATTGACAACATGAGCCCATCTGGGATCGTGCCTTGGATGGCCCAAGGTAGACACTCCTTGAACGGCGTCCTGAGAACACAAAGGGGCTGCAGCTCATTTAGGTTCCCTAGCTTGCTAATATTCTTTTGGGAACTTGCTCAAAATCCATTTTTATATTGTTTTGTTACTGAGGGAAAGGAATTCACAGCCTATTTCTCACTTACGACTGCTGGAATAAGCAGAAAAATTGAAATCTGTGTTCCAATTTGCCACCTGCCTCTCTGCGATTTGTGAGTTAAAAACTGTTAAGTCTCTGACAACCTGGTCAATATTGGTAGAGATGTCTCTTGGAAGTTAGGGTAGGTGTTGAGTTTGTTTCCTGAAGCTGTAGGTTTGGGGAATTGAGTTTCAACTTGAGACAGTTTCTTAACCAGTGTTTCTCAACTGGGGGCTGCTTTACCTGCTGGGATCTCTGGCTTTCACCACTGGTGGGGGCCGCTACTGGCATCTGGTGTGTGGAAACCAGGGATGCTGTGCCATATCTTGCAATGCGCAGGGCAGCCTCTCCCCGTTCCGCAAAGACTGTTCTGGCTCAGGGTGGTAGTAGCGCCAAGGTTGAAACCCCATGTTAGATCATTGCTGCCTCACTCCCATATGCTTTGAAGAAGTCGCTTTTCTAGTCTGTGATGTTAAGATTACTTGATTGAATCTGTGAGATCTTTGATGTGTTTAAGGAACTTTTCTCTTTTTACTTCTTCATATATTTAACCAAACACATGTGTGAATCCTTAGTGGCCATTTCTAAAGAAGCTGCTGGGATTCTTGAGTTTAGACGGCTTCCCTTTGTCAATATGCGATTAAATTTAAAAATAAATTCAGTCAATTTATAATGCCAGTACCTCTCTGATGGGTCATAACAATATGGTGTAACTACCCTCTGTTGGAGTTCTTTTGTGTAATTTAAGGAATGATGTATATTACTCAATAATTTAGAATAATTATTCAAATGAGATATTCATATGGACTAATTGTTTAAATCAAGTTTTATATTTCTATTGAATAAAGAGAGACCAGTCTCTACTGTAGTCCTCAGAAATCATAATTCTAAACTTTATTTTTGCCTTTATTAAACATGTTCCTAAAATCACGGTATTGTAGAAGTGGAAGGAATCATTGAGATCATTGTTATTAAAACCTTTCGGGGGTCTGCAAACCAGGGCTTGTGGCTCATAGTTAAAGTTTCCGTGGAACACTGCGCCACTCCCATTCATTTGGATATTGCCCACCTGGGATTATAGTTCCTGATGTTTCTTGGAGCGCACACACGCCCATGTGTCTCATATATTGTCTACTGCTGTGGTAGAGCAGGGTTGACCAGTTGTCACAGAGACTGCCCTGCCTACAAAGCCTAAACTATTTACTAAGTGACCCTTTAAGAAAAGGTTTGTTATGGTATCTGGTACATAGCAAGTTCTCAGTGTTTCCTGAATGGATGAGTGAATACAATATGAGGTAGTGTAATGTGTTTTGTTTTGTTTTTGGCTTTTCAGACAGTATTTGGTTGCTGTGTTTATTTTGAGTCAATGCACAATGCCTTCGTGGTCCCAGGTGCCCTTCATCCCTACATTCTGGACTCTTGGTGAACGTTCCCTGTCAAGTGCTGTTTATCTACCCATGAATTCAAACATCTTTACTTTCCTTTTCTCACAACCTCCTGGGGGATTTATGGTTGTTTATGTGTATTTTCTAATGACGACTAGGATTTTATTAGTTCAGAGTCTTGGTGAAGTTGAACTAACTGCTGTTAACAGACAGTCTTGTACTCTCAGTGACTGAACACACACACACACACACACACACACACACACACACACACAACCTATTACTCACTTGTATGACATCCAGCACAGAGGCTGTGGGGGCCCCGTTCTATGCTGCCATCCAAGAGTCCAGGATGTTCTGCATTCTGTGCCCCCATCTTCAACCCACATCTGCAGGGGCAGCATGGAAGGAAGAATGGTAAACCACACAAAGGAGAGCATATGGGCCATGCCAGGAAGTGGCACACCTCCCTTGTGCCCAAATTCCAGTGGCCATCCCTTAGTCACACAGCCTTCATCAACTGCAAGGAGGGATGGGAAGTATAGTTTGCAAAACCAGGAAGAAGCAAAAAGCTGGGACATTAGGATAGGGGCATGCATTAGCATTTTTTCCCAGACAGTGCTAGGAAAAACAAGACTAGCCCCTAGGGTTGCCCTTACTGCTCCCTGTTCTCCCGTCTCCCCCACTGCCCTTCTAATTTTCTACTACACACAGACTTATTCATGCTTCCAACATTTCTGTGAACAACAAAGTGGAGATACTTTGAATAAACCACTTAGCCTCTTTGGACCTCAGTTTTCTTCATGGTGCATTTTGGAGAGGAGAGCCAAGAAGAAGGATGGAGTATCCCTGCCGTCCCTTTCGGCATTAAAATCTCAGTGTCCACCATCCTTCTGCTTTCTCTTTCTTCTGTCATTGCTCAAATGACTCCTGGATTCCTCTTCTTTAATGACAACTTTTCCCAGATTCGGAAACATGGCATTATGCTTATTTGAGGCAACTGCAATGATCCAATTGCCATACAGTCATGATGACAACAACAGTAGCAGGTGGCACTCACTATTCCCTTACTCCGTACTCAGCTCTTTACATGCATCGTCTGTCTCGACTTTCACCCTCTCAACATCACTAAGGTTGAAGTTACATTATTTTTAATATTTTATAGTGGAGGAGTTGAAGTTTGGAGAGTTTATGTGATTTAACCAACACCACCCAGCTGAGATGTGGCTGAGCTAAGATTTGGATCTGGGTCTGTTGGGCTCCAGAGGACAGTCTCTTCATCACTAACCAATATACTGCATTATCTTACTCATTGGTACTGACTGCCATACTGTCTGTGGTTGACAGCTGGCCTTCAGTGAATGTAGTAGTTAATTTATAATGATGAGTTAAATCTGGATTTTAAGTTGGGTTTCCTGGAAGTCAGAGAATCCTTGGGATTCCATGTGCTTGTGCTTTATTGAGGGCATGTTCTTAGCAGGTGGGGAGTGAGGAATACAGCAGAGAATGGAAGTAGGCAAGGATTTGCTCTCAGCTGGAGTCTAGTGTCAACTTCATCCCAAGGGGATTTTGGAGCCTGGATAGTATCTCAGTTGGTCCCCTTTGAGGCCAGGGGGATGATGATTTATACTCAACTCCTACTTGTCTTTACATCATTAGCTACTGATTTTCACGTTTGGGGGAGGTGTGGTGACATAGCCTCCTAGCGAAGTGGCTCTCCTCAACCAAGAGCAATTTTCAGAGAAGGGGGCAGGTGTGAGCTGGTATGGGCCAACCGCTCCCAGCAGCCAGTAGAAGGGCCACTGTTCTGTAAGGAGAGCCAGGTAAGGCACCAAGAAAACCCACTATGGTTTGTACTACTCAGTAGGTTTGCATATTTTACTTAGGCTTGTCCTGATATTCTAGACCTTGCCTGCGTAGGCATCAGCCCCTGCCACCAAAGAATTGAAATATTTGTATGTCTTTGAAACAAGAAGGTAATACAAACTTGATTACTGAACGCATTCTGTTGTGTTGTGCATGCCTTCGTCTTTAAGGATTTTCCCTATCCATTTTGGAATTTATGCCCCAGAAACTAAATAGAAGACACATGAATATTTTGCTTAGTTGTATGTCTCCTTTAGTTTCCTGAAATAAAGTCAGGAAGTTTCTGTGAGCCAGTAGCATATACTGTATGACAATTGCAGGCCGGTAGATAAACGAGGGGTCCGTTTTATTTATCTAAAATGCATTTCTACTGCTATTGCAGAAGTGGCCCCGGCCCCTGACAGGACTGCTGAATGATGGACCTGCGTAGATTCTCTGCCCTGCTTTCGGTTTCCTTACTTGTGTGCCTCTCCCCAAATGCTGACACAAATAGATAAGCCAACATACCAGAAGCACCCTTTGTTTCTGAGATAAGTAAAGGATTTCTTGTTTGAGTAAGAAATTAGCTATTCAGTGACCTAGGGGCCAAGTGAAAATGAATAGCAAGGGAGAAATAGAAATGAAAAACAAGTGAGTCACATGGGCCTACCATTCTCAACAGTGACTGGACTGAATCTCCTGATTGGTGATTTTTTAACATGGGGCTGGTTGTCATCCTGAATTTATTCAGTGACTGTGATGGAGCTGGATAGAATAAGTGTGGGTAGAGCTGTGATGGGCATGGCCTTTGTTTAATATGTGTGTATCAGACTCTCCTTTTGCTGTTCTCTAATAGCTAACCTTCTAGAATTGATATGTTACTTTTTCATTAGGTCACAATGTTTAATCTGGGCATTGGTTCTTATGGGCCTAGGGGCTGGCCTCTTTCAAATGGTAGGATACGATCTCTGCTGTGACTTTATATGGGTTGATTGTACAGTTTAATTCTTGAAGTTCAACCCTGTGTTCAATTTTGGGGATACTCTATTATTGTTTTCGTGTTTTCTGGAGGGCCCAGTGGCAAAGTGCCCACTCAGATATTCAGTATTAGACGGAGCCTACTTAATAACAAAATAGGTATGGGTATGTATGAATTGAAGTCCAAAGACCTCGTAAAATTCTTTTCTGAACATTTTAAATCATCATTTGGGTAACGGAGCATTGAAATCAAAAGTAGTCTTCAAAGTATAGACATCCGTTTCTGGTTCAGGAAGGTAAGAGACAGCCCACATACTGCTCCTCCACCCATAGTAACATAGCATTTAAATGACAATAGACAGAAGTAAAAGGAAAAACTCCATGAACACTAGGAATGGGATCTTATATGTATCCCAAACAACTTGAAGATGTTTTTTGAAGGCACCCTTTATTTGGGAATTTGGAAATATCCAAGAACAGAGAATACCACAATCCAGAACATGGTAGTAAAAGCCAGATGACAATGACAACTAGTTACTTCAGATGAAATAGTAATTGTTCAAGGAACACAATAGGACATTAATAAATTCCAAGTATTATATAGTGAGATTCAAGAAAATATTACAGTTATTCAGTAAATATGGAAAATTCAATACTCATGATTACCTCAGCTCTTTCCTGACAATGTCATTTTGAGGACAGAGACAATATTTAAATGTTACAAGTTCACAAGAACAAGTAATATGGGAAAGAAGATCACTTGGTTTTGGGTTCAGCTAAAGGTTAAGCCTCCAGTAGATTGCTGCTCAGAATGAGAGAAACGAGCAGACATTTGGTCTCACACAGAAGTCTAGCCACAAATTAAAGACTCAGTGGGCCTCAAACACATGGCCATCCTACCCCATGAAGGCAGTTGTCAAAATGTGATAGTCCTATGGCTAAAGATCTAAGCTAAAACAGAGTAGAATTAATTTCCCACCATGTTAAAGGACCTAGGAGCTAAATACCCAGCAGGTTCCTGATGGAAAACTCTGGAAGACCATACTCTAGTAACAAAGATGAATCAGAAGTTCATTGAATCTCCCCCGACCGCACCTCAGCCCTGACTCAGTTCAGTCCCTGCCTGCACCTCCCCTTCCCCCCATCTGCTTAACAGAAAAACAAAGCAACTCTCTCTGAAGGAAGATTCTTTGGTGGCAATAGCATAATTTGGAGTCTCTGAAGTTGCCTTGCAGTAAAATATTCTAGATGTGTGAAAAGGCAAGACTTTGTGACAGAAGAATTAGGTAAAAACAGGCAACAGAATTAAACCCACAGATGATCCAGTTAGCACATTAAACTGGGAGATAAGTTGTTGGAAAACATCTAGCCTGAGGTACAAAGAGGAATGAGGACCTGAGGTACAGAGAGGAATTAGGAGAGAAATGTTAAAGGTAAGAGGCACATATGAAACATTCAAAATTCTATCTCACATATAATTTGAGCCTCAAAAGGAGAAGAGAGGAAAGAAATCAGTAGCTATATTCTTAGCAGTTATTGCTAAGACTTTTCACAAATGATTAAAGACATCATTCACCAGGTTTAGAGGTTCAGCAAGGACTAAGAATGATAATAATGTAAGACCACATCTAGACACATTATGATCAAACTGCTGAAAAGCAATGGCAAAGAGAAATACCTTCAAAATGAACCAGAGTGGGGAGAAAAAGACACACAACCCTCAGTGGAGTAGAAATAAGATTGACAGCTGACTTTTCAGTGGAAACCAAAGAAAGCAAAAGACAATGGAGGGAGCAGTAGGATGTCCAGACCTTCCCTCCCTTTATACAGCAGCACAAGAGCTCCTGTGTTGCCCTGAAAGAAGATGGAGGCTTGGCTTTAGAACATGACAAACCTGGAGGTACATTGTACTAGGGTACCCAGAAATAGCCTAGATCTCTCATTTAAAAAATGGAAATTAAGTGTAAGTCTGTGCGATCCCAGCTCCTCTCCCCCGTATGTGGTGTTCATGCTGACATATACTTTTTTTATTATTATGTTAGTCATCGTACAGTACTTCATTAGGTTTTGTTGTAGTGTCATATACTTTACATGGATGTTTGAATACACATTTGTCAGTATTTAATAGGCTACAAGTTGTACCCTAAGGATATTGACATCAGTAGTCATTCCAACCCAAGAAGTTCACATCCAATGTAATGGGCACTGGTAACTTCTGGTCTACAAAGCAATTCATGTACCCAGCTCTTTTTTTTTTTTTTTTTTTTTTTTTTTTACAGTTCCCATTATGAAAAATAGGTGGTAAAACCAACTGAATGGGAAACTTGGAGGAAATAGAGACAAGAAGTTACCATTAATGTTTTCTGAAATTGGAGAAGATACTGCATCCATGAAACAAGGAGAATAAAATGTGTAGTCTATTAAAAGAAGTCCTTCACAGATTGTGTTTAAAATGATTGATAAAATGATGTCAGTGTTCAATTAGAAAATAAATTTGATGCAGTCTCCCAGAAAGTTGGATAGAGACTGAGAGATGGAACGTGATGGAATATATGTGACCAGTGCATGATGAGTACACCAGGCCCGCAGTAGAGGCTTCCACAGGAGAGAGGGAGACAAATCCGGTGAAGGCAAAGGGAGGTAGTTATGGGCGGTTGTGCTGCGGGCAGCAGGAACAGGTTGGAGTAGGTAGAATAGTGTCAGAAGGATTCCTAATGGAATCCCTGAGGTGTTAGAATGTGCTTGGAGAAGGGGTGCTGTGTGGCTCAGTTGGTAGAACGTCCAGCTTTTTATCTCAGGTCTTGATCTTAGGGTTGTGAGTTCAAGATCCGCGTTGGGCATGGAGCCTACTTAAAAAAAAAAAAAAGGAATGTATTTGGAGAAAACACAAACTTATAGTTGGGCATTGGGAGACAAATCAGTAATAAGTACATAGAAGAAGAAACCAGACCTCTGCTATAGACTGAATGTTTGTGTCCCCCCCCCCACCTTCCAAATTCATATATTAGAACTTAAACCCCAATGGGGTGGGGTTTGAACATGAGGTCCTTGGGAGGTGAGTAGATCATGAGGCGAGAGCCCTCATGAATGAGATTAGTACTCTTATAAAAGAGACCCCAGGGACCTCTCTTCCACCTTGTGAGGTTACAGAGAAAAGCACTCTCTGTGAGCCAGGAAGGAGACCCCCAGCAGACACTGAATCTGCCAGCACCTTGATCTTGGACTTTCCAGCCTCCAGAACAGTGAGAAATAAGTTTCTGTGTTCTATAAACTAGCCAGTTTACGGTATTTTGTTACAGCAGCCTGAACAAACTAAGACAAGACCATTATTAACTCCCAGAAAAACAAAACTGTTTTGGGAAACATTTCTCACTTTATGGCACATCTGTGAATAGTATTGACAAGTCATAAATATGTAAATGCTGATAATCCCAGCAGAATTACAATAAAACAACACTGAGAAAATAGGAACAGGAAGAGGTATATGTATTGATGGGGGTATTGATAGGATAGGGTGAAAAAGGAGCCAGTTAGTGATATTTTCAGCTGAAAAAAAATACTAAGAAATCACAGTAAAATTATATTAAATATATATATATGTGTATATAAATATATACATAATATAAAATTAAATTAAATATATATAATATATATAACATATAATATATGAATAATATTTATATTATATATAAATAAATACATTATAATATATTTATTAGCAATGTGGAGATAAATGTCAAAATAGACCATAAAAGTGTTGAAAGTTCTTACTTTGAGCAATGTGTGAGACCCAACATAGAGGGCTTACTCGTGTCTTTTATTTTAGCTCCTGTAGATTTCTTTATAAATTAAGTGCATGTTTAACTTTGGTTAAAAAGTAATATCAACATGATATTCTATTTGTAAGGCATGAGATGGCTGCCATGGGAGAGAAAACAACAAAGATCAAGAAAGAATTCACAGAAATAAAGTATGAGGTCTCACATATACAACTCATCAGAATTATGCAAAATGAAATTAGAGGGTTTAATAAAAATGCCTTTAAGAAGAAAGTAGATAGTTTTAATTCAGATCACAAGGTTAACAACTGAAAAGTGGTTAATTGTATGAAGATTATTTTTATCAAAAGGAAAAGTAGAAATGCAATTAGAAATTCTATGGGGAAACCAAGGTAAATCGTAAATGTATAAGCAAATGGTGCTCCAAATATAAAACAAACCTGGGATGATTTTAAGTATAAAAAAGCAAAAGCAGTAAATGTGGGTGGAACATAAGGGCTGCAGTTTTAATTTGTGTGTAATTTCTTAGGATTTATTTATAGTTCACAATACAATCAATTTTCAATGACACTTAGTTTATTTTTCCCTAACAAGTTATTTGTCTCATGAATGGGATATTTTGCTGGATAAATGTACATCTTTTCCCTTCTGGTTTCTTTGAGTATCATGGTAGAAACAAGCTTAGATTTCAAAATTTGCTCCTTTTCAAAATATTTTATACAGGGCTTGTTAAGCTGTGTAATTGTCAAGGATTTTTTTAATGAGTTTTTATCTAAACTCCCATTAGTTAACCTCCAGTGTATTACTGGTTTCAGGTGTACGATATAGTGATTCAGCACTTCCATACATCACCCAGTGCCTGTCATGACAAGTGCACTCTTAACCCCCGTCACCTATTTCCCGCCTCCCCCTACTCACCTCCCCTGTGAGACCTGAAACCATAAAAATCCTAGAAAAGAACACAGACAGTAACCTCTTTGACATAAGCCATAGCAACTTCTTTCTAAATAAGTCTCCTGAGGCAAAGGAAACAAAAGCAAAAATAAACTATTGGGACCACCTCAAGATAAAAAGCTTCTGCACAGCAAAGGAAACAGTCGGCAAAACTAAAAGGCAGCCTACAGAATGGGAGAAGATATTTGCAAATGACATATCCGATGAAGGGTTAGTATCCACGATCTATAAAGAACTTATCAAACTCAACACTCAGAAAGTGAAAAATCCAATTCAAAAATGGGTAATAAGGAGGGCACGTATTGCATGGTGCACTGGGTGTTATATGCAACTAATGAATCATCGAACTTTACATCAAAAAAATAAAAAATTAAAAATTAAAAAAAATGGGCAGAGGACATGAATAGACTTTTTTCAAAGAAAATATACAGATGGCTAACAGACACATGAAAAAGATTGTTTTTATTTGTTTCTTCTGATTCTTCTTAAATAGCTGGTCTAAGTTTTGCTACATGGACACATGAATGTGTTGTTTATTTTTTTTAATTTTTAATTTAAATTCAATTTAATTAACATATAGCATATTATTAGTTTCAGGGGTAGAATTTAGTGATTCATCAGTTGCATACAACACCCAGTGCTCGTCACATCACATGCCCTCCTTAATGCCCATCACCCAGTTATCCCATCCCCCACCATTTTCCCCTCCACCAACCCTCAGTTTGTTTCCTATAGTTAAGCGTCTATGATGGTTTGCCTCCCTCTGTTTTCATCTTATTTTATTTTTCCATCCCTTCCCTTATGTTCATCTGTTTTGTTTCTTAAATTCCACATGAGTGAAATCCTGTGGTATTTGTCCTTCTCTGACTTATTTTGCTTAGCATAATATCCTCTAGTACCATCCACATTGTTGCATATGGTGAGATTTAATTCTTTTTGATGGCTGAGTAGTATTCCATTGTATATGTAGACCACCTGTCTTAACAGAACTGTAGTGGAAAACGAAACAGCTACATTGCCGACTTTATCCTCTACATGTTTACGACTTTTTTTTTTTTTTAATGGTACCTTTTAGGAATGTTTTGGGATTGTAAATTTGTTAAAGAAATAGGATGTCTGGGCATTCCTTCAGTTTGATCTCAACTTCTTTTTCTTTTTAATATGTAAATTAAATTTATTTTTTGAAATAATTAGCAGGGGTGATCTTCATGTGGTAGGTGGTTTGGATTTTCCTTTTTATACTTTATTGTAATTTTCCAGGTTGTTGCATATATGCATTAATTTTGTTTTTATTAGTGTGGGCAAAAGCTAATGAATTTAAATAGACTCATGAAGAAAGCAAAAAAATAAAAAATTAAACTGGTTTCAAAACTTCTTTCCATAGTATAATTAGTGTTTGTTAAGCGTTCTTGTTCTGTTCTCTTGGCTTGAGCTGTGTATGAGTCAGGGAGGAAATGCTGGAGGAATGGGTGTACATCTTCTTTTTCACCATCCACACAGTTCCCTGCTATCCTAGCAGGTGCACTTCAGATTTCTGGATTTGACAGTGGCTGGTTCTGTCTCAGTTTTTAAAGCATTGGGTTTGTCTACATTGGCTCCTATTCGTATCGTGGAACCTTTGATGTCTCTTTGGTACCTGGGATCATGCCTTGGTGATCATTGCACATCTACTCTGAGAAACAGCTGTGAATGAGCCAGGTTCATGAGCAGGAAATGAAGCACTCTGTTTTCATCACTATCTGCCCCATAGCCTCACTGTGAAGATAAAGCAGGGGTGAGATTCAGTTCGAACTCTTCTGTGTTCTCTTCTGCTCCTGTGGCATTTCAGACATGTGATGACGTCACTGTAGCCAGGGGATCCACAGCTGGGGTCATAGAGCAAGCCCAGTCTCTAGTCTGTAAGGGGCATCTGTCACTGCTCGAGTCTCTCTTTTCCTTAGAGGATTATCAGGGCCCTACTCTCCGTGATTCTGGAGGTATTGCTGGTGACATGGTGTGGCAGGTTAAAAACTGACTCCCCTTTAAAAGATGTCCATGTCCTAATCCCTGAAACCTATGAATGTTACCTTACATGGCAAAACTGGGACTAAGACTCTCTGGATGGAGAGATTGTCTTGGATTATCTGAGCATGTCCTAAATGTACTAGCACTGTGACTTTAGGAGGGGAGCAGACTGGTATTTGATGCCGGCATGGAGAGCAGAAATCCCCGCGGACATGGAGCAGAGAGAGACTTAAAGAGGCTGGCCTTGAAGACAGGAGTGATGTGGCCATAAGCCAAGGCATCTAGCACCCACCAGAAGGTGGAAAAGATAAGGAAAGTTCTTCCCTGGAGCCTCTGCAGGGAGCATGGCTCTCCCGACACCTCGATTTGCGTCCAATGATATGGATGTCCGACTTCTGACTTCTAGAATGGTGAGAGATTAAAGTTCTATTGATTTAAGCTACCAAGCTTATGGTGATTCATTACAGCAGCCACGGGGTCCTTATACGCATGGCTTCTAATGCCTGGATCTCATGGGTGGGCTGCTGACCCGGGAAGCCTAGTAATTGTATTCCATGTCCTTGCGCCAGCGTTCTGAAAATGACCAACGTGTAGCTAATTAGTGGCCTTTCAGGATTTTGGAATATTCCCTGAGAGAAATGGGGATGATCTCTTTTCTTTGCAATAGTGAGCTGGAAGGATGATGTCAGCTATAGGCTACTGGTGGCCATCTTGTCACTGCGTGGGATCCACCCAAGATTAAGACCCAGCAGAGGCCAGGATAACTAGGAGTTGACACCATTGAATTCTTTGGGCATGCTCGGAATCTTTGGGCTAGTCTGTGGCTGAATCTGGTTTTCGTATCTTATACTTTCCAGTTACAAAATATTTGAAAACTTCAGCTCTAAACTGATTGGAGTTGAGTTTTTATCGCTTGTTACAAAGACAGTCCTGAGAGCTTGGTTAAAATGATTGTACTTCTGTCTGCTGCTCACATTAAACTTTCTCAGACAGATTTGAACACCCATGTACACTTACATTGAGACTCCTGATGCTTTTGAATTCGCTGCCTAAAATTTGTCTATCCTTTGGGGAAGAGGCTGTCTTTAGAGTGTTGGGTCTGATACATAGAACTAATGTGATTTTCTTCTGTTTAAAATAAACGTTATCATTGGTTGAGGGAGTCACTTAGCTCATGAGGCACATGCTTGGCTTATAAATACAGAGCTCACAAAATTCACTTGGAAGTCACATTTGAACCAGGTATTCCTGTCCATTAGAAAGAATACAAGGTAAGTCTGGCATATTATTCTTTTTGTAATATCTTAGTTTCCTAGGGCTGCTATGACAGTTATCCAAATTTAGTGGCTTAAAAAGTAAAAATTTCTTCTCTCACACTCCTGGAGGTCAGTGGTCTGAAATTGAAGTGTTAGCAGGACCACACTCTGGCCAAGGATTCTGGGGGAGTGTCCTTCTTTGCCTCTTCCAGCTTCTGGTGGTTACAGGAGTTGCTGGCTTTTGATCCAATCTCTGCTCCTTCCTATGGCCTTCTCTGTGTCAGAGTATCCCAAATATCCCTTGCCTTTTCCTTATAAGGACGCCTGTCTTTGGATTGAAGGCCCGCTGGATCATCTAGGATGATCTTGAGATCTTGAGATCCTTAATGAGATTTGCAAAGATCCTTTCTCCAATGAGGTCACATTCCCACGTCCCAGGTGGCTATATCTTTTGGAAGGCCACCAATGCAGGTGGTAGGTGGGGACCCTTTAGAGGAACATCTTCCCTAGTTTTTGCATCGTGATTTTGAAGGGTTCAAAACCACCTATTTGTGGTGCCACGAGGCTTCTTTTTGTGTTACGACTGCAAGATTTTAAAAAAATGACTCTTCTTCTTTATCTCTACCATAGGGTTTCCTAACTGGAACACTATTGCCATTTAGGTCAGATAATTCTTTGTTCTGGGGACTTTCCTGTGCATTATAGGATGTGGGACAGAGGCAGCAGCCCTGTCCTCTGTTCATCGAATGCCAGCAGTATCTTGCCCCCAAGTTGTGACACCGCAGATGTCTACAGATATTGCCCAATGCCCCTTGGGTGGCGAAATCACCCCCAGTGGAGAATCATGGCCCTATCCCCACATCACACAATGATGGCGATGAATGTTTTCTGACAAAAAGGCAAAGAGAGAAGTGAACGGGATCAGAGAAAACAGAGACAAATGTCAAGTCTGCCTTTCCCAAGTCAGAGTGGGAGGAATGGGTTTTCTCTGGTGAAGCAAATGGACAGCGGTGTGTGGAAGGACCTGCCATCTGCCCACTGACCCTTCTCGAGTGCACGTAACCTTAGATGGACAAGGGGGTTGATGATGTCAGAGAGCTCCTTTGTCCTAATGCCATCTCAGTGCTCTCCTGGATCGCACCTCCCTGGGGCCACAAAAGGCGCTCGCAGCTCGGCGTGCCCTACTCTGCCGACAGGTGCTGCACAGTATCCCCAAATCCCTAAGGCAGGTAAGCGCATGAGCCTTTGGAAGTGGGGGGAAGTGAGAGGGTGGGATTGCAGTTTTCCTTCTGTTCACATTTCAGATGTTGTTTTAGGATGGTAGGTGAGCTCAGATGTCTCAAGGTGAGAGCATTGGGAACTTCTGGTTCTCCAGTGAGCTCGGCCCCTGAAGAAGGGCTTCCAGAGCACCCTGCCTGTTGCAATTTAGTGGCGTGAGGACATCCATGGTCCTGCCCTGAATGGGAAAAAGGAAATGTTCATAATCATCACTGCCAAGTTTTTCTTGTAAATATTCTTTGGCTTTTTATAGTTCCCGATAGGAAAGCAGAGAAAGGTGTTACATATTTATGACCTCCTTCCCCAATCCTGTGCACAGAACAGGTGTTTACAAAGTGATGAAGTTCT